>NC_088344.1:15532500-15877500 GCF_036884655.1 Musa acuminata AAA Group | reverse complement strand
AACAAAAAACCCAACGATTCGTATTTTAAAGTTTTCTATAGTGAATGTTTTATCTTGAATGAAAAAGATATCTTAGGAAAGTTTGATGCAAAATCCGATGAAGGCATTTTTCTTAGTTATTCTTCTATTTCTAAAGCCTTTCTTGTCTTTAATAAAAGAACTTTGGTTATAAAAGAATCTATTCATATTATTTTTAATGAAGTTTTCGAATTTAAGAAAAATGATTTTGATGATGATCTTAATTTTAATGCTTTGAATTTGAATGAAACCTCTCCGCCAACTAGCAACTTAGATACATCTTCTTCTAAAACATCATTACCTAAGGAATAGAAGTATGTAGATGCTCATCCTAAGGAGCTAATCATTTGAGACACATCAAAGGGTATTCAAACTCTTTCTTCTCTTAAAAATTTTTGTATCAATGCTGCTTTTCTTCCTCAAATTGAACCAAAATGTATTGACAAAGCCCTGAAACATGATTCATGGGTTATCACAATGCAAGAAAAGTTGAACCAATTTGAGAGAAATGAGGTGTGGAAGCTTGTTCTAAGACCTAATGATCATTTAGTTATTGGTACTAAATGGGTCTTTAGAAATATGCAAGATGAATTTGGTATCGTGGTTAGAAACAAGACTATATTAGTGGGCAAGGGTTTCAACTAAGAAGAATGTATCGATTATAGAGAAACCTTCACTCTAGTGGCAAGATTAGAAGCCATAAGGATGCTCCTTGCTTGTGCTAGCAGTAATAATTTTAAGTTATTTCAAATGGATATCAAGAGTGCTTTCCTAAATGGCTTTATTTACGAAGAAGTGTATATTAAACAACCACCCGAATTTGAGAACTCCCTTTTTCCTATTCATGTGTTTAAGTTAACTAAAGCTATCTATAGATTAAAACAAGCCCTGAGAGCTTGGTATGAAAGACTTAGCTCTTTTCTTATCCAAGATAATTTCTTTAAAGGCAAGGTCGATACTGTATTGATTATTAAAAATTTTGAAAATGACTTTCTTGTTGTTCAAATTTAGGTTGATTATATTATTTTTAGTTTTACAAATGAATCCTTATTCGAATCGTTTTTCAAAAGTATGAGTCAAGAGTTTAAAATGAGTTTAATGGGTGAACTAACCTTCCTTTTAGGCTTACAAATCAAACAACTTAGTATATTTTTCTTAGTCAAACCAAATATGCATTAAAATTACTAAAACGGTTTAATATGAATTGTTCAAAAGCTATCAATACTCCTATAAGTACCTCCACTAAGTTAGACATGGACGAAAGTGGAGAAAGCTTTGATAAAAAAACTTATAGGGGTATGATAGGTAGTTTACTCTACCTCACTATAATTAGACCGGATATCATGTTTAGCATAGGACTTTATGCTAGATTTCAATCTAATCCTAAGCTATCTCATCTTAATGTCGTTAAAAGAATTCTTAGATATCTTAAAAGAACCCCTAATCTAGGATTATGGTATCCAAAATCTAAAAACTTTGAATTAATTACTTATGCTGATGCGGATTTTACTGGATGTAGAGAAGATAGAAAAAGCACATAAAAAATATGTCAATTCTTAGGTCATGCACTTGTCTCTTGGTCTTCCAAGAAACAAAACTTAATTATATTATCTATAACCGAAGTTGAGTATATAACTGCTGGTGTTATGCACAAGTTATATGGATGAAAAATACATTAGAAGATTATAGAATTCACCTTAAGAACATTCCCATAAAATGTGATAACACAACTGCAATATGTTTAACAAAAAATCCTATTCAACACTCTAGAACTAAACATATTGACATTATGTATCATTTTATAAGAGATCATATTAATAACCATGATATATCTTTAGAGTTTATTGATATGAAATATCAATTATCTGATATCTTTATAAAACCTTTAAATGAAGACAATTTGATTTCATTAGAAGAGAGTTAGGGATGTTAAACTGTTAGAATGCATGAGTTTATTATATAACTTTTCCAGACTTTCTCAATTTTTTGTAAATAAAGCTTTCATGAATTTATTTCATTTTGTAAATAAAGCTTTCACGAAATCCAAAATTTTAATTTACTTAGTATCAAATTTACTTAATACCCTTGCTTCATCACTTAATGATTTTTGATATACTTAATCCCTTCTCTCATGGATTTCATTAACAAATATATCTCTCACAGATTTCACTCTTGTGAATTTTTAATGAGAAACGGATTTTATTGACCGATATTCATGAATCTTTCCTTCACTTTTCCTTTCAAGAAGGATCCTTTCGTAATAAGTCAAATTTTGCTTGAGACGATTGCCCATTTCATTTTTTTTTTATGACAAAGGGGGAGAAATGTGACAAATTGATGACAACTTGGCATTATAAATGTTTGGCATAATGTATAAAATGTATCATATCATAAATGCTTGAATGTATTGCGAATGCTTGAAATGTGATTGGTATCATCAAATACATCGCAAATGCTTGAAAAATATCAAAATGTATCAAACATGCATCGTATATATCGTAGATACTTGAAATGTATCATGAATGCTTGAAACACATCATAATGTGGCATAGATACTTGAAAATATTTTATTCTTAAAATCATGCTTGATTTCGTATCATTATGATGAGGTATCGAACTCATCATACTTAATTTCCTATTTACAATTGGTATCATGCCTCGGATTGATGAATTGTCATTTTTTATCAAACTTGAAATTTAAATCTTGCTAAATTTCATATTTGAAATTAATATCATACTTGAAAATGATGATTGTCTATCATCATTCGATGTTGGACTTGACAATGGATGTTATGCCTTGACATCATTTTTGTTGTGATAAATATGTGGTATCATATTTTGAAATAATAAATCCTGATTAGTATCATGATGTACATGTCAATAAGTTTAAATGCATATAACTTATCGATTTGATGCTTGAATTCAAAAGGCCTTGAATTCAAGAGTGTTTCTTTCTCAAGTATGACATATAGATAACTCTATCATCAGTTGATTGCCATCATAAAAACGGAGGAGATTATTGAATCTCATATTTTGATAATGAAATCAATTGGTAAATTGTTTGATCCAATCTATATGTTAAGAAAAGTGTGCAGGATTAACTACGATAGCGATTAAGGCATAAAGCAAAATGAAGTGCCAAAGTCAAGATCGAGAATTCTTTGGGAGTTCGAGAGTTCGTCTAGAGTCCGGAGGTTCGTCGAAAGTGCCACTATAATTGGTAGAGAAGAAGCTCGTTAGAACTCGCCAAGAAGATCATCGTGAAGTCCAGGAGCTTATCAGGAGTCTATTAGAAGATTGTCGAGAGATTGTCAAAAGTCCGTCGGAAGATCGTCGGAAGAAACCTAGATATATCGAACTTGTTTTGTTTAGTGTATGCCTTAAAAATCATAGTTAGTATAGGTTGCTGAACCTATTAAGAGCCAACTAGGTCTGTAATTGGATTGGTTTGGGTTGGATTCAAGGCCCAACTAGGTTGCTAAACCTTGTTTGGCGGTGGCACCGCTAGACTAGGGTAGTGGAACCGCCTAGGGCTCAGTCACCAAGAAGCCTGGGTGGTGGTACCACCTAGACTGGGCGATGGTACCGTCGGTAGTTATTACTACCAGGCAGTGGTACCGTCGGTAGTTATTACTGCCAAGCGGTGATACCGCCAATAGTTATTACTGTCAATGGTACTGTTAGAGCCTAGTCTCCGAGGCTCTATCAGGCGGTAATATTATCAGACTGGGCGATATCGCCCAGTGTCAGTGCTGCAGGCGATGGTACCACTAGTACCTTGGAAACCCGGGATAAGACACTTTTTGGCTCCAATTTTAAAGCCATTGGAGCTTATAAATACCCTACCATTTTTTGCATGAAAGGGTAATCAAAGTGTGAAAAAAAATCTTTAAGTGTTGAGGTGTAAAAGTATTGTAAAAGTGCAAAGAGCTTCCTCCTCTCTCTCTCTTTATTTTTACAATCATCCAAAAAGAGGTGTGAGGCTTGTAAGGGTTGTCTCTAAACTCATGAAAAGGAGAAAGCGCTATAAAGAGGTGGTTGGTCTTTGCCTATTGAAAGAAGGACATTAGTGGATGCTAGTGACCTCGACGGAGGAGAAATTGGGATTGGACGTAGGTCGGACGACCGAACCACTATAAAATTGGCGTGTTCTTTTCTTGGTGCTTACTTTACTTTTGCTACATTCCATTTTAATTTATTGTAAACTGTCCAATCCCCTCCACTTTAATTTATTGTAAACTGTCCAATCTCCACTTCTCTACTCACTTACAAACTTATTCAAGTCAAATGACATTTCAATACGATTTTCATCACACTAAGAGTTTCATTGTACGAAGTTTTTTGAAAGCGATTAAATTTGTCATTTTTATCCGCTGTACTAATTAACCCCCCCTCCCCCCTCTTAGTGCTATTCTTGATCCTAACAATAAAGACCTAACTATGATAATTAAGGCAAATAATTATAATTTATGAAATCTTAGTTGTCCGACATATCATTTGTTCATCTGAACTTCCGATGAACTTTCGGTGAACTTCCGGCACATCATCCGAACCTTCGGCGTATCGCTCGATCCATCGGAATGTTGACTCCCGCAACATCCGATCTTGGCACAACATCTGATTCTTCCAACCCGATGCTCATTTTTTGACTCTAGCCCAACGTCTGATTTTTTTTGCTTCAATTGTTTTGTCTTTTCATAATTATGATTAGTTCTGTATCACTTTTCTCAAAACATAGATTAGATTGTAAACTCATCAATTAATTTCATTATCAAAATATGAGATTCAAAAGACACCAAATTAATAAATTAATTAGAAAAATAAATTTCTCAAGAGCAGTTATGATTGTAGTCCAAAGAAAGCCAATCGTAAGCCTTCTCAAGGCCAATGTTAATAATGACATAAGCCTCCTTAGATCTAAATAAGGAGTATGCAACTTCACGAGCAATAATAATATCATCCTAAATACTATGACCCTTCACAAGTGCTTACTATTATTTGAAAATTATATTATGCAGTAGAGATTTCATGTGATTCATAAAAAGATACGATAATTTAAATTACATAAGGAAATAGGTCGAAAGTCTAAAATGGTAGACGAATTCAAGCTGGAATGAAATATATGAATGTTTTGATCTAATCCTCATGCAAAATCGATAAGTTATGAAATTAATTAAATCAAATCAAAGATTATGTTCTAATAGTCATGATCAAATTCAACTATCAAATCATATAATAATTCACTGAATCAGAAGGAGTTCTGACAGGTATGACTCACGGCCAACTCGATATTAGGCCTGTTAGGATCGGAGCGGCACTAAGAGGGGGGGTGAATTAGTGCAGCGGTGAAGTGCGATAAACTTTTCACGATTTAAACACTTTACGGAAACTTCGTACGATAAAAGCAATGTTTTCGTTTAAAACCGTTTCGATTGCGTTTGAACTTGAAGAGATAAGTAAGACGGAGACAAAGCCGTATAGCATTAAAGTGCAAATGGTTTGCAGTAATATAAATGACAATAAGTAAATGCAAACCAGAGATCACGCTTGATTTGACAGTGGTTCGGTCAAATGGCCTACATCCACTTGCGAGGCCCCTCTTCGATGAGGCTCCCACCTTCCACTAGCAAATCTCTTGAAAGAGAAGGGTAAATACCCCTCTTACAACTTTTACAAGCGGTTCACTCTCTTACAGATTTTCAGCAAGAAAGAAGGAGGTGAACACTAGCAAATTGAAAACAAGACTAGCAAAGACTCTTCCAATACTTCTCTCTCAATCAATTGCTTCTCAAAAAGTTGTAATCTCAGTTGAGATTTGAGGGGTATTTATAGGCCTCAAGAGGATTCAAATTTGGGCTCCAAATTTAAATTCTCGTTAGGTTCTCGATACTGGCGGTGCCACCACCTGTCAGTGTCAGACACTGACAGTATTGGGCGGTGCCACCGCCCAGCTCTTAGGTGCTGGGCGGGGAAACCGCCCAGTCTGGCGGTGCCACCGCCAAACCCTTCGGTTCACTTGTTGGGCTTCAAATTTAGCCCAAACCAAGTCTACTTTTGGGCCCAGTTGGCCCCTAACCAGGATATAGGATTATCTCTTAATCCTAATCCTAATTTGTTAGAACCCTTGCAGATTCTAAAGTTGGGGTTGATCTCTTTAGGGGATCGGCCTCCTTGGAACTCTATAGGGGTTCCTCCCTCTAAGTTGCTGCTCAAAGGCTGCAGAAAAGATTCATCTATTGCTTATCAAAAGAGGAGGAATACATGGCTATTTATAGGGTTTCTAAACCCTAACTCCTAATAGGACTCCTACTCAAGACTCCTACTTCTAACCAACTCCTAATAGGACTTCTAATCAAGACTCCTACTTCTAACCAACTCCTAATAGGACTTCTAATCAAGACTCATCTTCCTTTACAACTCCTAATTCATCTCTAAGAAACAATCTCCTAACCCTAGCCGGCCTCTTCACCTCTTTAATAGGGGTCGGCTTAGGTAGGTTTTACATGAATGTCCCTCTCAATTAGAACTCTCCTAGCTAGAGTCCTAACAAACCCGCCCTCTTCAAATCAGCCTTGTCCTCAAGGCTGACGATTCATGAATTTTAGGAATTTGATCTTCAAGTCGTCATAGTTCTCCCAAGTGGCATCTTCTGTTGGTAGGTTCGCCCATTATATTAGCACTTTAGTAGTGGGTCATCGTCGTCGAGTCACGATCCGTCGATCAATAATGACACTTGGCTGGGTCTGGAGTTCTTCTTAGATAGTCATATTTGGTGGGTGGCTTTGGGCTGTCTCCAAGCACCTATTGACAACTTTTATCTGGCCGTTGATTTGTGGGTGATATACCATACTCCTTTTTAATTTAGTACCTTGCATATGGAATAGCTTTGTCCAAAATCTGCTCGTGAAGATGCAAGTAGAATTTATCATAAGCACAATGCGTCCCTTATAGTGTAATTCTTTTGAGTCCCAATTGTAATGAATCACGGAGCTTGGTGCTTCCTCTAATTTTTTTATAATTTTACTAGCCTCTGAATCTTCCTGCCATTCCATCTTAATATCCTCAAGGAAGTTGCTGGTCAGAAGTGAAATGGCCAAAACTTCAGCTTGCTCGGGTAGCTGCGAAAGCGCATTTGCAAGAATATTCTCTTTCCCCTTTGTGTAAGTTATTTCATAATCAAATCCAAGAAGTTTTGTTACCTATTTTTGCTGCTTAGGGGATGATATCTTTTGCTCCAAAAATTACTTGAGGCTTTTATGGTCGGTTTTAATTTGAAATCGTCGACCAATCAAGTAGAGTCTCCACCTCGTTGCTGCGCGCATAATGGCGAGCATCTCCTTATCATTTGTTGACTTATTTTGATGGGAGGGAGATAATGCCTTGCTAGTGTATGCGAGTGGTCGACCATCTTACCTGAGAATGGCTCCAATTCCGACTCCAGATGCGTCGGCCTCAATAATGAAGGGTCGGTTGAAATCTGGTAATGTTAGCACCGGCGTCGTCGTCATGGCTGCCTTAAGTTTGTCGAAGGCAGCGGAGGCTCTGTTCGACCATTGGAAGACATCATTTTTCAGTAAGGAAGTAACTGGTGCACTAATCTCTCCATAGTTTTTCACGAACTTGCAGTAGTAGCCTGTTAAACCTAGAAAGCCATGTAGCAATTTTATATTCCTCGGGGTCAGCCAGTTTTGCATTGCTCCAATTTTGAAGGGGTCTACTGCCACACCTTCCTCTGATATGATATGCCCAAGATATTCCACCTTCTTTTGAAGAAAACAAAAATTCATAGTGGTTGTTATGTGTTCAAAAGGTGGTTTTCGGTATGTCTTCTTCGCATACTTGTATTTGATGATACCCGGATCGAAGGTCCAGCTTTGTGAAGATTTGTGCTCCCTTAGCAACTCATCTACTACTGGAATAGGATATTTATCCTTGATGGTTATGCCATTGAGAGCTCGGTAATCAACACATAATCGCCATATTTCATCCTTCTTTCGTATGAGGAGCACCGGTGAAGAGTAGGGGCTACAACATGGCCGAATAACTCCTATTTTGAGCATCTCTTTTACAATCCTTTCTATTTTATCCTTCTGGAGATATGGATACTGATATGGCTGAGCATTTGCTGCAGATTTTCCTGGAAGAATCGTTATACAATGATTATGCCGACGGGTAAGAGGTAGGTTGCACGGTTCGTCAAATATATCTGAAAATTCAGCAAGCAAAGGAAGTAGATTTGGATCTTCAAATTTTGTTGGCTCTCCTTTAGTTTACTGCTCAAGTTGTACCAAAAAGCCGCTGTATGCTTTATGCAAAACCTTCTCCATTTGTTGTGTGCAAATCATCGTTACGTCACCCTCATGTTTCCCATGCAGTATCACCTGTTTCTCCTTACTGTAAAATTTTATAAATAGTTGCATAAAATTCCAAGAAATATCACCTAATATCATCAACCATTTAATTCTGAGTATGGCCTCATAATCATCAAGAGGGAGGAGGAAGAAATATGCAATTATCTCTTGGTCCTGCAGCAACAGTTTCACCTGCGGGCACCTATGATCACACTTCAAAATCTGTCCGTTGGCGACCTTGGCGACAAACCTGCTGCAATTCTCAATAGGTAAGTTCATATGGACAGCAACCTTACTATTTAGGAGGTTATTAGTGCTGCCCGTGTCGATGAGAACAGTGATCGGTTGTTGTTTGAGAAGGCCTCCAACTTTCATCGTTTGCGGGTTTGAGTAGCTAGCTAGTGTATGTACCGTAACTTCGATCGGTTGTGGCTCTTCTTTTGCATCTTCTTCTTCATGTTCAAGGCTCTCTTCTGGATGTTCAATGACTTCTTCTTCTATCGGTTCAACTATAAGAAGTCCCCCTTTACTACATCGATGCTCACGGCTCCACGGCTCATCACAATGCCAACATAACCCCTTCACATATCGCTCCTGAAGCTCTTCTCTTGTTAACCTCTTTGGTGTAGGGACTTGGTCGATAGTAGGGGGGGTTGAGGGTTTTAATATTGCTGGTTGAGGAGTGACCCTAGTCCTCCGAGCTTCATAGTTCAATTGCTACTCTTGATGTCGTGCGAAAGAGATGGCTGCCATAAGTGTATATGGTTGTCGCGCTTTAACTTCTCCTCGGATCTCCGGCTTCAAGCCCTCAATGAAGGTTCTCAATAGCTGTTTTTGAGACTAATCATGAGTTTGATTAGATAACCTTTCAAACCTGGTTTGGTACTCCTGAATGGTAGAGGTTTGTCGGATCTTTGCTAGTTGTTCGTCAATATTCTCGTAATCGGTTGGTCTAAAGCGTATCAACAGTCCTTCTTTGAATTGTTGCCATGAAAGGACTCCATAGGTATATTCAAACCAGTCAAACCACTGTATAGCATCCCCTTCAAGATGTATAGCTGCAATTTTCACCATAGATGCATCTGCGATTGTGTGGTATCGAAAATATCGCTCCGCACACGAGATCCAACCAATCGGGTCTCCTTCTTCCCATCTAGGGAAGTCCACTCTCATGCATGGATAGTTGAGGTTGGTCATAGGGCTTCCCCTCTCTTGGAAGTCATATCTTTGGGCTTGGTGTGATTGGGCAAAGCTCTCTCCTTGATGTGATTTCTTCGGGCTTAGTGGTCGGCCCAATCTGAGTTCGGTAAAAAACGTCCGAATCTTATCCTCCATTCGTTCCTCCAAGGCTTCAAATTTAGCATTGATTGCCTCCTTAGATGCCATAATATATGCCCCCAAATCTGTGATGTTAAGATCTCTCTTTTGTTGTCGGGTTAAAGGTGTGTATAGGTTGAGAGAGGTGATGGTCGAAAGGGTTGGTGGATTGGTAGATGTAGGCTACGGTTTAGGCTTGTTTTGTGGCTATTTTGGGTGCAGTTTGAGGGTGTGGTTTGGTAGAGTTTTAGGGCTATGGATGAAAGTTTTGGATCTGTGGTAGATGGTAGCAAAGGTTTGACAGAAATCCGTGGAAGTTGCAGCAAGTATGTGCTGTCTTGTAAGAGTAGAATTTTCGTCGAAGAAACAATAGTTTCTCGACGTAATTTCCACCAAAAACTTGAGAGAATTGAGGAGGGAATTGATAGTAAAATCACAGTTTATATGACATCAAGGATATCTAATTTAACCAAGAAAATTTCGGCAGTATAACAGCAAGGAAATTGGTGCAAGTTGCGATTGCAGAATTCTCGTCGAAAAATTTCAGCAGGTTACGACAAAAATTTGCAGCAACATAAAATCATTTTTAGAGATGAATTTTCTTAATAGATCAATCTTAGATGGAAGCCAAGATGATCTATAAAGTGTATAAGAAATTTCATTCAAAAAATATTGCAAATAGATGGGTTAAGGCAACAATATGCGGCTAAAATTTTCTGCAGCACAGATTTTTAGATATAGCAGATTGGACGTAAAGATCAGTGGTTTATATTGAGAATTTTTTGATGAAACCAAAGGGAAATCCACTGTTAGGAAGTGTTAAAGCTATCATAAAAATTTCGTAGAGATTTGGATAGAATCAATATAGTATCAAGATCAAACAAACAGTGCTATGTGGTTGAATTTACAGTGCAGATTTTCAAGTATAGCAGATTATATTGAGAATTTTTTGAAAAAACCAAAGGGAAATCTGCTGTTAGGAAGTGTCAAAGATGTCATAAAAATTTCGTAGAGATTTGGATAGAAACAACACAGTAGCAAGATCAAACAGACGGTGCTATACGGTTGGAATTCTGCAATGTATCTTTCGTCGTAGAGATGAAATCTTTATGACGAAATGTATATGCAATAATATAGGAATAATTTTTTTGGGATTTTCAAATAAGGATAACTAAATTGCAGTAGCAGTAAGGTAGGAAACCAGAACCTATTGCAATTCACGGGGAGATCAAAAGATGATCCGTGGTGGTGGAGATGATGGCGAAATTTGGCAACGATCATTTAAGCAATTGTGGGAATTGCTTTGGGCGGTTGTGGAGGGTTGATGGATGGCTGTGGAAGGGCAGCGAGACGCCAAGAACGCTGCTCTGATACCAGGTGTTAGAACCCTTGCAGATTCTAAACTTGGGGTTGACCTCTTTAAGGGATCGGCCTCCTTGGAACTCTATAGGGGTTCCTCCCTCCAAGTTGCTGCTCAAAGGCTGCAGAAAAGATTCATCTATTGCTTATCAAAAGAGGAGGAATACATGGCTATTTATAGGGTTTCTAAACCCTAACTCCTAATAGGACTCCTACTCAAGACTCCTACTTCTAACCAACTCCTAATAGGACTTCTAATCAAGACTCCTACTTCTAACCAACTCCTAATAGGACTTCTAATCAAGACTCATCTTCCTTTACAACTCCTAATTCATCTCTAAGAAACAATCTCCTAACCCTAGCCGGCCTCTTCACCTCTTTAATAGGGGTCGGCTTAGGTAGGTTTTACATGAATGTCCCTCTCAATTAGGACTCTCCTAGCTAGAGTCCTAACATAATTACAAGTGAACTACATAACAAAACACATCCTAAGCAAGTTTTTAACCGCGAACGTCGAGTCTTGTTCCAGCGAGCTTTCCGACGAACTTCTTCCGACGGGCTCCCAGCAAGCTCCCGAACTTGTGATGACTTTAATGAGTAGCCGAGCCTTCTCGGTGATCTCCGTGAACCTCCGACGATTTCTTCGGCGAACTTCCGAAAATTTCGACAGGTTCCCGATTTCTTCTCGGTTGGTTCCGGCAGCATCTCCGATGATTCTTCGGACTCTTAAACGTCCATCGAACTTGACTCCGGTTTCCTTGCTTTGTGTTTTCTGGTTATCGTAGTTATTCCTGCACACTTAACTTAATAATATGGATTATATCAATTAACCCATCAATTGATTTTATCATCAAAATCCGAGATTCAACAATCTCCCCCTTTTTTATGATGACAATCAATTGATGACGGAGTTAAACATAACTCCCCCTATCTATATGTCATATTATAAGAAGATAAAAACACTTGAATTTCATCCCATTGAATTCAAGCATAAACCGATAAGTTCTAACCGTAGAACTTATCGTTATTTTCATTAAGCATAATGTAAATGCAAAACTTCGATGAAAATCCTTTTCAAGTCGAATGATAAGAGACAATTTTTACTATGACAGGAGATAAATATTTTCAATATGAATTTCATGATATACATGTTAGACATGCTTTCAATATGATCAATCGATCTTGCGATATTCTCAAAGATTTTGCAAGGCATATAAGACATTCATCGATCGATCACTTTTCTCAAAGATTTTGCAAGGCATATTCTTAAAGATTTTGAAAAGCTTTTGCAATTCATATAAGTCATGCTATTAAAATGATACAAGTCATCACTTTTCTCCCCCTTTGTCATCAACAAAAAGGGAATGAGACTTGAAGCACATAGTTTGTCATACAAAGATTTTATAATTCAAAATTAAATATGTTAAAATATTTACGCAGAGTTCATCTTAAAGGAAAATTCAGCATTCATCCATATTATCGAATCTCTTCTTTCTATAAATAACAAAAATTGTAGATGTACAAGGAAGAGATTGGGATAAAAAATTTCAAGTAGTAACTTTAATAAGTCAAGATCATAATTCGAATACAAACCCATTCAAATTCAAATTGTCAACTTGAAACTCATAATCAAAAAATCAATTTCGAGATTCACAAAATGTCATAAAATCATTAATCTTGAGTAGATTGGAGCGGTGTTTGACTCAAGGTAGGATAAGATAATTTAACATGTCATTTAGAATTGAAGGAGAAGGATTAGATTCACCGAGGAACGAAGAGAAGATGAAAAACTTTACGGAAAATCCATTCAAACAAGTTTATTGTTTAAGGACAATTTAACATACCTAATTCCCTTCTAATGAATTCAAATTGGTCTTCATTCAAAGCTTTTGTAAATACATCTGCTAATTGATGCTTTGTGCCAATGAATTCTAGAACAACATCATTGTTAAGGACATGATCGCGTATGAAATGATGCCTAACGTCGATGTGCTTAGTTCTAGAGTGCTGAATTGGATTTTTAGTAAGACATATGGCACTAGTATTATCACATTTTATGGGAATATTTTTAAAGTGAATTACATAGTCTTCTAATGTATTTTTCATTCAAACAACTTGTGTATAGCATGCACTTACAGCAATGTACTCGGCTTCCGCCGTAGATAGTGCAACTGAATTTTGTTTCTTGGAAATCCAAGAAACAAGTGCATGTCCTAAAAATTGGCATATTCTGGATGTACTTTTTCTATCTATCCTGCACCCGCCAAAATCGGCATCTGCATAAGCTATTAAATCAAATTTTTCAGATTTTGGATACCACAATCCTAAATTTTGAGTTCCGTTAAGATACCTAAATATTCTTTTAACACTTTTAAGATGAGATAACTTAGGATTTGATTGAAACCTAGCGCAAAGTCCTACACTAAATGTAATATCCGGTCTAGTCGCGATGAGGTAGAGTAGACTACCTATCATTCCCCTATATGTTTTTTTATCGAAATTTTTACTATTTTCATCCATATCTAACTTAGTCGAAGTACTCATAGGGGTGTTTATTGCTTTTTAATTATCCATGTTAAATTGTTTTAACAATTTTAATGTATATTTAGATTGGTTAAGAAATATACCATCACTAAGTTGTTTGATTTGTAATCCTAAAAAGAAAGTTAATTCACACATTAAACTCATTTCAAATTCATGACTCATACATTTGGCAAATGATTCACATAGTGATTCATCCGAAGAGCCAAAAATAATATCGTCAACATAAATTTGCACAATAAGAAAATTATTTTCAAAATGTTTAATAAACAATGTAGTATCAACCTTGCCTTTGGTAAAATTATTTAAAATAAGAAAGGAACTAAGCCTTTCATACCAAGCTCTAGGAGCTTGTTTCAAAGAGTCTTAGTCAATTTGAATACATGATTAGAAAGAAGAGAATTTTCAAATCCGGGAGGTTGTTCGACATATACTTCTTCAGAAATAAAACCATTCAAGTAAGCACTTTTGACATCCATTTGAAACAGTTTAAAATTATTACTACTAGCATAGGCAAGGTGCATCCTTATGGCTTCTAATCGAGCCACGGGAGAGAAGGTTTCTTCGTAATCAATACCTTCTTCTTGGTTGAAACCTTTGGCCACTAATCTAGTCTTGTTTCTAACTACGGTACCATTTTCGTCTTGCTTGTTTCTAAAGACCCATTTAGTACCAATGACTAAATGGTCACTAGGTCTAGGAACAAGCTTCCATACCTTATTCCTCTCAAATTGATTCAATTCCTCTTGCATTGCGATAACCCAAAAATCATCTTTTATAGCCTCGTCAATGCATTTGGGTTCGATTTGAGAAATGAAGGCGGCGTTGGCACAAAAATTCTTGAAAGAGGAACGAGTTTGAACCCCTTTTGATGTATCTCCTATAATTAGCTCCTTTGGATGAACATCTATATACTTCCATTCCTTGGGTAAGGAAATTTCGGAAGAAGGTGCATCCAAGTTACTATTTTGAGGAGGGGGTTCATTTAAATTCAAATTATCAAAACCAAGATCATCATCAAAATCATTTTTCTTTAAATTAGAAATTTCATTAAAAACTATATGAATAGACTCTTCTATTACTAAGGTTCTTTTGTTAAAAACCCGAAAAGCCTCAGAAACGGAAGAGTAACAAAGAAAGATGCCTTCATCGGATTTAGCATCAAATTTTCCTAAGGCATCCTTTTCATTCAAAATAAAGCATTTACAACCGAAAACTTTAAAATAGGAAATATTTGATTTTTTGTTATTCCATAATTCATAGGGAGTTTTTGATAGGGATAGTCTTATTAGGACCCTATTCATGATGTAGCAAGTCGTATTTATGGCTTCGGCCCAAAAATACTTAGGTAAACTATGTTCATTTAACATAGTTCTTACCATTTCTTGTAGGTTTCTATTTTTTCTTTCAACTACACCATTTTGTTGGGGATTTCTTGGAGTGGAGAAGTTGTGATTGTATCCAATAACTTCACAAAGATTTTAAAAATCACGGTTTTGAAATTCGCCACCGTGATCACTCCGAATTGATGAAATCATGAAGCCCTTTTCGTTTTGAGTGAGTTTACAAAATTTTAAGAAGCACTTGAAGCAATCACTTTTGTGGACTAAGAAATAGGTCCAAGTGTACCTAGTATAGTCATCCACAATTACGAACGCATATTTGCTTCCTCCTAGACTTGTTGTGTCAATTGGTCCGAATAAGTCCAAATGAATCAATTGTAGTGGTCTAGTGGTGCTAATTTGATTTTTTTGTTTGAAACTAGTTTTTATTTGTTTACCTAGTTGACATGCATCACATACTTTGTCCTTAGCAAACTTCATATTTGGAATCTCTCGTACTAATTCTCTAGATGAGATCTTAGATATTAGTTTCATGCTTGCATGGCCTAATCTCCTATGTCAAAACCAAGCATCATCATTTAGAGCAGAGAAGCACATTTCATCACTTAGTTCATCAAGGTTGATGGTGTAGACATTATTTTGTTTTAATGCAATCATAGTCAAGTTATTGTTTGGTTTTTAGATAATACATATATTTGATTCGAATCTAACGATATAACCTTTATCGCATAGTTGACTAATACTTAAAAGATTATGTTTCAATCCATCAACTAGTAAAACATCATCAATGGAAAAACTAAATTTGTTACCAATAGTTCCCTTGCCAATGATTTTGCCTTTGTTGTTGTCTCCGAAGGTGACGTACCCTTCTTCTTTGCTAGTGAGCATAGAGAAATGAGATGGATCTCCAGTCATATGTCTTGAGCATCTACTATCGAGATACCATCTCTTGCTCCTAGCTTGTGGGTTTGTCTACAAAAGAGGATGACTTTTGGGTACCCATTTGATTTTGGGTGCCTCAAATATTAATCCACTAACTTTGTTATTTATTATTGAATCCTTTATAGTTCCTTTAGGAACCCATATTAATTTTTGTGAACTAATTTTCCTAAATGGACATTTGTAGGCAATATGTCCGAATTTGTAACAGAAGTTGCATTTCATATAAGAGGAAACATGTAATGTAGGTCCTTTTATGAAAGTGGTAGGATTTTGATGTAATCCTTTTACAAATCCAATTCCATTTCTATTTGCGACGTGACCCTTGTGTGCACGGATCATATCTAATCCTTTGCTATCAACCTTAAACTTGTTTAAGGTTTCTTTAAGAAGCAAATTTTTATTTTTTATTGCTTCTAAATGCTCACACTTAGAGCATGGAGGAGTTTGAAGACTATCAAACTTATCTTGTAGCAAAGCATGCTCTTTCTTTAAGATACTTAACTTCTTGCTAATAGTTCTACATTCATCAAATAATTCATGAAAAGCGATAGAGTGTTCTTCAAAAGATAAATCTTCATTAAATAAATCACATACCTCTTCTCCTAAAGCCATTAGCGCGTAATGAGCAACTTGCTCGGTGTTGGACTCATCTTCTTCGGACGCGCTTGAATCATCCCACGTTGCCTTGAGCGTCTTCTTCTTTGATGTTCTCTTTTTGGCTTGAGGACAATCGTTCTTGTAGTGTCCCAATTTTTTACACTCATAACAAATCACTTGATCCTTCTTTTGTTCAACTTTATTTTTTATATTATTTTTAAATTTGTTCTTTTTTAAATATTTTTTAAATTTTTGAGTCAAAAGTGCAATGTCATTGTCACTGTCCTCATCACTTGATGTTCCTTTCAAGTGGTCTTCTTGTGATGTGAGTGTCATATCCTTCATGTTCTTTGGAAGGGGGTTCTCGAGCTCGTTATGAGCTTGACATGTCATTTCATAGGTCATTAGAGACCCAATAAGTTCTTCAAGAGGGAATGTTTTAAGGTCTTTGGCCTCTTGAATTGCCGTAACTTTTGGATCCCAACTTTTAGGGAGGGATCTTAAGATTTTAGTTACTAGTTCAAAGTTAGTAAAATCTTTACCAAGAGCTTTGAGTCCATTGATGACATCCGTGAACCGGGTGTACATGTCTCCGATGGACTCACTTGGTTTCATTCGGAAAAGTTCGTAAGAGTGCACAAGGATGTTGATTTTGGACTCTTTCACTTGACTAGTGCCTTCATGAGTGACCTCAAGAGTTCTCCAAATATCAAAAGCCGAATCACAAATTGAAACACAATTAAATTCATTTTTGTCTAGTGCACAAAACAAGGCATTCATAGCCTTTGCGTTTAAAGCAAAAACCTTCTTCTCCGATTCATTCCATTCGCTCATCGGAAGAGAAGATTTTTGAAATCCATTTTTAACAATAGTCCAAAGCTCGAAATCCATGGAAATGAGGAAGATCCTCATACGAGTCTTCCAATAAGTATAATCCGCCCCATTAAACAAATGTGGACGTGTGATAGAATGACCCTCATACATGCCGGAGTAAGCCATCTCTCTTGGGTATTAAACCAAATATGAGAGTGAGCCTAGATCTGATACCAATTGTTAGGATCGGAGCAGCACTAAGAGAGGGGGGGGGGGTGAATTAGTGCAGTGGTGAAGTGCGATAAACTTTTCACGATTTAAACACTTTTCGGAAACTTCATACGATAAAAGCAACGTTTTCGTTTAAAACTGTTTCGATTGCGTTTTAACTTTAAGAGATAAATAAGACGGAGACAAAGCAGTATAGCATTAAAGTGCAAATAGTTTGCAGTAATATAAATGACAATAAGTATATGCAAACCAGAGATCACGCTTGATTTTACAGTGGTTCAGTCAAATGACCTACATACACTTGTGAGGCCCCTCTTCGATGAGGCTCCCACCTTCCACTAGCAAATCTCTTGAAAGGGAAGGGTAAATACCCCTCTTACAATTTTTACAAGCGGTTCACTCTCTTACAGATTTTCAGCAAGAAAGAAGGAGGTGAACACTAGCAAATTGAAAATAAGACTAGCAAAGACTCTTCCAAGACTTCTCTCTCAATCAATTGCTTCTCAAAAAGTTGTAATCTCAGCTGAGATTTGAGGGGTATTTATAGGCCTCAAGAGGATTCAAATTTGGGCTCCAAATTTGAATTCTCGTCAAGTTCCCGATATTGGCGGTGCCACCACCTGTCAGTGGCGGTGCCACCGCCTGTCAGTGTCAGACACTGACAGTACTGGGCGGTGCCACCGCCCAGCTCTCGGGCACTGGGCGATGCCACCGCCCAACTCTCGGGTGCTGGGCGGTGCAACCGCCCAGTCTGGCGGTGCCACCGCCAGACCCTTCGGTTCACTTGTTGGGCTTCAAATTTAACCCAAACTAAGTCTAATTTTGGGCCCAGTTGGCCCCTAACCAGGATATAGGATTATCTCTTAATCCTAATCCTAATTATAAGTGAACTATATAACAAAACACATCCTAAGCAAGTTTTTAACTGCGAACATCGAGTCTTGTTCCGACGAGCTTTCCGACGAACTTCTTCCGACGGGCTCCCAGCAAGCTCCCGAACTTGTGATGACTTTAATGAGTAGCCGAGCCTTCTCAGTGATCTCTACGAACCTCCGACGATTTCTTCGGCGAACTTCCGAAAATTTTGACAAGTTCCCGATTTCTTCTCGGTTGGTTCTGACAACATCTCCGACGATTCTTCGGACTCTTAAACGTCCATCGAACTTGACTACGGTTTCCTTCCTTTCTTAAACGTCAATAAACATTATTCAAAAGCTTAGAAAAAGGGTCCTAACGGAGTGCAACACGACTTAGGCAATTCCAGTTAAGTTGGTGACAAACTGACGATACCACTCCCTGTCAATCTAATATTAGGTAGTACCACCGCCCAGCCTAACACTGACATTGGGCAGTACCACTGCCCAGTCTGACGGTACCAATACTTAACAACCTCGGAGACTAAGTTTTGGCGATACCACCACCGATCTAGGTGGTACTATTGCACAGACAATGTTTGAGAGTCTGTAGCGGTACCACTACCAAACCTTGCTACATGCCACTGAATGGGCCCAATAACATGCCCAATTCAGTCCTAAATCAAGCTCAAATGACCCTTGCTAGTCATAGGTGTCATACAAGTTAATCACGTGAGTGATGACACGTATGACTTGACATGCAGTCTATTTACTTATTATATTTTAATATTTTATCAATTTATATTGCATGTTATATATATATGTATATATATTGCGATATCCATGGATTTGTGTAATGGGAATCAATTCGTGATGAGATCATGATAATGAGACTGATTCGCCTTTAAACACAAACCCTAAATAATCTTGATCTTAGGTTACTCGAGAGAGATAATAAGATAACTAGACAGACTGGTGTGCTATATACCCGTCCATATGATGGAGACAGCTAGTCTCATAGCTGCTCATGTGGGGACACTAAGGATACAGTATAGGTGCTCATTGGAGAATGAGTTCACTAATTGATCCGCTCACGGAATACTGGATAGTTGATGATGTCTTATTGTCAAACAGTGATTTCGTAGTCATAGTAGTGTATCTGGTCCTTAAACTTGATACACCAAGGATATCTTGTATGAGTACTTAACTCTTTGATATCAGACTTATAGGTTTTGAAGTTTCAGATCTAGTACAACCGGTTATTGGGAGTGGCAGCTAACCTTACGAGGGCTATTGAGTATCGATAGAGAATCATCCGCTCTCGGTATCATGAGAGGAATATCCTATGTGTTCTTGCTAAAATAATCCTTGGCCAAGGTCATTCAGATTTAGAGAGAAAGAGTTCTTAAGGAGAATCCGATAAGAGCGA
This sequence comes from Musa acuminata AAA Group, assembly GCF_036884655.1. Lineage (NCBI taxonomy): Eukaryota > Viridiplantae > Streptophyta > Magnoliopsida > Zingiberales > Musaceae > Musa > Musa acuminata. Next base: position 15,857,705 of record NC_088344.1, on the reverse strand, counting down.
GACTCGAGGAGAAACCGTATAGGCTTAACAACTATTGGAAAATCTTGGGGGCGACATTACATGCGCAGCGGAAGAACAGAAAACAAAATCCCCAATTACCAAAGATATGTTCGTCGTCGTACGAAGATTGGTGCACAAAAATCCACGAAACTTAAAACTGCGTATATAATATATTGTGTTACATAGGGAGATCGTATATCCCTGAATCCCTACAGATATCTCTAGGAGAGGGTGAAGGAGGTTAATCGCCCTCCTTTGTAGTGGTGATCCACACAGTAGGGCTGCAACGATGCTCCTCAAAACTCCAGGACTACTCTGAGGTAGAGAGGGAGAGGAGAATAGGAGAGGCAAGCAAAGGCTCTAGCCCATGAACCACTGAATCCCTCATATTTATAGAGGTCCCCTATCAACTTAACCCTAATGGATCCTCCCCTATTGAGTATTGGATCTTTATCCAACTACCCAAGCCTCTTAGATTAGTGGATCTCTATCTAATAATCTCTCATGGGTTCTTATTAGATCTCGTCCATGAGATCCAATAATTCAGGGGCTTATTGGATATCCAATAAGATAGTGGTTCTGGTGGATATCTCATATCCGAACCTCTACCCATCGTAATGCCTACCATATGCGTGTGACCCTCTAGGCCCAATATCGAGTTGGTCGTGAGTCATACTTGTCAGAACTCCTTTTGGTTTAGTAAATTATTATCTTCATAATAATTCACTCGACTCATCGACTACGGATGTACTAGGCCACTACACCGTAGTCCCCAAACGATACAGGGCATCCAATCCATTGGACATGTCTATCCTCAGTTACCATGTACCTATAGTCCCTCAACCATCTAATATCCCAAAGACTGTATATCATGCATGGTGTTGTCAGACCCATACAGTTTCTACTCGAGTCTTACTATAATTAGATTCTCCCAAAAAACTCTTTTTCTCTCAATCCGAATGACCCTGGCCAGGGATTTGTCTGAGCAAGAACACATGATGTTAGGATCGAGAGCACTAAGAGGGGGGGGGTGAATTAGTGCAGCGGAAATCTTACAGCGATTAAAAACCAAAAGCTGCGTTCGTTCAATAAAAGCTATTATGATGCAAAAGCTAATTCTCAGTTTGTATCTAAGTGCAGTTTGCGTCTAAGCGCAGATTGCGTCTAAGCGCAGTTTGCGTCTAAACACAGTTTGCGTCTAAGCGCAGTTTGCGTCTAAGCGCAATTTGCGTCTAAGCGCAGTTTGCGTCTAAACACAGTTTGCGTCTAAGCGCAGTTTTGCGTCTAAGCGCAGTTTACGTCTAAACTCAGATTTACATCTAAACGCAGTTTTACGTCTAAACGCAGATTTACGTCTAAACGCAGATTTACGTCTAAACTTTGAAACTCGTTTGTATACTCGCAGAAGGCAGTATGCAGTTGAAATCAAGACGTAAACGTGAACTGAGAACTGATGATTGTGAGAGGAAAGCCGATTTACGTCTAAATGCAGTTTTACGTCTAAATGTTGAAACTCGTTCGTAAAATTGTAGAGGACAGTTTGCAGTTATCAATAGGATCAAAATGTAAGTGTAAACTGCAAAGAAACTCTTTCGTAAAAGCACGGAAGACAGTTCTGCAGAATCAAACGTAAACGTAAACTGTAATGTACGAAAATGCAGATTCGGAAGAACAGCACTTAGAACTTGTTCGTGAGAGCGCAGAGAGCAGTAGTAATGGAGGAGGTTTGTAGTAATGATAAAGTGCTCAAAAATAAACGCAAACCAGAGATTTAGAGTGGTTCGGTCAGCCTTGACCTACTCCACTTTTGGCTTCCTCCACCGACGAGGTTGCCGACGTCAACTAGGGGCCTTCCTTCAATGGGCGAAGGCCAAACTGCCCTTTTACAGTTTCTCTCCTTTTAACAGGCTCAGGAGACAACCTTTACAGACCTTTCTCTCCTCACTTTACAACTGAAAACTTGAAGAACAGAAGGAGGAGACTTAAAGGCTTTACAACACTTTTGAGCTCTTAGAATCACAGAAAAGATCAAGATTTCGGTGTGGGTCTGTATCTTTTCAGTGCTGAATGGGTGGGGTATTTATAGGCCCCAACCCAATTCAAATTTCGAGCTCAAAACGATCAAATCCCGGAATTCCGGGATCAGGCGGTTGCACCTCTTGACTGGAGAGGTGGCACCGCTTGGCAGAGCTCGAAGTCTGAGCTCAGGCGGTTGCACCTCTCGACTGGAGAGGTGGCACCGCCTGGCAGAGCTCGAAGACTGAGCTCGGACGGTTCCACCTTCTCTGTCAGGGGTGGTTGCACCTTCCTGCCAGAGCTCGAAGACCGAGCTCAGGCGGTGCATCTCCTGACCAGAGAAGTTTCTCTTCTCTGCCAGAGGTGATCGCACCTTTCTGCCAGAGGTGGTTGCACCTCTCTGCCAGAGCTCGAAGACTGAGCTTAGGCTATGCATCTCCTGGCCAGAGAGGTCGTACTTCTCTTCCAGAGCTCGAAGACTGAGCTCGGTGATTGCATCACCAGGCAGAGCTCGAAACTTGAGCTCAGGCGGTGCTACCGCTTGACAGAGGAGGTTGCACCGCCCAGTCTCGCTTGGAGACTGAGCCCTGGGCGGTTGCACCGCCTGGCTGGAGCGGTTGCACCTCCCAGTCTCGCTGGGAGACTTAGCCTGGGCGGTGGCACCTCCCTGCCTGGGCGGTTGCACCTCCCTGCCTGGGCGGTTGCACCTCCCACAGCTTCTTGGGTTCGAATGGGTTGAGCCATTCGACCCAACTTGAGTTCTTCAGGGGCCCAATTGCCCCAGGATTAAGCTAATGGGATCACCTCCCATTTCTAGCTTAATCACCGTGCTAACTACGATTAAATCTAAGACAATTTCTGCAGCTTTGCTTCGGTACGTCAATTGCTTTTTCCGGCGAGTTTCCGGCGAACTTCCGTCGATCATCCGATGAACCCTCGGTGATGCTTCTGCGGACTTCCGGCAAACTCCTGGACTTTGCGACGATCCACTTGGCGAGTTCCGACGAGCTTCGCTTGGCAAGCTTCTGGACTTCTCGGATCTGTTCCCGCAGAACCTCCGACGACCGTCCGTACTTCCGTCGAACTCTCGAACTCCCAACGTGATCATGAACTTGACTCCGGCGCAACTCCTGCTGCTTGTCTATCTTTCATCGTAGTTAATCCTGCACACTTATCTCAACACATAGATTAGACAACAAATGACAATTGACTTCATCATCAAAATCCGAGATTCAACAATCTCCCCCTTTTTGATGATGACAATCAATTGATAATGGAGTTATCCTTAACTCCCCCTGTCTATATGCCATAGTTGAGATAAGTCAACCTTGAATTCAAGACCTAAGAATTCAAGTGACGTATTGATAAGTTAGATCAGTTAAACTTATCAATACTCCCATCATGATACCTATCATGATGTATCTCTTCAAGGATGATGTCAAAGCTTGACATTCATCATCAAGTTTGTATGATAGTGTTTGTGACTATTCATCATGTAATTGAACATTATCATTTAAAGCTCGAAGGACTATTACATGATGCACACATATTATCATTCTAGCAAGTTTGCATTTACTTCACAAAATAGGATATCAACTCAAGACATAATGCAAACTATAGCACATGTTTCATATATCTCTTGGTGATGCAAGGATGGCATTGTGCAAACATTATTTATAGCATCACTCAAGGTATTTCTAATCACAGTGTTTATCAATTCATATATTTCTCCCCCTTTGTCATCAACAAAAAGCATTGTTATACAAGGAAGACCAATTTAGACGAAAGCTTATAGAGGGATTTTACATAGATTGCTTTGAAAACTTCTTCCCCCTTTTGTTATAATTCATTTTACCCGTAAAGATATTACAGAATGACATACATATTCAGGAATCACTTTATCAGATTTATTTCAAAAAACTCATTTTTCATGAAAGTGTACGAATAAATCTGTTTTATAGCATTCGAACAACTAAGATGCATTTGGACAAGATTTTGTTACAGATATAATCATAGAAAATGGCATTCATGTGATCTGATCATTCAATATAGTCCGAAAAATAATTCTAACAAGTTTATTTATTCGGACACATGAGCATTCCTAACTCTCTTCTAATGAAATCAAATTGTTCTTCACTTAGAGGTTTTGTAAAAATGTCAGCTAGTTGATGTTTAGTATCAATGAATTCTATGGTTACGTCATGATTGGTGACATGATCTCGTATAAAGTGATGTCTAATATCAATATGTTTTGTTCTTGAGTGTTGTATAGGATTTTTGGTTAAGCATATTGCACTTGTGTTATCACATTTAATTGGAATATTTTTGAGATGAACTTTATAATCTTCTAAGGTATTTTTCATCCATACAACTTGTGCACAGCATGCACTTGCTGCAATATATTCAGCTTCGGTTGTTGATAGTGCAACTGAGTTTTGTTTCTTTGATGACCAGGAAACAAAGGCATGTCCTAAAAATTGACATGATCCTGATATGCTTTTTCTATCTAATCTACACCCAGCAAAGTCAGCATCAGCATAAGCAATTAACTCAAAATTTTCTGATTTTGGGTACCATAATCCTAGATTTGTGGTACCATTAAGATATCTAAATATTCTTTTAACTGCTTTGAGATGAGACATCTTAGGGTTTGATTGAAATCTAGCACAAAGTCCTACACTGAACATGATGTCTGGTCTGGTTGCAGTGAGGTAAAGTAAACTTCCTATCATACCCCTATAAGTTTTTTGATCAAAACTTTCTCCACTTTCATCAATTTCTAATTTAGTGGAGGTACTCATAGGAGTGTTACTGGCCTTTGAGTTGTTCATGTTAAATCTTTTTAATAAATTCATGGCATATTTAGTTTGACTAATAAAGATGCCATTGCTTAGTTGTTTGATTTGTAAACCTAAGAAGAATGTTAATTCTCCCATTAAGCTCATTTCGAATTCAAGACTCATAGTTTTACCAAACGATTCACAAAGAGATTCATTTGTAGAGCCAAAGATGATATCATCAACATAAATCTGAACAATGAGAAAATTATTTTCAAAATTCTTGATAAACAATGTAGTATCAACCTTGCCTTTTATGAAATTATTTTCAATGAGAAAAGAACTAAGTCTCTCATACCAAGCCCTTGGGGCTTGTTTTAAACCATAGAGAGCTTTAGTTAGTCTAAACACATGATTAGGGTAGCCATTATTTTCAAATCCAGGGGGTTGTTCAACATAAACTTCTTCGGAAATGAAACCATTTAGAAAAGCGCTTTTAACATCCATTTGAAATAACTTAAAATTATTGCAACTGGCGTAGGCAAGGAGCATCCTTATGGCTTCCAATCGAGCCACAGGTGCGAAGGTTTCTTCGTAATCGATACCTTCTTCTTGGTTGAAACCTTTGGCCACTAATCTAGCCTTGTTTCTAACCACGATACCATTTTCATCTTGCTTGTTTCTAAAGACCCATTTAGTACCAATAACTAAATGGTCATTTGGCCTAGGAACAAGCGTCCACACCTCATTTCTCTCAAATTGATTTAATTCATCTTGCATTGCGATAATCCATGAATCATCTTTCATGGCTTCATCAACACATTTGGGTTCAATTTGGGAGAGAAAGGCGGCGTTGGCACAAAAGTTTTTAAAAGAAGATCGTGTTTGAACCCCCTTTGATGTGTCTCCTAGGATTAGCTCCTTAGGATGAGCATCTATATACTTCCAATCCTTGGGTAAGGATGTTTCGGAAGTGGATGCATCCAAGTTGCTAATTGGAGACGGGGTTTCGTTTAAATTCAAGGAATCAAAATCATCATCAAGATCATTTTTCTTAATTTCTGAAATCTCATTGAAAACAACATGGATGGATTCTTCAATAATTAAGGTTCTTTTATTGAAGATGCGAAAAGCTTTAGAAACCGAAGAATAACCAAGAAAGATTCCTTCATCAGATTTAGCATCGAATTTTCCTAAGTTATCCTTTTCATTCAAGATAAAACACTTACACCCAAAGACTTTGAAATATGAGACATTGGGTTTTTTGTTATTCCATAACTCATAAGGAGTTTTGGTGAGTAAGGGTCTTACTAGGACTCTATTTAAAATATAGCATGCAGTGTTTACAGCTTCGGCCCAAAAATATTTGGGTAGGCTATGTTCATTCAACATTGTTCTTGCCATTTCTTATAAATTTCGATTTTTTCTTTCTACTACCCCATTTTGTTGAGGATTTCTTGGAGTAGAGAAATTATGGTTATATCCGTTGAGTTCACAGAATTCTTGGAAGTCATGGTTTTGAAATTCTCCACCATGATCACTTCTAATTGACGAAATCATAGATCCCTTTTCATTTTGAACAAGTTTACAAAACTTGGTAAAATATCTAAAGCATTCATTTTTCTGTTTTAAGAAGTAGGTCCATGTATATCTGCTATAGTCATCAATAATGACAAAGGCGTATTTGCTACCTCCTAGACTCGATGTAGAGATTGGTCCGAACAAGTCCATATGGATCAATTGTAAGGGCCTAGAGGTGCTTATTTGATTCTTAGCTTTGAAGGTACCCTTAATTTGCTTACCTAATTGGCAAGCATCACATACATTATCTTTGATGAACTTGATATGAGGAATTCCTCTTACAAGTTCTCTAGATGATACTTGAGTGATTAGTTTCATGCTAGCATGACCTAATCTTCTATGCCATAGCCAAGCATCCTCATTCATAACGGCAAGGCACATTTCATCACATAAGTCATTGATGTCAATAGTGTATACGTTGTTTTGTTTTAATGCAATCATAGATATATTTAGTTTCTACAAGAATTAATTCGTAGATGAACGGGTTTTGAAGATCAAGGGGGTATGTGAATTTGGATATCATACGTTTCTAATAAGGTTGTATCGAATTTGTGATTTCACAACTTCCACTTGTTACTTAAGCGTTGTGAGTTCCTTTTTGATTCTTGGTTTATGACCATTGAGAGTCAAGGAGCAGAATATCATTTCTTGCTCCGGCCTAGACTTTTAATGTTTTTATAGGAAGGGATGATCTTTAGGAACCCATTTGCTTTTGGGTGCCTCATAAATAGATCTACATTTTCTATCATATTGCATAGAGTTTATCATGGTTCCTTTAGGAACCCAAATTAATTTGTTTGGACTTATTTTCTTGAATGGACAACAATGTGTCTTGTGTCCAGATTTGCAACAAAAGTTGCACTTGGTTTGGTGTTGAACATGTAAGATGGAGCCTTTTATGAAGGTGGTTGGATTTTGGTGAGGATTTCTCACAAATCCAATCCCGCTCCTTTTTGGAATGTGACCCTTGTTTGCAAGGATCATGTTTAATGACTTGCTACCAACCTCGAATTTCTTCAAGGTGTCCTTGAGTAGCAGGTTTTCTTTTTGCATAGTTTCTAAATCATGACATTTGATACATGAATTTAAACTATCATGATGTTCGACTTTTAACTTATCAAACTCACAAGTAAGACTATCATGCATCTTTTTCAGCAATTTATATTTTCTACTTATACTCTTGCATTCGTCAAATAAGTCATTGAAAGCATTTAATAATTCATCGAAAGATAAATCAGCATCTATTGAATTTGTTACCTCGTCTTCGATGGCCATTAAGGCGTAATGAGCAACTTGCTCGGTGTTGGACTCCTCTTCCTCAGATGTGCTCGAATCATCCCATGTTGCTTGGAGCGCCTTCTTCTTTGTTGTTCTTTTCTTGACTTGGGGACAATCACTTTTGTAGTGTCCCGGCTTTTTGCATTCATAGCAGATCACTTGGTCCTTTTTGGGTTCAAGTTTATTTTTTGCATCATTCTTAAACTTGTTTCTTTTAAAGAACTTTTTAAACTTTCTTGTTAGAAGTGCCAAGTCATCATCACAGTCCTCATCACTTGAGTTTTCTCTCAAGTGGCATTCTGACGTTTTGAGTGCCATATCCTTCCTGTTCTTTGGAAGGATGTCTTCTTGCTCTTCATGAGCTTTACAAGTCATTTCATAGGTCATTAGTGACCCGATTAGTTCTTCAAGAGGGAAATTTCGCAGATCTTTTGCCTCTTGAATAGCGGTGACTTTAGGATCCCAACTCTTAGGAAGGGATCTTAGTATCTTATTAACAAGCTCAAAATCCGAAAAGCTCTTTCCGAGTCCTTTTAGACCGTTGACGACATCCGTGAAACGGGTAAACATGTCGCCAATGGTTTCACTCGGTTTCATCCGAAAGAGTTCGAAAGAGTGTAACAGCAAATTGATTTTTGACTCTTTTACTCTACTTGTGCCCTCATGGGTCACTTCGAGTGTGTGCCAAATATCAAATGCAGTTTCACAAGTTGAAACACGGTTAAACTCGTTTTTATCGAGTGCACAAAATAAGGCATTCATAGCCTTTGCATTTAGAGCGAAAGCCTTCTTCTCCAAATCATTCCAATCGATCATTGGAAGAGAAGACTTTGAAAAACCATTCTCGACAAGATTCCATAATTCAAAATCCATAGAAATAAGAAAGATCCTCATTCGGGTTTTCCAGTAGGTGTAGTCCGTCCCATTAAACATGGGTGGACGTGTAATAGAATGGCCCTCTTGGTTTCCGGCGTAAGCCATCTCTCTTGGGTTTTAATCCTTTTGAGAGTTAACCGGGCTCTGATACCAATTGTTAGGATCGAGAGCACTAAGAGGGGGGGGGTGAATTAGTGCAGCGGAAATCTTACAGCGATTAAAAACCAAAAGCTGCGTTCGTTCAATAAAAGCTATTATGATGCAAAAGCTAATTCTCAGTTTGTATCTAAGTGCAGTTTGCGTCTAAGCGCAGATTGCGTCTAAGCGCAGTTTGCATCTAAACACAGTTTGCGTCTAAGCGCAGTTTGCGTCTAAGCGCAGTTTGCGTCTAAACACAGTTTGCGTCTAAGCGCAGTTTTGCGTCTAAGCGCAGTTTACGTCTAAACTCAGATTTACGTCTAAACGCAGTTTTACGTCTAAACGCAGATTTACGTCTAAACGCAGATTTACGTCTAAACTTTGAAACTCGTTTGTATACTCGCAAAAGGCAGTATGCAGTTGAAATCAAGACGTAAACGTGAACTGAGAACTGATGATTGTGAGAGGAAAGCCGATTTACGTCTAAATGCAGTTTTACGTCTAAATGTTGAAACTCGTTCGTAAAATTGTAGAGGACAGTTTGCAGTTATCAATAGGATCAAAATGTAAGTGTAAACTGCAAAGAAACTCTTTCGTAAAAGCACGGAAGACAGTTCTGCAGAATCAAACGTAAACGTAAACTGTAATGTACGAAAATGCAGATTCGGAAGAACAGCACTTAGAACTTGTTCGTGAGAGCGCAGAGAGCAGTAGTAATGGAGGAGGTTTGCAGTAATGATAAAGTGCTCAAAAATAAACGCAAACCAGAGATTTAGAGTGGTTCGGTCAGCCTTGACCTACTCCACTTTTGGCTTCCTCCACCGACGAGGTTGCCGACGTCAACTAGGGGCCTTCCTTCAATGGGCGAAGGCCAAACTGCCCTTTTACAGTTTCTCTCCTTTTAACAGGCTCAGGAGACAACCTTTACAGACCTTTCTCTCCTCACTTTACAACTGAAAACTTGAAGAACAGAAGGAGGAGACTTAAAGGCTTTACAACACTTTTGAGCTCTTAGAATCACAGAAAAGATCAAGATTTCGGTGTGGGTCTGTATCTTTTCAGTGCTGAATGGGTGGGGTATTTATAGGCCCCAACCCAATTCAAATTTCGAGCTCAAAACGATCAAATCCCGGAATTCCGGGATCAGGCGGTTGCACCTCTTGACTGGAGAGGTGGCACCGCCTGGCAGAGCTCGAAGTCTGAGCTCAGGCGGTTGCACCTCTCGACTGGAGAGGTGGCACCGCCTGGCAGAGCTCGAAGACTGAGCTCGGACGGTTCCACCTTCTCTGTCAGGGGTGGTTGCACCTTCCTGCCAGAGCTCGAAGACCGAGCTCAGGCGGTGCATCTCCTGACCAGAGAAGTTTCTCTTCTCTGCCAGAGGTGATCGCACCTTTCTGCCAGAGGTGGTTGCACCTCTCTGCCAGAGCTCGAAGACTGAGCTTAGGCTGTGCATCTCCTGGCCAGAGAGGTCGTACTTCTCTTCCAGAGCTCGAAGACTGAGCTCGGTGATTGCATCACCAGGCAGAGCTCGAAACTTGAGCTCAGGCGGTGCTACCGCTTGACAGAGGAGGTTGCACCGCCCAGTCTCGCTTGGAGACTGAGCCCTGGGCGGTTGCACCGCCTGGCTGGAGCGGTTGCACCTCCCAGTCTCGCTGGGAGACTTAGCCTGGGCGGTGGCACCTCCCTGCCTGGGCGGTTGCACCTCCCTGCCTGGGCGGTTGCACCTCCCACAGCTTCTTGGGTTCGAATGGGTTGAACCATTCGACCCAACTTGAGTTCTTCAGGGGCCCAATTGCCCCAGGATTAAGCTAATGGGATCACCTCCCATTTCTAGCTTAATCACCGTGCTAACTACGATTAAATCTAAGACAATTTCTGCAGCTTTGCTTCGGTACGTCAATTGCTTTTTCCGGCGAGTTTCCGGCGAACTTCCGTCGATCATCCGATGAACCCTCGGTGATGCTTCTGCGGACTTCCGGCAAACTCCTGGACTTTGCGACGATCCACTTGGCGAGTTCCGACGAGCTTCGCTTGGCAAGCTTCTGGACTTCTCGGATCTGTTCCCGCAGAACCTCCGACGACCGTCCGTACTTCCGTCGAACTCTCGAACTCCCAACGTGATCATGAACTTGACTCCGGCGCAACTCCTGCTGCTTGTCTATCTTTCATCGTAGTTAATCCTGCACACTTATCTCAACACATAGATTAGATAACAAATGACAATTGACTTCATCATCAAAATCCGAGATTCAACACATGAGACATTCCTCTCATGACATCGAGAGTGGATGATCCTTTATTGACACTCAATGGCCCTCGTAAGATTGACTACCGCTCCCGAAGATCGGATATGCTAGATCTGGGACATCCAAATCTATAAGTCTGGTATCAAAGAATGGATCACTCATATAGGACATCATTGGTGTCTCAAGTCTAAGGACCAGATACACAATTGGGACCATAGAATCGCTGTATGATAATAAGGCATCATCAACCATCCAACATTCCGTAAGCGGATCAATCTGTGAACTCATTCTCCAATGAGCACCTGCATTGTATCTCTAGTGTCCCCACACGAGCAGCTATGAGATCAGCTGCATCCATCATATGGACAGGTATACAATACACTAGTCTGTCCGATTATCTCGATGTCCCACTTAAGTAACCTATGACCGGGATTATTTAGGATATATGTTTAAATACGAATCGGTCTCATTATCAAGATTTCGTCATGATTTAATTCTCATTGCACAGATCCAAGGACATCACAATATATATATATATATATATATATATATATATATATATATATATATATATATATATATATATATATATATATATAATAGTCAATATAAAGTGATAAAATACCAAAATATAATAAGCAAAATGACTACGTGTCAAGTCACACGTGTCATCACTCACGTAATTGGCTTATTGGGCACCTATGACTAGCAACAGTACAATTCTCGATATATGGTCTCTAAGATATTATATGGATGAGGGACTATAGGTACACGGTAACTAAGGATATATGAGTCCAAAGGATTGGATTCCCTTGTATAATCTGGGAATTACGGCGTAGTGGCCTAGTACATCCATAGTCGATGAGTCAAGTGAATTATTGTTGAGATAATAATTCACTAAGCCAAAAGAAATTTTAATAGGTATGACTCACGACCAGCTCGATATTGGGCCTAGAGGGTCACACACATATGGTAGGTGTTACGACGAGCAGATATTCAGATATGAGATATCCATTATAGCCTCTATCTTATTGGATATCCAATAAACCCCTGAATTATTAGATCTCATGGATGAGATCCAATAAGAGCTAATAAAAGATTATTGGGTAGAGACCCACTAATTTAAGAGGCTTGGGTAATTGGATGGAGATCCAATACCCAATAAGGCATGATTCATTAGGGTTAACTAAGGGCCTCTATAAATAGGAGGGAACTAAAGGCCTACAAGCTAGGGCTTCTAAGTTGCCACCTCTTATTCTCCTCTCTCCATCTCCTCCTCAAATAGCAGGCCTAGAGATTTGAGGAGCATCGTTGCAGCCCTGTTATGTGAATCACCGCTAGAGAAGAGGACTCTTAACCTCATTCATCCACTCCTACAGATCCGTAGGGATTTAGGGATATACTATCTCTCTAGGTAACATAATTATCTCACATGTGGTTTTCTATTTCGTAAGTTTTGCATACCAATCTACGTACGACGATGAACACGTATTGGGAAATTTGGGGTTTTTATTTTATGTTCTTCCACTACGCATGTGATGTCGCTCGTAGATTTCCTAACAACTCCTAATTGAGTTAGTGAGATTACTCCTAAAACTAACTCAAATTAAGACCTAACTATAATAATTAAGACTTAAATAATTACAAATCATGAATTCTCAATTGTCCGACACATCTTTTGTTTATCCGAACACTCGATGAACTTCCGACACATCGTCCGAACCTTTGGTGTATCGCCAGATCCATCGACATGTTGAATCCCCAACATCTGATCTTGGTGCAACATCTTATTCTTCCGACCCGATGCCCGTTTTCTGACTTCGGCCCAATGTTTGATTCTTCTTACTCCAATTGTTTTGCCTTTTCATGATCGTAGTTAGTCCTGCATCACTTTTCTCAAAACATGGATTAGATCATAAACTCATCAATTGATTTCATCATTAAAATTCGAGATTCAACAAACACAAAATTAATAAATTAATTAGAAAAATAAATTTCTCAAGAGCAGTTTAATTGTAGTCTAAAGAAAGCCAATCGTAAGCTTCTCAAGGCCAACCTTAATAATGACATAGGCCTCCTTAGGTCTAAATAAGTAGTATGCAACTTCCCGAGCAATAAGAATATCATCCTAAATATTATGATCCTTAAGGAATGCTGATTATTCTTTGGAACTTATATTATGCAGTAGAGATTTCATGTGATTTGTAAAAAGATACGATAATTTAAATTACATAAGGAAATAGGTCGAAAGTCTAAAATGGTAGACGAATTTAAGTTGGAATGAAATATATGAATGTTTTTCTCCTATTCTCCTCTTCCCTTCTCCTCCTCAGATAACAGGTCTGCAGATTTGAGGAGCATCATTGTAGCCCTACTGTCTGATTTATTTTCTTCAATTGTTTTGTTGTTTCATGATCATGATTAGTCCTGCATTACTTTTCTCAAAATATGGATTAGATTGTAAACTCATCAATTGATTTTATCATCAAAATATGAGATTCAACGGACATCAAATTAATAAATTAATTAAAAATAAATAAATTTCTTTATGATTGTATTCCAAGGAAAGCTAATCGTAAGCCTTCTCAATGCCAACCTTAATAATGATAGAGGCCTCCTTAAACCTAAATAAGGTGTGTGCAATTTTTTTTGAGTAATAAGAATATCATTCTAAATACTACGACCCTTGAGAAATGCTGACTATTATTTGAAAATTATATTATGCAGTAGAGATTTCATGCAATTTGTAAGCAACTCGAAAAAGATATGATAATTTAAATTAGATAAGGAAATAGGTAGAAAGTCTAAAATGGTAGACGAATTCAAGCCGGAATGAAATCTACAAGACTCAATCCTCACACAAAACCAATAAATTATTAAATTAATTAAACGTCACCCAAAGTAAAATTTTCAATCGTGAAACCATATGATCGAGGACTCTTACCATTGCCCATAGATCAAATAGAATCCCAAATCTCCATGCTCAAAAGGCCGAATCAAGGATGTATGGGAAGTTGTATCAATACTAGGCATGGCAGAGCAAGCACTAGATGGGGTAATAGTAGTGGCAAGCTGGTTCACAAATGCCTATAAAAATCAACAAAATGAGACCTGATTTATGGATGTTGGGCGATAACTTTAGAACCAACCGAAATAGAGTTGATGAGATTTTGCCTACTCCTAAAAAAAACAAGATTATGATAGTACCATATGTTACGATCGATCAATCCAATGGCCTTTGGCCAAAACCCACCACTTGAGATTAATTTGTTTGAGAATAAAATTCAATCTTTTATGAATGACATGAAAGATAAATGGCTTCGACATCAGTAAGATCAGATTGGGAGTCTTTAAATTTAAAATTAGATATTAGAAGACTCTCGACCTCAATAGCCTGCTGGTCCAAATTCCCAAACTGCTATCAAAATGGGCAAGGCGGCTAAGGGAAGTTCAATTGGCACTTAAGACCTCATGAAACCCATAGTTTTCAATGCATAAGTTATGGAAACGAAAAGGATGCCTTTTATTCTGTTGACTCGAAACAATCGAGAACCTAAAAGGAGCAGGATCAAAACAACACCAACTAAGATGTTTAACAGAAGAAAGATTAGACAGATTAAGCCAACTAACATTAGCAAACACACGATCTAATCTAATGAAGATAAAGGAGGGCAAGAATCAAACACTCCCCTATGTTCGATTGGAACCGAGACAACGCTAGCAACTGAGGTAGATGCACGTGCCTTGCACCCTTTGGGATTCTTTGTTCCTGACAGCCGAGGCTACCGTCATCACGCTTACCTCCACCGCACCCTTGTTATAAGAAAGTTGCTTGTGAACAGTGGAGCGGAACATCCACAATAGCCTCATCTGGATTGCCAACCACTGAAGGCAACTCCTCACTCGCAGCGTTTCACCAAGCAAAGAAGAAAAGTGCTTAGCTATGAAATTAATTTTCGAATAAATCAAGAATCAAAACTTGATCCTTAAAGTACAAAGACTCCCTTTACATCATTGATACCTCGAGATCTGTATATGCTGCCTTGCACCATAGTACCACTTTTGCTATCCTATTTTACATCTCATTACTATCTTTCCTGTCCCTTCACAAAAAATACCCTAAAAGAAGTTTGAAACGCTAATTAATTACAACCTATCATTAGGATTTTGACGCAGTGAACACAGAACTGGATGAAGGTGCCTTTGGAGACCCAATTATTTTGACTAGAGATTCAAAGCCCGAGGATTGAAACATTATTCAGTAAATTTCATATAAACTTCAAAGAAGTTTGATTGTTAAAATCCATTTATTCTTAGGAAAACAAACATTAATATAATAAATAAAGAGACAGAGATGCTCTTTTAACAATCGAAAAAGGACAACAAAAGGTTCCAATTTGGGTGGCCAATTGTTAGATTAATTAGAACTTTTAACCTGACTTTCCAATTTCAATGTGTAACATGATTTAATCTACTTCATTATTTGGCTCAATTATGTAACTCAGTTTACATAGAAATGATAAACCATTAATGACCAATTCGTAGATTACTCGCAATCAACTTCTATGCTAAACGATACTTAATATTGATGATCATAATATAAATATTCTATAATGTAAATTGATAAATTACGTACGAAGGCAACAAACATAAAACATTTTATATAAGTAGTAAAATTTATTATTTTTGAAAAAATAAAATAAAATTAATTAATTAACACAATAATAATAATAACAAAATCGTACGAAGGCTCTACTTTTCACAATAATAATAAAGTATTACTCGATCCTAATACTCATGTATACATCCATCATCGTGGTTAATCTCAAGCTAACTTTACCGTCTATCAAACTAATTTTCTAGAGGAGAATTGTATTGAATTTAGGGTCAAACTTTTGGCCAACTATTTCTCATGTGATCCGACCCCATCATCCACACAGGTCGAACCTGTAGTCAATGTGAAGCTTGGAAACAAACTTTTGGCCTAACCGGTGGAAACACTGTGCAGCTTGGAAACAAATGCCTAACCGGTGGAGATAGCTTCAATGATGCCAAAGAGACTTGGCCGCCAGTATATACCCCACATCAACTCGTCTTTGTCCATTGCACCTCTTTTCTATTCTATTTCCTTGGCCGTATCGTGCCAACGCTTTTACGTCCACAGTCCATTGTGTCATTTGGTTCTTAGCTCCTGTCGTGGCATCTAAGCGAAACTTCCTTCCACCATGCATGGCACGGACAAGAGATAGACTTCCACATATGATGTCATCAGCATACAACCGTAAGCTTCATCTTTGTCAAGTAGTCACTTCCATGCCAACTGCTCGAAGCTTCGTCTACCTCTCCTTGCACTCTATATATACTCCCTCCTCCTACCGGTGCAGCAATGGCCTTCTCTGGTGCAGCAATGGCATCGCTCGGCGGCCTCTCCTTCCTCCTCCTCCCCCTGCTCTTCGTCGTCTCCCATGCAGCCACCTTCGACATCGTCAACCAATGCTCCTTCACTGTCTGGGCCGCCGCCGTCCCCGGGGGTGGCCGCCAGCTCGACCCGAGCCAGACCTGGACCATCAACGTCAATCCCGGCACCACAGGCGGCCGCGTCTGGGCCCGCACCGACTGCTCCTTCGATGGAAGCGGCAGCGGTAGCTGCCAGACAGGCGACTGCGGCGGCCTCCTGGAGTGCCAAGCCTACGGCACGCCGCCCAATACGCTGGCCGAGTTCGCCCTCAACCAGTTCCAGAACATGGACTTCATCGACATCTCCCTCGTCGACGGCTTCAACGTGCCCATGGACTTCAGCCCCACCTCGGGGGACTGCCGGGGCGTACGGTGCTCCGCCGACATCAACGGGCAGTGCCCCGCGGAGCTGAGGGCGCCGGGCGGCTGCAACAACCCTTGCACCGTGTTCAAAACTGATGAGTACTGCTGCACCTCCGGCAGCTGCGGACCGACAAACTACTCCATGTTCTTCAAGAACAACTGCCCCGATGCTTACAGCTACCCCAAGGACGACGCAACCAGCACCTTCACCTGCCCCGGCGGGACTAATTACAGGGTTGTCTTCTGCCCTTAATTATCACGTGGGAGGAGAAGGAGGTGACGGCGGACGTACAAATAATCTACTCGTAGATAAAAGAATAATAAGCCAATTACCCAGTAATAACAACGAATAAGAGGGTGTCTGTGTTGACATCCGAATTGATGAGTGCTTTGTTGCACAAGTGATATATCTCATATCCCTATGTTGTACGTCATTTGATGTTATGAAAGTTTCTATAGAAGTCGACAATAGGATCTCTTGTTGGCATCAAACTCGAGAAAAAAATACTATCACAACATTTTGATCTTGTCATATGGTCTTTTTGGATCTCTCTCGATGATTTGAATTTGTGTTAGATGGATTACCAGTTCTAGAATAATGTGGCCATCAAGTCAAATAAACATGCAATATATTATAGTACTTCAGGTCATCTGACTCAGGACTTCCAAGAGATCTTGAGGTCCTATTTTGACAAGATAGGCAGATAGAAAATATGAAGTCATGAATTTTTCATTTAAAGATCTGGATATGATTTTTTATCAACACCAATTAAGCTTTAACATACTCTCTCCAAATATTCTGCTTGTTTTTGGGTGAAAGAAAATTCCTGTCATACGTAACAGGAAATTAATTAGATTGAAGCCGGATCTGAACACTTCCATTTGTTCCATGACATATTTCACCACCCAAGAAAAGTTGTGGTTGTCTTGAAGAGTGGTGTCAATTTCCACTAGTTGTGAAGCCTTCTCATCAAAAGGACTAGAAATGGCTTTGGTGATTTAGATATTGGATTAAGTTTTAGTTTGTGTTTAACAGCCTTTGAAAAAGCCAACGTCAACGGTTTGAGAAGTCCATCAGTATCTAGACAAAATAATCGAAGGTTTTTTCTTTGTTCTTGGGTTGATCACTAATATTCACAATCATTTTGTTTTTATCTTTTATAGTTTAATATAATAGTCAAGTTATTATAAATCTATGTGATCTCAATAACATTAGAACCGATAAAAAAAAGAAAAATTTAGATCTCGAAGATATCAAAAAAGATAAAAAAATAATTAATTATTCGAAGGAAAAATTGTGATTGGCATATCAAACTTTTGACTTTCCAACAAAAGAGATTTAAATCATGATACTGACATCAAACAACACATGCTATAATTGTCTTTCTTTATCAAACACAAAAGAGACCAACAAAAAAAAAATCTAATATTACAAAATCATTGTCTTCTTCTGATACTTTAATTGAAATGAAATATTATAGAGGGTTTAAGGGTTTTAGATGTATAGTTAAAATTCCTTCAAATTTGGCTTGTATTTATATAAGTTTTGAGAAATTTTTTTTAATCATATACTAAAATTACATGATCAAATTAATTATTTAAATATATGACTTATCCTCAAATCATATATTGATTAACGATGTAAGAAATATAAAATTATTATTTTATATTTATCTCTATTGTAATCTTCTATCAATAATAATAATATTTTCTTAGAATTTTCATCGACTCCCTCCAAGAGCATCATCATCATCATCATCATCATCATAATTTCATTTGGCGACAACTATACTTCCTTTGTTATGATATTTTTTATTCGATCAGGAATATTGTTGTCAACTCACATCAATAGAAACTTTGGTACTAATACCAATAATTTAATTAATTTAGATGGATAATATTTTTTTTATTTTCCTTTGGGGTTCAAGGATCATTTTAACCCTTTCAATATAGTTTTTCTTACTTTGAAGAAAAAAATAAAAACCTTTTAATTTATTTGTGAGGTTCCTTTTTATGCTGGTCAACAATAGGTACTTGGATGGTTTGACTAAAAAGATGGTTAATTTTAGGGTGATTTTTTTACACAAATATTCTTATTTTAAGTTTTTATCGAACGACATCCTCTTATTAATTTTTCTCAAATAATAATATTTAAAATTTAAAATTTTAAAATTATCTCTCTTTTATTCACCTCGTCATGTCAATGACTATATCTATTGATACCTTTTGCTTTCGTAAAAGGAAAAAAGGAAGAGGAATGAAAAATGATGAAGACATAGAAAAAAGGAGTGGAGCATAGTGAAAAGGGAAATGAGGAGGAGAAGGAGGTGATGGAAAATAATAGATGATAGAAGAAGAGAAGAGCAATGGAAAGAGGCTATGAGAGCAACAAGAGGGTGTACAAGAATAAAGGAGCGATCATTCAATAATTTTCTAGATTTAAAGATACTTCTGGAAAAAAAAATTAAAAGGGATATAAGAAAAATTATCCTAAAGTTTATGATTAATAATAAATTAAATTAAAAAATAATTTTATGAATAATTATAATATAATTTAATGTGATTAATATCTAGAGCGACCTATTCTTACTTTCTCATTTCCAAGTCAAGTCAACAGTTTGAGAAGTCTATCGGTATCTAGAAAAATTAACCGAAGTTTCCTGGGTTGATCACTAATGTTCACAATCATTTGTATTTATCTTTTATAGTTTAATATAATGGTCATGTTATTATAAATCTATGTGACCTCAATAAGGTTAGAAATTAAAAAAAAATTAGATCCCAAAATATGAAGATATCATAAGGGACAAAAATAATTAATTATTCAAAGAAAAAGTTATGATTGGCACATTAAACTTATGACCATCTAACAAGAGATATTTAAATCATGATAACTACGTTAAACAAAACATGTTATCATTGTCTTACTTTGCCGAAAGAGACAAGAAAAAAACAAAAGAAAAATTCAATATTACAAAGTCATTGTCTTCTTCTAATACTTTAATTGAAATGGAATATAATAGAGAGTTTAAGGGTTTTAGATGTATAGTTAAAAGTCCTTCAAAATTTGGGTCATATTTATATAATTTTTGTGAATTTTTTAATTATATACTAAAATTACATAATCAAATTAATTATTTAAGTATATGATTTATCCTAAAATCATATATTGATTAAGTATGTAAGAAATATAAAAATATCATTTTATATTTACCTCTATTGTAATCTTCTATCAATAATAATATTTTTTAAAAATTTTTATTGACTCCCTCCAAGAGCATTATCATCATCATATTCCTTAGTTTTAATTCCATTTGGTGACAACTACACTTCCTTTATCATGATTTTTTTTTTAATCAAGAATATTGCTGTATGGATGCATATCAACAAAACATATGTACTAATGCCAATAATTTAATTTATTTGGATGGATAAATTTTTTTTTCCTTTGGGGTTCGAGGATCAATTTAACTTTTTCAATAAATTTTTTCGTGCTTTGAAGAAAAGAATAAAAGCCCTTTGCTTCATTTGGGAGGTTCCTTTTTATGCTCGAAGTTGATTGTACATAGGATTACGATCAACAATAGGTACTTAAATGGTATGATTGAAAAGAGGGTTAATTTTAGGGTGATTTTTTTACAAAAAAAATTCTTATTTTAAGTTTTTGTCGAACCATATCCTCCCTTTGATTTTTCTCAAATACTAATCTTTAATTTTTAAATTTTCAAAATTACCCCTCTTTTTCTCACCTCGTCGTGTCATCGTCTCTATACCTATCGATACCTTTTGCTTCCATGAAAGAAAAGAAATGAAGGAGACGATAGAAATAGAGAGTAAAGGAGAGTAAAACGGGAAATGAGGAGGAGGGGATGGAGGTTACGAAAAAGAATAGATGATAGGAGAAGAGAAGAGCAATTGGACAGGGTGATGACAGAAACAAGAGAGGATATGAGAATAAAGGAGTGATCATTCTAGTATTTTTTTGGATTTAAAGATACTTTTGAAAAAAAAAAGGTATAGGAAAAATTATCCTAAAGTTTATGATTAATAATAAATTAAATTAGAAAACTATTTTATGAATAATTATAATATATTTTAATGTGATTAATATATAGAGCGATCTTTTCTTACACTCATTTCCAAGTCAAGTCAACAGTTTGAGAAGTCCATCGATATTTAGAAAAAATAACTGAAGTTTCCTTTGTTCTTGGGTTGATCACTAATGTTCACGATGAGTTGTATTTATCTTTTATAGTTTAATATAGTAGTCATGTTATTATTAATCTATGTGATCTCAATAAAGTTAAAACTGATAAAAATAAATTTAGATCCTATGAAGATATCAAAAGGGACAAAAATAACCAATTATTCAAAGGAAAAGTTGTGATTGACACGTCAAACTTATGACCTTCTTATTAGGATCAGGGGTCGGCACTAAGAGGGGGGTGAATTAGTGCAGCGGATAAAATCACGTCTTCAAAAATGTTTCGTTTCGATAAAATCGGTTTCGTAAAGTCTCGTATGATTAAAGCCGATCTCGGAAGATGTTTACTTGAAAGTGCATGTAAACATAGTTAAAGTACAGTAAGGAGGAGAGGCAGTTTGCTATAAAAGAAAGCTGCTCAAAGTAAATGCAAATCGAGTTTTAGAGTGGTTCGGTCAACGTGACCTATATCCACTTTCAGCTTCGTCCTCCGACGAGGTCATCGGCGTCAACTAGAGGTCTTCCTTCAATAGGCGAAGACTAACCATCTTTTACACCCCTCTTCTCCTTTTCACGGGTTTAGAAGACAACCCTTACAAGCACTCACACTCCTCTTACAGAATTCTAAACTTCGAGTGGAAGATGAAATTTCTAAAGAGATTGCCGCAGCGTTTTCTCACTTTTGAATACTCTATACTTTTGTCTTTTAACCGGGGATGAGAGCGATATTTATAGGCTTCAAGTTGATTCAAACTTGGAGCCTAAAAACATCTCATCTCGGGTTTCCCAAGCATGAGCGGTACCACTGCCCATGTTGGGCGGTACCACCGCCCAATCTGGTGGTACCACCGCCTGGGGGGCTATGCTGGGTGGTGCCATCATCCAAACTGGTGGTACCATCGCCTGGCACCCTGCTAGGGGTGGTACAACTGCCCAAACTAGCAATACCACCGCTTGACACAATCTCAAAGATTGTGCCACAATGATGTCACCTCTTGGGGCACTATTTGGGCCTCTCATTGGGCCCAACACAGTCCTTACATGGGCCTAGCTGGCCCCTAATTGGGTTGGCCCAAATCCAAACCCAATTACGTGCTAACTACGAAATCCAAAACATAATATGAGCAAGATAAGTCTGGTTTCATCCAGCGAGCTTCCGGCGATCTTCCGACGAACTTCTGACGATCTCTCGTCAATGTTCCGACGGACTCCTAGACTTCACGATGATCTTCTTGGTGAGTTTCGACGAGCTTCTCTAGTAGGCTCCGAGATTTCTCGGCTAGTTCCGCTAGAACTTTCGACGAATGTCGAACTTCCGATGAACTCTCGAACTCCCAAGGAAATCGCATCTTTGACTCCGGGACTTCATTTTGATTCATGCCTTGCTATCATAGTTAATCCCGCATATATAAAAATATACTTGAATCTAGACAATTAATACTAAGCATTAATCATGTTGTTTGACATGTCATTGGTCCCTCGATGCTTCATCCGATTCTTCGGCGCATCGTTCTCTCTTGCGACCTATTGCCCAATCGGTCAGTTGACTCCGCAACTCCGATATCCTTGGCATAATATTCGCTCTTCTTGGTCCAATGCCCGAATCCATAGCCCGAAGCCTTGTGTCGATACGTCGACCGATCCATCGGCTCGACGTCCAATCTTCTGATATGTTTTCCCTAAGCACAACATGATTCTCCCTACTTTAATTGTCTCATCATGATCGAATCATTCTGCGTCACTCAAAACGTAGATTAAATCATAAATAATTATCAATTGGTTTCATTATCAAAATATGAGATTCAACAATCTCCCTCTTTTTGATGATGACAACCAATTGATGATGGAGTTATCCTTAACTCCCGGAGTTTAAACTGTTAGGATCAGAGCGGCACTAAGAGGGGGGGTGAATTAGTGTAGCGGATTAAAACGTTGATTTCGACAAATCTTTCGTACGATAAAAATTGAAATCGGAAGTGCATAACTTGAAAGCATATTCCTAAAGTTGTGCAGCAAAGGTAATGATGAAACAAAGCAAGTAAGAAGGTTTGCAGTAATGTAAATAGCAGTAATGAAATGCAAACCAAAGATTACGCCGTTTTTAAAGTGGTTCGGTCAAGTGACCTACATCTACTTGTGAGGCCCCTCTTCGATGAGGCTCCCACCTTCCACTAGCAAATCTCTTGAAAAGGAAGGGTGAATACCCCTCTTACAACTTTTTACAAGCGGTTCACTCTCTTACAGATTTTCAGCAAGAAAGAAGGAGGTGAACACTAGCAAATTGAAAACAAGACTAGCTAAGACTTTTCTAAGGCCTTTCTCTCAAACAATTTCTGCTCAAAAAGTTGTGATCTCAGCTAAGATTTGAGGGTTATTTATAGGCCTCAAGAGGATTCAAATTTGGGCTTCAAATTTGAATTCTTGTTGGGTTCCCGATGCTAGCCGTGCCACCGCCTGTTAGTGGCGGTGCCACCGCTTGTTAGTTTTTGACATTGACAGTGGCTGGCGGTGCCACCGCCTAGCCAAGCGGTGCCACCGCCCAGTCTAGGCGGTGCCACCGCCCAGTCTAGGCGGTGCCACCACCTAGGCCAATTCAGCTCACTGGTTGGGCTCCAAACTTAGCCCAAACCAGTCCGAACTCGGGCCCAATTGGCCCCTACTTGGGTTATAGGATTAACACCTAATCCTAACCCTAATTAATGTGCTAACTATGAATTTAAAGATATTTTCTAAGCTATTACAAAGTTCGTAAGTCAAGACTTCTTCAGGCGAGCTTCCGACGAACTTCCAACGGTCTTCCGATAAACTCTCGGAAACCATTCAGTGGACTCCCGGCAAGCTTCTAGACTTCACGATTTGATCTTGGTGAGTTCCAACGAGCTTCTTCGGCAAGCTTCGATCTTTCTCGGCGAGCTCCGTGAACTTCCAACGATCCTTCCGGCGAGCTTCCGAAAAACCCTTCGGCAAGCTCCCTACTCATTCTTGGCTAGTTCCGGCAGCATTCCCGATGAACCTTCGAACTTCCGTTGAACTCTCGAACTCCCAACAAATCCTTTGCGCTTGACTCCAACACTTTGTTTTGCTTTATGTCTTTGTCGTTATCGTAGTTATTCCTGCACACACAAACTAAAACTCTACTCCGATCTAGACAATTATTACAACGCGAATTGACATTCTTTTGCCCGGCACGTCATTGGTTGGTGCTTCATCCGATTCTTTAGCGCATCGTCCTCTCTTGTGGCTTATTGCCCAATCGGCGGTTGACCTCCGCAACCCCGATATCCTTGGTGCAATTCCGCTCTCCTTGGCCCGATGCCCGACGTCCAAAGCCTTCTGCTGTCCAATATCCTGACGTGATCTCCTCTGGCGCAACGTCAATTCCTCCTGCGTCAACTGTCTAATCCTGATCGAGTAGACCTACATTACTCAAAATGCAATTAAAAATCTAAACACAATCAATTAGTTTCATCATCAAAATCCGAGATTCAACAATCTCCCCCTTTTTGATGATGACAACTAATTGATGACTAACGGAGTTAACCTTAATTCCCTAGAGTTTGACCAAACTCCCCCTATTAATATGCCATTGATAGAATATTTGGATTATCCCAAATCCAAGTAACATTCATCACATATTATGAAAAACATTTAAACCATCATGCAAAAAATATAAAATATTCAATTCAATGCATGAAGTCATCAATATACTTCTCCCCCTATGTCATCAATAAAAAGGAGAAGTAGCTCTAGCTATTTTAAAAGATATGCAAGTTTTTGCAACTTGAAGCTAGATTTTTATCACAACATATAAGCACAAAAGCATAGCAAGATTCTTAAGTTCAATCATGGCAATTCAACACTTGCATTTTTGTGTAAGATTGCACTTTGCTTTTCTTTGCAAGTAACAATATTTATGATGTTTGATATAGCAAATTTCTTCATTACAATGATCGATCTAGCAAATTCTTCGTTCAAGTGTGCAAGCTAGCAATAACTTTCTCCCCCTTTGTCAATGTCAAAAAGAAGGAGAGGAACCAATGATTTAGACTTTTACATCAACTTTGCATCAATCAATATTTCAATCATCACATGATGCATACAAGACAAAGAAATCTTGTTATTTCTATATTATGAAATATATGATATCAAGGCTCATGATTCATTTGAAAAGATATAACACAAAGAGCAACTTGAAACATTCTTATAAAGATCACATTTTAAAATATTCCAAGTGTTTAGAGATAAAAAGTTCAATACATTGTATGAAAAAAAAATATATATAATATCAAGTTTTATCATCATGCAATGTAGCACTTAAAGATGTGCAAGTTTAGCATTTTTGCTTTTCTTGAGATAGCAACTGTTTGCTTCTCTACAAGGTAGCAATTTTTACGATATGCAAGTTTTACTACATATAAGCTAGCAAATTTAAAGATTTGCAAGATAGCATATTTGCTTTTCTTTGCGGTGTGCATGATAGTATTTCTTTGTAATGTTTAAGATAGCAAATTGTACATTATGCTAGCTAGCAAATTAAAGATGTTTAATAAAGCAAGCACTTTCTTCTCTTTTGAGAAGTGTCATTTTTGCTTCCTTATTGCGATGTGTACGTTTGTAATTTTTTTGCTTCTATTGTCTTATGCAAGCTAGCTATCTCCCCCTTTGTCATTGTCAAAAAGAAGGAAAGACCCTTTACATCAATTATGACAAAGGTAATTATCAATCTCATTTGTGCATCATTATATTTTCAAATTAAAACATGCACTATTTCAAAAACCTTATATTTCATTCATGCACACGATATTGAATGAATCAATCAACATTATGAGCATATCATACATGATACATCATTTTGGTAATAAATCATAGCATTTATCAATATTTTGATCATGATACCAAGCATTCATCATTTAGAGCATTCATGATACACATTATATGCATATATCATCACAATAAAAAGCAATTGCATGCAGAATTTTAAATCATAAATGTTTCAAATCATGATGGTATTAACTTGTCAAATTTCAACCTACCATTCATGATCATAACTTTTCAACAAAACAAATTAATGAATATTTCATGTATTCATATCATCACATAAGGAATATCAAGGAGAAAATAATTGGGTGATGAGATAAACATTTCATGAATACAAGGAATTACATAAAAATCATACCATAAAATATTAGAATATGTGAATGCCAAAAGACATGATTTCTTTTTAAAAAGCCTCCTCATAAATAATCAAAGGAATATCTTAGGAGATCAAATAATAAGAGATTTTTAAATAAAATTTTAAGTTAATAATTTTCAAAAAGGATATTCTCTTTAGTAAATCACAAAAGGAAACGTTGGAAAAAAATTTCAATTCATGCATAAGAACACTTATGATTCATATTGAAAATTTTCTCAAAATGTAAGAGAATAAAGAGTAAGAAATCTTGATTCATAAAGGATTTCATGTTATAAATTTCAAGAGATCAAGATCATGATTTTGATAAAAATTTATTCAACTTTAAATCATCAAAATCATTATCAAAATTCAAGAGATTCACAAAGATAATACAAATGGATTCATCAAAATCAATAAGATTGAGCAAAATAATTTTCAAGAATGTTTTCCTCTTTTCGGTTGTTTCAAAACATATGATTTTGTTTTATTTATGCCAAATA
The DNA here is from genome assembly GCF_036884655.1 of Musa acuminata AAA Group. NCBI lineage: Eukaryota > Viridiplantae > Streptophyta > Magnoliopsida > Zingiberales > Musaceae > Musa > Musa acuminata. Next base: position 15,831,096 of record NC_088344.1, on the reverse strand, counting down.
AAAACATATATCATGTTTAAAACCGAAAGTGTAAGATTTGTTACAACAAAAATTAATAAGGCACTTTCATTATGGTAAAAATCAATAATACATAAATCACAAGATTCATCATGCATAATTTCGAAATTTATTAAGCATAATCATTATGCATGACATTAAATCATCAAGATACACATGCATAGATTAATCCTAAGCATTATCACATATTATATAATTATCATCCCTAATGTTGCATACATCATTCAACATTTCAAAACATAACATGCATGAAACCTTAGCAATATACTTTTCATGATCAAATTTTTAATTTTTCAAAAATACTAAAAAGAAAAAAAAATTATATAATTTTTGAAAAATAATTTTTTATTTCCTATTCCTACTATCTAAATTAAGCACTCATGAAAGACTTCAAGTAATTTCAAAATAATTCAAGAGAGTTGAATTACTTACCTTGTAGTCGAAGCCCATCAAAGCCAAATTCACCATTTCACCTTTGGAAGTTCTTAATTCATCCTTGGGTGCCTTCCTTTTCTTTGGCCTCTTCTTCCATTCAAGTTCATTGTTTATTTTAGATTTTTATTTAATGAACTTATTAAGATTTAGTGTTCGAAGTTCAAATTCATCATTGTCCTCATCACTTGAGTCATTGCTCAAGTGGTTGTCATTTGTCCGGAGTTCCAAATCCTTCCTATTCTTTGGAAGGTGGTTCAAGTGTTCATTGTGTTCATCATGTGCATTGCGCACCATTTCATATGTCATCAATGAGCCGATTAGTTCTTCAAGTGGAAAAATATTTAAATCTTTTGTTTCTTGTATTGTGGTTATTTTAGGATCCCACCTTTTTGGAAGGGATCTTAAGATCTTGCTTACGAGATCAAAATTCGAAAAAGATTTACCAAGAACTCTTAGATTATTGACGACATCCGTGAAATGGGTGTACATGTCGCCAATAGTCTCGCTTGGTTGCATTCGAAAAAGCTCAAAATCATGTAATAAAATGTTAACTTTCGAGTCTTTGACTCTACTAGTTTCCTCGTGCGTGATTTCAAGTGTTCGCCAAATATCAAAAGCCGTTTCGCACGTAGAAATCCGATTGAACTCATTTTTGTCCAAAGCGCAAAATAAGGCATTCATAGCCTTTGCGTTTAAAGAAAAATACTTCTTCTCCAAATCTGACCATTCGTTCATTGGTTTAGAAGGAAGTTGAAAACCGTTTTCAATGATATTCCAAAAATCCAAATTCCAAGAAATCAAGAAAACTCTCATTCGAGTTTTCCAATAAGTGTAGTCCAATCCGTTAAACAACGGTGGTCGAACAACCGATAAGCCCTCTTGAAAGCCATGAAGAGCCATTTCTCTCGAGTGTAAATCCGAAATGAGAAATACCGCTCTGATACCAATTGTTAGGATCGGAGCAGCACTAAGAGGGGGGGGGTGAATTAGTGTAGCGGATTAAAACGTTGATTTCGATAAATCTTTCGTATGATAAAAATCGGAATCGGAAGTGCTTAACTTGAAAGCGTATTCACAAAGTTGTGTAGCAAAGGTAATGATGAAACAAAGCAAGTAAGAAGGTTTGCAGTAATGTAAATAGCAGTAATGAAATGCAAACCAGAGATTACGCCATTTTTAAAGTGGTTCGGTCAAGTGACCTACATCCACTTGCGAGGCCCCTCTTCGATGAGGCTCCTACCTTCCACTAGCAAATCTCTTGAAAGGGAAGGGTGAATACCCCTCTTACAACTTTTTACAAGCGGTTCACTCTCTTACAGATTTTCAGCAAGAAAGAAGGAGGTGAACACTAGCAAATTGAAAACAAGACTAGCTAAGACTTTTCTAAGGCCTTTCTCTCAAACAATTGCTGCTCAAAAAGTTGTGATCTCAGTTGAGTTTTGAAGGGTATTTATAGGCCTCAAGAGGATTCAAATTTGGGCTCCAAATTTGAATTCTCGTTGGGTTCCCGATGCTGGCCGTGCCACCGCTTGTCAGTGGTGGTGCCACCGCTTGTCAGGTTGTGACACTAACAGTGGCTGGCGGTGCCACCGCCTAGCTCTCGGGTACTGGGCGGTGCCACCGCCTAGGCCAATTCAACTCACTGGTTGGGCTCCAAACTTGGCCCAAACCAATCCGAACTCGGGCCCAATTGGCCCTTACTTGGGTTATAGGATTAACACCTAATCCTAACCCTAATTAACATGCTAACTACGAATTTAAAGACACTTTCTAAGCTATTACAAAGTTCATAAGTCAAGACTTCTTCAGGCGAGCTTCCGACAAACTTCCGACGGTCTTCCGATAAACTCTCGGAAACCATTCTGGAAACTCCTGGCAAGCTCCTAGACTTCACGATTTGATCTTGGTGAGTTCCAACGAGCTTCTTCGGCAAGCTTCGATCTTTCTCGGCGAGCTTCGCGAACTTCCAATGATCCTTCCGGCGAGCTTCCGAAAAACCCTTCGGCAAGCTCCCTACTCATTCTTGGCTAGTTCCGGCAGCATTCCTGATGAACCTTCGAACTTCCGTCGAACTCTCGAACTCCCAACAAATTCTTCGCGCTTGACTCCGACACTTTTTTTGCTTTATGTCTTTGTCATTATCGTAGTTATTCCTGCACACACAAACTAAAACTCTACTCCGATCTAGACAATTATTACAACGCGAATTGACATTCTTTTGCCCGGCACGTCATTGGTTGGTGCTTCGTCCGATTCTTCAGCGCATCATCCTCTCTTGCAGCTTGTTGCCCAATCGGTGGTTGACCTCCGTAACCCCGATATCCTTGGCGTAATTCCGCTCTCCTTGGCCCGATGCCCGACGTCCGAAGCCTTCTGCTGTCCAATATCCTGACGTGATCTCCTCCGGCGCAACGTCAATTCCTTCTGCGTCAACTGTCTAATCCTGATCGAGTAGACCTGCATTACTCAAAATGCAATTAAATATCTAAACACAATCAATTAGTTTCATCATCAAAATCCGAGATTCAACATAAATAAACTCCCCTATCAATATGCCATATTGATAGAACTTTGAATTCAAACTGAATTCAAGTCATTGCAATATTCATCATGAATATTTGCAATACATCATCATGCATAACATGATCATACTTCTCCCCCTTTGTCATCAACAAAAAGGAGAAGTATACCTTTAATGTGTTTGGACATAAAAGTTCAAATCATTGCATGAAAAACATAATATCAAGTTTTATCATCATGCAAGATAGCAATTTTGAGATGTTCAAGAAAGCAACTCTTACTTCTTGAAATATACAAGTTTGTAAATTTTGCTAGATGTGCAAGTTACAAGTTTTGCTTCTTGAGATAGGCAAACTAGTGATGTTCAAGATAGCAAGCTCTTTCTTCTCGAAATGTGTAACTTAGCACACATTGCTTCTCTTGAGATCTGCAAGCTAGCTAGCAAAATTTGCTCCCCCTATGATAAGGGTTAAGTATTCATTTCCCTTTTTTATAATTTATTTCCCTTTACTATAATCTTCAAATCATGATAAGGGTTAAGTATCAACCTTATTTCATTATGTTTGTGCATCATTATAGTTTCAATTTACAATATGCATAATTTTAAAACTTTATATTTCATTTTTCATGCATAATATCGAAATATAAATCAATCATCATTATAAGCATGTCATGATACTAAAATATTAAAAATTTTAAGCATTTATCAATATTTTGATCATGATACCAAACATTCATCATTTAGAGCATTCATGATACACATTATATGCAATACATCACATATATTATTATAATAAAAAGTATAAGTATTACATGCATCATTCCAAATCATAAATATTTCACATCATGATGGTATCAGTTTGTTAAATTTCATCCTACCATGCATGATCATAACTTTTCCCTCTTTTATCATTTGTATGTATCAAAATAAATTCATGAATATTTCATGCATTCATATCATCACATAAAGAATATTAAGAAGAATTAATTGGGTGATGAGATAAATATTTAATGAATACAAGGAATTATACATAAAAATCATATCATGAGAGATAAAATATCAAAGATCGTGAAGATAAATCATGAGTATCAATAGACATATTATGATTCTTTTTTAATAACTCAAATAGCGAAAAGAAAGAATCATAGTAGACAATTTTGATTAATAAAAATAATTTTCAAGTTAAAATTCTAAGAATTCAAGAGAAAGCATGATTCATTTTAATAAATCTCCTCTTAAATAAATAACGAAAAAAATTTTTAGAAGATCATGATAGAGATAGAATTCATTCAATCTTGTAGGAGAACAAGATATTATTTCATGCATATAAAATCTCTCAATTCATTATGAATCCTAAAAATTGTAATTAAAAAAATTATGATTCATTTAGGAAATTTTCTTCTTTAGTAAACGACAAGAAGAAACATGGGAGATCAAATAAGAGATATTGATTCATAAAAGATTTCATGTTATAAATTTCAAAAAATCAAGATAAAGCTTATTCAAATTCAAATCATCATATCAAAATCATTTTCAAGAGATTCAAAAAAATATAGATAGATTCGTTAATCTCCTTTTTGGAAAACTCGATAAAGTAAGGAAAAAGAAATCTTTCAAGGAGAAACCTATCCTCTTTTTAGTTGTTTCAATTCATGTGATTTATTTTATTTATGCCAAATAAATAAATACATCAACATTTAAAACGAAAAAAGTAACTTTCATTACCATAAAAATCGATAATCCATCAATCGCAAGATTCATCATGCATAATTTCGAATTATAAAACCATTAAACATGATTTCAAATCAATATGCTCAAGTTTTTGTATGAAAACCATCCATCTTGTTTAAAACCGAAAAAGCAACATTTCATCATAAATAACTTCAAAGTCTCATGCATAGTATAAAATCATCGAGCATGATTTCATTAAACATAAATCATTTTCAGAAATCATCAAGATACACATAATTACTTTTTAAACATATATAGCATGGTTTCATAAGGCATTTTTTAATCAAAATCATTTCGTTTGTTTATCACAAAACATGTAATTTTCATGATTATTTTCAAAATTACTAGATAAGCATGATTCCTAATTTTTTGTATTTTCATTTATTAAACATGTAATTTTTAAGAAAAATAATTATTCTAAACTATATTAAAAGTAACTCATGAAAAGTATTATGTAATTTCAGAATAAATTAAAGGTATTTTGATTACCTCATTGTCGAAAGCTATTAAGGCATAGTTTGCCACCTCGCCTTTGTTAGGTTGCTCCTCGTCTTCGGATGCACTTATTTTGTCCAAGATTTCTTCCTTCTTCTTGTGTTCATAGCAAGTAGTTGTATTCTTTTTGTTCTTTAATTTTTGTTTCATTAAGTTTTTAAATTTATTTATGAGGAGTTTAAGTCCACCAACTCGACGTCCAATCTTCTAACATGTTTTCCCCTAGCACAACATGATTCTCTCGCTGCTTTAATTGTCTCATCCTGATTGAAGTATCCTGCATCACTAAAACATAGATTAAATCATAAATAATTATCAATTGATTTTATCATTAGATTTAACACTTCTAACAAGAGAGATTTAAATCATGATACCAATGTCAAAGTGCATATGTTATCATTGTCTTACTTTGTCAAACACAAAAGAGACAAGCAAAATAATAAAAGAAAAATCCAATATTACAAAGTCATTGTCTTCTTCTAATACTTTAATTGAAATGGAATATGATAGAGAGTTTAAGGGTTTTAGATGTATAGTTAAAAGTCGTTCAAATTTGGCTCAAATTTATATAAGTTTTGAGAATTTTTTTTAATCATATACTAAAATTACATAATCAAATTAATTATTTAAATATATGATTTATCCTCAAATCATATATTGATTAAGAATGTAAGAAATATAAAAGTTTTATATTATATTTACCTCTATTGTAATCTTCTATCAATAATAATATTTTTTAGAATTTTCATCGACTCCCTCCAAGAGCATCATCATCAGCATCATATTCCTTAGTCCTAATTCTATTTGGTGACAACTACACTTCCTTTGTCATGATATTTTTTATTACATCAAGAATGTTGCTATCATACAATGGACTCACATCAATAGAAACATCGGTACTAACACTAGTAATTTAATTAATTTGGATGGATAATATTTTTTATTTTTCTTTGGGGTTTGAGATTCATTTTAACATTTCCAATATAGTTTTTCTTGCTTTGAAGAAAAAAATAAAAACCCTTCATTTGGGAGGATTCCTTTTTTGCTCGGAGTTGATTGCACAAAAGGATTACAGTCAACAATAGGTACTTGAGGTTAATTTTAAGGTGATTTTTTTACACAAATATTCTTATTTTATGGTTTTATCAAACAACATCCTCTCTTTGATTTTGGTCAAATAATAATCTTTAAAATTTTAAATTTAAAAAACATCCCTCTTTTCTTTACCTCATTATGTCGTCGACTCTACGTAGATACCTTTTGCTTCCATGAAAAGGAAGAAGATGATGGAAAAAGAGAGTGGAGGAGAGTAAAATGAGAAAAGAGGAGGGGAATGAGATGACGGAAGAGAATAGATGATAGTGTTAGGAATGAGTTGGCACTAACGGGGGTGAATTAGTGCAGCGGAAAGATTATGTCTGTTTAAAAAATCTTTGTTTAATTAAAACCGATTTCGACGAAAATTATTTCGGAGAGATGTTAACTTTGAAATTGTATTTGTAAGCATAATGGAAATAAAGAAAGTAAGTAGTTTGCAGTGAAGGTAAATAGCAAGAATAGAAATGCAAACCAAGTTTTTATAGTGGTTTGATCATGGTGACCTACATCCACTCTGCTGATTCCCCTTTCGTTAAGGCCACCAGCATCCTCGAATGATATTCCTTTAATAGGCAAAGATCAACCTCCTTTTTACAACTCATTCTCCTTTTGTAAGCTCAGGAGAGAACCTTTACACCCTCTTTTTATAAAGCTTCCCTCACCCTCTTTAGGAGGAGGGACACTATATTTTACAAGGGTTTTCAACTCTAGAAACACAGAGTTTTTATTCACTTTTCTTACTACTCTATATAAGAATAACTAGGGTATTTATGGATCCTAAATGACTTCAAAAATGGAGCCAAAATTTAAATCCTCGAAATTTTAGGGTACGAGCGGTATCACCGCTTGCAGTCTGACACTAGGCGGTACCATCGCCTAATCTGGTGGTACCACTGCCTAGAAGATTGTCTCTAGGCGATTCCACCGCCCAAACTGGTGGTACCACCACCTAAAGTCTCGGAGACTATGCCACTACGATTTCACCTATTTGGTTATTGTTTGGGCCTTTCTCTTAGCCCAAGACAGCCCAAACTTGGCCTAACTATTCACTAATTGGGTTAACCTAATTCTAATCTTAATTATGTACTAACTATAAATTTTAAAACATTTACTAATCTAAACAAATTCCATAAGTCTAGATTTCTTCCGGTGAGCTTCCGGCGAACTTCCAACAATCTCTCGGCAATGTTCCAACAGACTCTCGGCAAGCTCCTAGACTTCAAGACGATCTTCTTAGTGAGTTCCAATAAGCTTCTTTGGCAAGCTCCTAGACTTCTCGGTCAATTCCGACAGAACTTTTGACAAACATCTCAACTTTCGACGAATGTTCGAAATTCTGACGAACTCTCGAACTCCCAATGAAATCGCGTTCTTAACTCTGGGACTTCATTTTGCTTTATGCTTTGCTATTGTAGTTAATCCGACACACATAAAATATACTTCGATCTAGACAATTATTACTAAGCATGAATAATATGTTAGGATCAAGAGCACTAAGAGGGGGCGGTGAATTAGTGCAGCGAAAAACTTTCGGCGATTAAAATCGAAAGCTGTGACAAAGATGATTTCGATGTAAAACCAGATTCTTAGACTCCTTTAGCTTAAGATGACGTTAGAGTAAATCTACAAAGGCAGTTTGCAGCTTATGATAAAAATCAGAATGCAAGCGCAAACTGAAATGCGATGTTCGTATGATAAAACCGGTTTACGTCTAAATGTCAACTTTGAAGATACTAAACTTTGAGATATGTTTTGTAAATGCACAGAAGGCAGTTTGCAGTTATAATTGGAGTCAAAACGTAAATGTAAACTACAATTTAATGATCGTACAAAAACTCCGATTTACGTCTAAACGCAGATTCGGAAAGATCTGAACTTAAAGATATGTTCTGTAAATCCACAGAAGGCAGTTTGCAGTTATAATTGGAGTTAAAACGTAAACGTAAACTGCAATGTAATGATCGTACGAAAACGCTGATTTACGTCTAAATGCTGATTCGGAAAGATCTGAATTTAGAGACTCGTTCGTAAAAGCGCAGAAGACAGTAACTATTTAGGAGGTTTGTAGAAATGATAAAGTGCTCAAAGTATATGCAAACCAAGATTTAGAGTGGTTCGGTCAGTCTTGACCTACTCCACTTTTGGCTTCCTCCACCGACGAGGTTACCGACGTCAACTAGAGGCCTTCCTTCAATAGGCGAAGGCCAACTACCCTTTTACAGTTTCACTCCTTTTGACGGGCTCAGGAGACAACCCTTACAGAACTTTCCTCTCCTCTCTTTACAACTCAAAACTTTGAAGAACAGAAGGAGGAGAACTTTTGGGCTTTACACAAATTTGAGCTCTTAGAATCACAGAAAAGATCAAGATTTCGGTGTAGGTCTATATTTTTTCAGTGCTGAATGGGTGGGGTATTTATAGGCCCGAACCCAGTTCAAATTTTGAGCTCAAAACGATCAAATCCCGGAATTCCGGGATCAGGCGGTTGTACCTCCTAACTGGAGCAGTTGCACCGCCTGGCAGAGCTCGAAGACTGAGCCCAGGCGGTTGCACCTCTTTGTCAGGGGCAGTTGCACTGCCCAGTCTGGCTCGGAGACTGAGCCCCAAGCTGTGCCACCTCCTGACTGAGGCGGTTGCACCGCTTGGTCTGGCTCGGAGACTGAGCCCCAAGCGGTGCCACCTCCTGGCTGGGACGGTTGCACCACCCAATCTCCCTAGGAGACTTAGCCCAGGCGGTGCCACCTCCTGGCTTGGGCGGTTGCACCTCCTAGTGCAATCAGGGTTCTAATGGGTAGCTCCATTCGGCCCAATTTCGATTTTTCAGGGGCCCAATTGTCCCAAGATTAAGCTAATGGGATCACCTCCCATTTCCAACTTAATTAATGTGCTAACTACGATTAATCCTAAGACAATTTCTGCAGCTTGCTCCGGTGAGTCAATCGCTTCTTCCGACGAGTTTCCGGCGAACTTCCGTCGATCATCCAATGAACCCTCGGTGATGCTCCTGCGGACTTCCGGCAAACTCCTAGACTTGCGACGATCCACTTGGCGAGATATGACGAGCTTCTTTTGGCAAGCTCCTGGACTTCTCGGATCTGTTCCCGCAGAACCTCCGACGACCGTCCGGACTTCCGTCAAGCTCTCGAACTCCCAACGTGATCATTGTCTTGACTCCGGTGCAACTCCTACTGCTTGTCTAACTTTCATCATAGTTAATCCTGCACACTTACCTCAACACATAGATTAGACAACAAATGACAATTGACTTCATCATCAAAATCCGAGATTCAACAATCTCCCCCTTTTTGATGATGACAATCAATTGATAATTGAGTTATCCTTAACTCCCCCTGTCTATATGCTATAATTGAGATAAGTCAATCTTGAATTCTAGACCTAAGAATTCAAGCGACATATTGATAAGTTAGATCATTTGAACTTATCAATACTCCCATCATGATACCCATCATGATGTATCTCTCTAAGGATAATGTCAAGACTTGACATCCATCATCAGATTTTATATGATGGTGATTGTAACTATTCATCATGTAGTTGAATATCAACATGTAAAGCTGTGAAGTAATGTTTTGATATCATTACATAATGTACACATTTCAAATATTTTTAGCATGTTTTGCATTTCTTCACATGGTAAGGTATCAACTCAAGGCATAATGCAAATTATTGCATCTGTTCATGTCTCTTGGTTATGCAAGGATGGCATAATTATAGCATCTAATCAATTCATATATTTCTCGGTGATGCAAGCATGGCATAATCATTGCATTAGTGTTTATAGCATCAATTCATATATCTCTCCCCCTTTGTCATCAACAAAAAGCATGGTAGTTGTGATACCAGGAAAATATTATAAGCATGCATATAGAGGAAGGCATTATACATAGATTGCTTTGAATACTTCTTTCCCCTTTTTGTTATAATCCTTTGTACAAGTATAGATATTTCAAGATGGAATTCATATGCAGGAATCACTTCATTAGATCTATTTCAGAAACATATTTATCATAAAAGTGTACGAGAAAATCTGATTTATAGCATTCGGGTAATGAGATGCATTCGGACAAGATTATGTTACAGATTTTCAAATATAATCATGAAGACAAAACATTTCAACACATGTTATGTAATGGCAATCAGGTGATCAATAAAGTCCGAAAAATAATTTTAACTAATTTATTTATTCGGACACATCAACATTCCTAATTCTCTTCTTATGAAATCAAATTGTTCTTCACTTAGAGGTTTTGTAAAGATATCAGCTAGTTGATGTTTAGTATCAATGAACTCTATGGTTACGTCATGATTAGTAATATGATCTCGTATAAAGTGATGTCTAATATCAATATGTTTTGTTCTTGAGTGTTGTATAGGATTCTTAGTTAAGCATATAGCACTTGTGTTATCACATTTAATGAGAATATTTTTAAGATTAACTTTGTAATCTTCTAAGGTGTTTTTCATCCACACAACTTGTGCACAGCATGCACTAGCTGCAATATATTCAGCTTCGATTGTTGATAGTGCAACCGAGTTTTGTTTTTTAGATGACCAGGAGACAAGGGCATTTCCTAAAAATTGACATGATCCTGATGTTCTTTTTCTATCTAGTCTACAGCCAGCAAAGTCAGCATCAGTATAAGCAATTAACTCAAAATTCTCTGTTTTTGGGTACCATAATCCAAGATTTGTGGTACCATTAAGATATCTAAATATCCTTTTAATTGCTTTGAGATGAGATATCTTAGGGTTTGATTGAAATCTAGCATAAAGTCCTACACTGAACATGATATTTGGTCTGGTTGCAGTGAGATAAAGCAAACTTCCTATCATACCCCTATAAGTTTTTTGATTGAAGCTTTCCCCACTTTCATCAATTTCTAATTTAGTGGAGGTGCTCATAGGAGTGTTAATAGCCTTTGAGTTGTTCATATTAAATTTTTTTTAATAAATTCATAGCATATTTAGTTTGACTAATAAAGATGTCATTGCTTAGTTGTTTGATTTGTAAGCCTAAGAAGAATGTTAATTCTCCCATTAAGCTCATTTCGAATTCAAGACTCATAGTTTTAGCAAAAGATTCACAAAGAGATTCATTTGTAGAGCCAAAGATAATATCATCAACATAAATCTGAACAATGAGAAAATTATTTTCAAAACTCTTGATGAACAATGTAGTATCAACCTTGCCTTTTGTGAAATTATTTTCGTTAAGAAAAGAACTAAGTCTCTCATACCAAGCCCTTGGGGCTTGTTTTAAACCATAGAGAGCTTTAGTTAATCTAAACACATGATTAGGGAGGCTATCATTTTCAAATCCAAGAGGTTGTTCAACATAAACTTCTTCGGAAATAAATCCATTTAGAAAAGCGCTTTTAACATCCATTTGAAATAACTTAAAATTATTACTACTAGCGTAGGCAAGGAGCATCCTTATGGCTTCCAATCGAGCCACAGGAGCGAAGGTTTCTTCGTAATCGATACCTTCTTCTTGGTTGAAACCTTTGGCCACTAATCTAGCCTTGTTTCTAACCACGATACCATTTTCATCTTGCTTGTTTCTGAAGACCCATTTAGTACCAATAACTAAATGGTCATTTGGCCTAGGAACAAGCTTCCGCACCTCATTTCTCTCAAATTGATTCAATTCATCTTGCATTGCGATAATCCATGAATCATCTTTCATAGCTTCGTCAACACATTTGGGTTCAATTTGGGAGAGAAAGGCGGCGTTCGCACAGAAATTTTGAAGAGAAGATCGTGTTTGAACCCCCTTTGACGTGTCTCCTAAGATTAGCTCCTTGGGATGAGCATTTACATACTTCCAATCCTTGGGTAAGGATGTTTCGGGAGTGGATGCATCCAAGTTGCTAGTTGGAGAAGGGGTTTCATTTAAATTCAAGGAATCAAAATTTACATCATCATCAAAATCATTTTTCCTGATTTCGGAAATCTCATTGAAAACAACATGAATGGATTCTTCAATAATTAAATTTCTTTTATTGAAGATACGAAAGGCTTTAGAAACTAAGGAATAACCAAGAAAGATTCCTTCATCGAATTTAGCATCAAATTTTCCTAAGTTATCTTTTTCATTCAAGATAAAACATTTACACCCAAAGACTTTAAAATATGAAACATTGGGTTTTTTATTGTTCCATAACTCATAGGGAGTTTTGGTTAGTAGGGGTCTTACTAGAACTCTATTCAAAATATAGCATGCAGTATTTACGGCTTAGGCCCAAAAATATTTGGGTAGGTTGTGTTCATTCAACATGGTTCTTGCCATTTCTTGTAAATTTTGATTTTTTCTTTCTACTACTCCATTTTGTTGAGGATTTCCAGGAGTAGAGAAATTATGATTGTATCCATTGAGTTCACAAAATTCCTGGAAATCATGGTTTTGAAATTCACCACCATGATAACTTCTAATTGATGAAATCATAGAACCTTTCTCATTCTAAACAAGTTTACAAAACTTGGTAAAATATCTAAGGCATTCACTTTTCTGTTTTAAGAAGTAAGTCCATGTGTATCTGCTATAGTCATCCACAATGACGAAGGTGTATTTGCTACCTCCTAGGCTTGATGTGGAGATTGGTCCGAACAAGTCCATGTGGATCAATTGTAAGGGCCTAGAGGTGCTTATTTGATTCTTAGATTTGAAACTACCCTTAATTTGTTTACCTAATTGGCAAGCATCACATACATTATCTTTAATGAACTTGATATGAGGAATTCCTTTTACAAGTTCTTTCGATGATATTTGAGTGATTAGTTTCATGCTAGCATGACCTAATCTTCTATGCCATATCAAAGCATCATCATTCAAAACAGAAAATCACATTTCATTACACAAGTCATTGATGTCAATAGTGTATACGTTATTTTGTTTTAATGCAATCATAGATATGTTTTTGTGTGGTTTTTCAATGATGCAAGCATTAGATTCAAATCTGACAATATATCCTTTATCACATAATTGACTAATGCTCAAGAGGTTATGTTTTAAACCATCAACTAACAGAACATCTTCAATAAAGAAGTTGGATTTGTTACCTATGGTTCCTTTGCCAATGATTTTACCCTTGTTGTTGTCTCCGAAGGTGACATAGCCTTCGTCTATGCTAGTGAGCTTAGAGAATTGAGATGGATCTCCGGTCATATGCCTTGAGCATCCACTATCAAGGTACCATCTCTTGCTCCCAACTTGCGATGGTTTAGTTTTCTACAAGAAAGGATGATTTTTAGGTACCCATTTGCTTTTGGGTGCCTCACAAATATATCTACATTATTTATTATGTTGCATAGAATTTATCATGGTTCCTTTAGGAACCCAAATCAATTTGTTTGGACTTATTTTCTTGAATGGACAATAATGTGTCTTGTGTCCAAATTTGCAACAAAAGTTGCATTTGTTTTGATGTCGAACATGTAAGATGGAGCCTTTTATGAAGGTGGTTGGATTTTGGTGAGGACTTCTCATGAATCCAATTCCACTTCTTTTGGGAACTTGACCCTTGTTTGCAAGGATCATGTTCAATGACTTGCTACCAACCTCGAATTTCTTCAAGGTGTCCTTAAGTAGCATATTTTCTTTTTGGAAGGTTTCTAGATCATGGCATTTTATGCATGAGCTTAAGCTATCATGATGTTCAGCTTTTAACTTATCGAAATTACAAATAAGACTATCATGCTCCTTTTTTAGCAATTTGTACTTTCTACTAATAGTCTTACATTCATCAAATAATTCATGAAAAGCATTTAATAATTCATCAAATGATAAATCTACATCTATTAAATTTGTTACCTCATCTCCGATGGCCATTAAGGTGTAATGAGCAACTTGCTCGGTGTTGGACTCCTCTTCTTCGGACGCGCTCGAGTCATCTCATGTTGCTTGAAGCGCCTTCTTCTTTGATGTTCTCCTTTTGACTTGGGGACAGTCACTCTTGTAGTGTCCTGGCTTTTTGCATTCATAGCAAATAACTTAATCCTTCTTAGGTTCAGGTTTATTTTTTGCATCATTCTTAAACTTGTTTCTTTTAAAGAATTTTTAAAATTTTCTTGTTAGAAGTGCCAAGTCATCATCACAGTCCTCATCACTTGAGTTTTCTCTCAAGTGACATTCTGAAGTTTTAAGTGTCATATCCTTCCTGTTCTTTGGAAGGATGTCTTCTTGCTCTTCATGAGCTTTACAGGTCATTTCGTAGGTCATTAATGACCCGATTAGTTCTTCAAGAGGGAAGTTGCGCAGATCTTTTGCCTCTTGAATAGCAGTGACTTTAGGATCCCAACTCTTAGGAAGGGATCTTAGTATCTTATTTACGAGCTCAAAATCCGAAAAGCTTTTTCCGAGTCCTTTTATACCGTTGACGACATCCGTGAAACGGGTAAACATGTCACCAATGGTTTCACTCGGTTTCATTCGGAAAAGTTCAAAAGAATGTAACAACAGATTGATTTTTGACTCTTTCACTCTACTTGTGCCTTCATGAGTCACTTCGAGTGTGTGCCAAATATCAAATGCGGTTTCACAAGTTGAAACACGATTAAACTCATTTTTATCAAGCGCACAAAATAAGACATTCATAGCCTTTGCATTAAGAGCGAAAGCCTTCTTCTCCAATTCATTCCAATCGATCATTGGAAGAGAAGACTTCGAAAATCCATTTTCGACAAGATTCCATAGTTCAATATCCATAGAAATAAGAAAGATCCTCATTCGGGTCTTCCAGTAGGTGTAGTCCGTCCCACTAAACATGGGTGGACGTGTAATAAAATGGCCCTCTTGGTTTCCGGCATATGCCATCTCTCTTGGGTTTTAATCTGTTAGAGAGTTAACCTTGCTCTGATACCAATTGTTAGGATCAAGAGCACTAAGAGGGGGGGGTGAATTAGTGCAGTGGAAAACTTTCGGCGATTAAAATCGAAAGCTGTGACAAAGATGATTTCGATGTAAAACCAGATTCTTAGACTCCTTTAGCTTAAGATGACGTTAGAGTAAATCTACAAAGGCAGTTTGCAGCTTATGATAAAAATCAGAATGCAAGCGCAAACTAAAATGCGATGTTCGTATGATAAAACCGGTTTACATCTAAACGTCAACTTTGAAGATACTAAACTTTGAGATATGTTTTGTAAATGCACAGAGGGCAGTTTGCAGTTATAATTGGAGTCAAAACATAAACATAAACTGCAATGTAATGATCGTACGAAAACTCCGATTTACGTCTAAACGCAGATTCGGAAAGATCTGAACTTAAAGATATGTTCTGTAAATCCACAAAAGGCAGTTTGCAGTTATAATTGGAGTTAAAACGTAAACGTAAACTGCAATGTAATGATCATACGAAAATGCCGATTTACGTCTAAATGCTGATTTGGAAAGATCTGAATTTAGAAACTCGTTCATAAAAGCGCATATGGCAGTAGCTATTTAGGAGGTTTGCAGAAATGATAAAGTGCTCAAAGTAAATGCAAACCGAGATTTAGAGTGGTTCGGTCAGTCTTGACCTACTCCACTTTTGGCTTCCTCCACCGACGAGGTCACTGACATCAACTAGAGGCCTTTCTTCAATAGGCGAAGGCCAACTGCCCTTTTACAGTTTCACTCCTTTTGATGGGCTTAGGAGACAACCCTTACAGAACTTTCCTCTCCTCTCTTTACAACTCAAAACTTTGAAGAACAGAAGGAGGAGAACTTTTGGGCTTTACACAAATTTGAGCTCTTAGAATCACAGAAAAGATCAAGATTTCGGTGTAGGTCTATATCTTTTCAGTGCTGAATGGGTGGGGTATTTATAGACCCCAACCCAGTTCAAATTTGGAGCTCAAAACGATCAAATCCTGGAATTCCGGGATCAGGCGGTTGCACCTCCTGACTGGAGCGGTTGCACCGCCTGGCAAAGCTCGAAGACTGAGCCCAGGCGGTTGCACCTCTCTGTCAGGGGCGGTTGCACCACCCAGTCTGGCTCGGAGACTGAGCCCCAAGCGGTGCCACCTCCTAATTGAGGCGGTTGCACCGCTTGGTCTGGCTCCGAGACTGAGCCCTAGGCGGTGCCACCTCCTGGCTGGGGCGGTTGCACCGCCCAGTCTCCCTGGGAGACTTAGCCCAGGCGGTGCCACCTCCTGGCTTGGGCGGTTACACCTCCTAGTGCAATCAGGGTCCGAATGGGTAGCTCCATTCGGCCCAATTTCAGTTTTTTAGGGGCCCAATTGCCCCAAGATTAAGCTAATGGGATCACCTCCCATTTCCAACTTAATTAATGTGCTAACTACGATTAATCCTAAGACAATTTCTACAGCTTACTCCGGTGAGTCAATCGCTTCTTCTGGCGAGTTTCCGGCGAACTTCCGTCGATCATCCGATGAACCCTCGGTGATGCTCCTGCGGACTTCCGGCAAACTCCTAGACTTGCGACGATCCACTTTGCGAGATATGACAGCTTCTTTTGGCAAGCTCCTAGACTTCTCGGATCTGTTCCCGCAGAACCTTTGACGACCGTCCGGACTTCCGTCAAGCTCTCGAACTCCCAACGTGATCATTGTCTTGTCTCCGGTGCAACTCTTGCTGCTTGTCTAACTTTCATCGTAGTTAATCCTACACACTTATCTCAACACATAGATTAGACAACAAATGACAATTGACTTCATCATCAAAATCCGAGATTCAACATAATATTGTCCGGTATGTCATTGGTCCATCGACGCTTCATCCGATTCTTCGGCACATCATCCTCTCTTGTGGCCTATTGCCCAATCGGCCAGTTGACCTTTACAACTCCAATATCCTTGGCACAATATCTACTCTTCTTGGCCCGATGCCCGAATCCATGGCCCAAAGCCTTTTGTCGATACATCGACCGATCCTTCAGATCGACGTCCAATCTTCTGATATGTTTTCCTTTGGCCCAACATGATTCTTCCTGCTTTAATTGTCTCATCCTGATTGAAGCATTCTACATCACTCAAAACACAGATCAAATCATAAACACTTATCAATTGGTTTCATCATCAAAATCCGAGATTCAATCATCTTTCCCTTTTTAATGATGACAACTAATTGATGACGGAGTTAACTTTAACTCCCAGAGTTTAAACAAACTCCCCCTATCAATATGACATATTGATAGAACTCTTGAATTCAAAAATCCAAGCAACATATTATCATAAAACTTATGCATAACATCATACTTCTCCCCTTTTGTCATTAACAAAAAAGGGAAGTTCAACTATCAAGTGTTTGAGATATAAGTTCAAATCATTACATACTAAACATAATCTCAAGTTTTATCATCATGCAAGCTAGCAATAATTTTGAGTTTTGCAAGTTTGTAAATTTTGCCAGATATGCAAGTTAGTATGTTTTGTTCCTTGAGATAGGCAAGATAACACTTCTTGGTGATGTTCAAGATAGCAAATTTTACATCATGCAAGCTAGTGAATCTTACAATATTTTAGAACATGGAAACAAGCAAATTTTTTACATCATTAAAAAGAAAAAGCAAGTAATATTTGAGATGTTCAAGATAGACTATTTTTGCATTTTCTTGAAATGTGTAACTTAGCAAACATTGCTTCTCTTGAGATTTGCAAGATAGCACTTCTTGCTTCTCTTTTAAGATGAGCAAGCTAGTAATTCTTGCTTCACTTTTGAGTTGGGCAATCTAGCAATTTTTGGATATGCAAGCTAGTAAGATAGCAAGTTTTACATTAAGCAAGGTAACATATTTTGCACCATGCAAGTTAGCAAATTTTACATAATTTTAGAACAAGCATAGCTAGTTCTTTCTCCCCCTTTGTCTTTGTCAAAAAGAAGGGAAGAAATTAATTTTATAATTTTTTTTCCTTTACAATAAATTTTAAATCATGACAAAGGTTAAATAACAAAGATGAAAAATCAAGTCATGAATGTCAAAATAATTTTTCACCATAAATATTTCATCATTGCATGCATCATTATCATAAGTTGAAGTATTGCATACATAATATCAAATCATCATTCATAATTACATCAATATTTCAATCATTATGTCAATCATAAAAAATGAAATATCAAGTCTAAAATTCGAGAAATCAAGAGAAATCATGATTCATTTTAACAAATCTCCTCTTAAATAATTAACAAAAAGAATTCTTAGGAGATCATGATATAGATAAAATTCATTTAATCTTGTAAGAGAACAAGATCTCAATTTATGCATATAAAATCTCTTAATTCATTATGAATCATAAAAATTATAATTCTGAAAAATCATGATTCATTTAGATAAAAAGATTGCTGATTCATACATTTGAATAAATATTTTTAAACCAACATCATTTCAACTCATCATGCATTATTTCAAAATGTAAAATCATCAAACATGATACAAACATTTGTGTTCAAAACCTTCATTATTACTCCCTGATAATAAAGCATTCATGATACCAAACATTAAATCAACATTTTAAGCATTTATCACTTAATGATTGTTGGTACCAAACATTCATCAGTAAATCAACATTTTAATCATTTATTTTCTCTTTAGCAATTGGCAAAAAGAAACTTAGATAGATTCATTATTCTCACCTTTTTGAAAAATGGTAGGAAGAAATATAGGAGTTCAAAAATAAGATCTTGATTCATAGAGAAATCTCATGTATCAAATTTCAAAAAATCAAGATGATGATTCATATATAAAAATCGCAAGTTATAATCAAGAAAAAAATCATCTTTTATCTTCAAATCATTCAACTTGTTAAATCAACAAAGTCACTTTTAAGAGATTCATAAAAATGATACAAATAGATTCATCAAAATCAATAAAATAGAGAAAAAAAAAATTAAAAAAAATGTTTTCCTCATTTTAGTTGTTTCATTTAAAGTTGTTTATTTCATATAAGTATGCTCAAGTTTTTTCGTATGAAAACCATACATCATGGTTTAGAATCAAAATAGCAAATCTCATCATAGAAATAATCAAGATTAATAAACCATAAATTACCCAAAAATCATCATTACTTCAAATCATCATTCATAATTAAAAATAAAATTATCAAGCATGATACTTATATTATTTCATATAAGCATGCCCTTTTCATTTATGTCAAATCAAAAAATATATCAATTTTAAAACCAAAAAAGTAACTTTCATTACGGTACAAACCGATAAGCCATAAATCACAAAAATCATCAAGCATAATTTTGAAATATAAATTTATTAAGCATAATCATTTTGCATAAAATAAAATAATCAATTATAGTATCAAAACATTTAATATTTTCATTACATCATTAAACATGTAATTTTCATAATCATTTTCAAAATTAGCTAGAAAAAAAAAAGCATGATCCCAATTCATTGCAACAGCATTTTCTCACTTTTAAATTCTCTGTGATTGTATGTTTTAACTAGGGATAAGAGGGGTATTTATAGGCCTCAAGTTGACTCAAACTTGGAGCCTAAAAATATCTCATCCCGGGTTTCTTGGGTATGAGTGGTACCACCGCTTGTGCTGGGTGATACCATCGCCAGTGTCAGTTTGACACTAACACTACACTGGGCGGTACCACCGCCCAATCTAGTGGTACCACCGCACACTAGGCGATACCACCGCCCAGATTGGCGGTACCACCGCTTGACAGCCTCTCGGAGTCTGTGTCTGGGCGGTACCACCGCTTGATATAGTCTCGGAGACTATGTCACGATGGTGCCACCTCTTGGGTCACTATTTGGACCTTTTCACTTGGCCTAACACAGTCTTTACATAGGCCCAACTGGCCCCTAATTGTGTTGGACCAATTCCAATCCCAATTATATGCTAACTACGAATTCTAAGGCATACACTAAGCTAAATAAGTCCAATGAGTCAAGGTTTCTTCTAGCGAACTTCCGATGATCTCTCAGTAATGTTCCAGCGGACTCCCGGCAAGCTCTTGGACTTCACGATGATCTTCTTAGTGAGTTCTGATGAGCTTCTTTGGCAAGCTCCTAGGCTTCTCAGCTAGTTCCAATAAAATGTTTAGACTTTCAACGAACTCTTAAACTCCCAACGAAATCTCGTTCTCAGCTCCGAGACTTCATTTTGCTTTATGTCTTGCTATTGTAGTTAATCCTGCATACATCAAACACACTTCGATCTAGACAATTATTACTAAACATGAATCATGTTGTCCGGCATATCATTGGTCCATCGACGCTTCATCCAATTCTTCGGCTCATCACCCTCTCTTGTGGCATATTGCTCAATCAGCCAATTGACCTCCGCAACTCCAATATCCTTGGTGCAATATCCACTCTTCTTGGCCCAATGCCTGAAACCATAGCTCGAAGCCTTTTATCGATACATCGACTAATCCTTTGGCTCGACGTCCAATCTTCTAACATGTTTTTCTCCAGCCTAACATGATTCTTCCTACTTTAATTGTCTCTCCCTAATCGAAGCATCATGCATCACTCAAAACGTAAATCAAATCATAAATACTATCAATTGGTTTCATCATCAAAATCTGAGATTCAATAGTAAGTGATCGTGATAGGGTCTTCACAGACAGATTTTGGACAGAGTTATTCCAGATGTAGGGCACTAAATTGAAAATGAGTATGGCATATCACCTATAAATCGATGGCCAGATTGAAATGGTGAGCACGTGCTTGGAGACATACCTTAGATGCTTCACTAGTAACCGGCCAAAAGAGTGGACAAAGTGGCTTCCTTGGGCCGAGTGGTGTTATAATACAACTTATTATTCATCCAAAAAATGTACTCTCTATGAGGCTATGAATAGCCGACCTCCCCCTGTGATCCCAAAATATATGTTGGGCACCTCTAAAGTAGAACAAGTAGCTAGGGAACTACAGGACAGAGATAAAATACTAAAGTTGCTAAAAGATAATCTCATTGCAACTCAAGCAGGGATGAAATAGTAATATGATCAACACAAAGGTGAAAGAGAATTTTCAGTAGGAGATTAGGTCTTCCTACAGCTCTAGCGATACAAGCAAACATCAATCTAGACCAGAGTATCTATGAAGCTTTCACCTCAGTTCTATGGACCCTACCAAATTTTAGAACATATCGAAGCGATAGCATATAGATTAGACTTACCCACTAGCTCCCGAATCCATCCAGTCTTCCATGTGTCGTGTTTAAAGCTCAAGCTGGGACAAAATAAGATAAAATTCATTCTATGTGTCGTGTTTAAAGCTAAAGCTATGACAAAATAAGACAAAATCCATCCACTAGCATATAGATGGCTTTCGGAAGCCATCTAGCAAATATGACTACCTAAGGAGAACTCCAAACCCAACTGAGTGTCATTATTGATTGATAGATCGTGACTCGATGACGATGACCCACTACTGAAATACTAATACAGTAGGTGAACCTATCAGGAGAAGATGCCATTAGGAGAAATATGACAACTTGAAGATCAAATTCCTAAAATTTATGGATTGTCAGCCTCGAGGACAAGGCTAATTTGAAGAGTGCAGGTCTATTAGGACTCTAGCTAGGAGAGCCATAATTAAAAGGAGCATTCATGTAAAACCTATCTAGTCAACTCCTATTAAAGAAGTGAAGAGGCCGACTAAGGATAGGATTAGTTCGGAGGTTTCTTCTTAGAGAAGCATTAGGAGTTGGTTAGAAGTAGGAGTCTTGAGTTGGAGTCCTATTAGGAATTGAGGTTTAGAAACCCTATAAATAGTTATATATTCATTCTCTGTGATAAGAAATAGATGAATCTTTTTAGCCGCCTTTGAGTAACAACTTAGAAGAAGGAACCCCTATAGAGTTCGATCCCCTAAAGAGATCAACCCCAAGCTTAAAATCTGCAAGGGTTCTAACACGCTGCCGTGAGCAAGGATGCCCGCCCGACAGGGCAACAGCGCCTGCGATCAGAACCACCTATAGGGGTGGCAAGCCTCATAGGCTCAGCAAGCCCTGTAGGGGCGGCAAGCCGGTGGGGCAACAATGCTTGCGAGTGTTGCCCCACGAGCAGAATCACCCGTGAAGGTCGTGGTGCCCGCAAGGGCACCTGCTCGGCAGGGCAACACCACCCGTCAGGGTACTAGCCTACGGGGGCGCCCACCTGCAAGGGCGGCATCGCCCGCAGACAGGGGTATCGTCCCCGCCCCCGACTGCATAGGGTCGCCATTAACAGGGTGGCGGTGGCTGCAACAAACAAAGCGAGAAAGGGCTTAGGGGATTTTTAGGCAAAAGGATAGTTTTGCCCCTCAAAATTTTAAAAATTCAAGGTTATGTATGTTGTCCAAATTATAAAAATACCCCTCAGAATTCAAAAAATTCCCTATATGTCCTTGATTTCAAAAAATATTAATTAATTAAAAGGTTTAATTGATTATTATTTTTATTATTATCTAGTAGTCATACATGATGATTATTTATACATATGATGTATGATATGTGGACGAATGATCATGGACTATGTGATATGTGTACTTGTGATTATTATTATTGGGGCCTGCGAGCCTCTATTTTATTTTTCGTTTATTGTCGGGCATGTGTGTATATGATTAAATTGTAATCACATGAGAAGACACAATAGGAGCGTGGATGCGATAGTAGGACCCACGATGCCGAGACGGACGATCATGATGCATGGAGATGCGTCGAGATGCCAACGGAACCGACGAGGATGAGATGGACGATCACAAAGCATGGAGATACACCGCTACACACATAAATATTGATGTGAGTGATTAGACCCACCAGCTCGGGCCTGATCACATTAGGCTATGGTCAATGATCATCTAGTGTAATTGCTCATGTGATGTGTGATTGTTTATACACATACTAGATATATATATATATATATATTTGCATTCGATGTAGATATATATTAAATATATATGTGTGTGGTACGTTACATTAGGAGACCAAATCAACAAAATCCCCTCTCTCGATAATATTAAGTTGGTAAACATGAGGCAATTAGATTGACCTATGTGGCTTTCCATCGTTATAGGTATGGACCGATTCTCGATGTAGGTTGATTTAGTCGAGTCCCTCGAGGCTCACCTATATCATGATTCACTATCTTGCCTACGATATAGAGATATCACTAGTGACCTGAGGACATGGTATGCTTGGTCAAGTCACTCGAGAGTATATCATCGAATCAAACTCATCTTATAATGATGGTGTTGACTTAACCAAACATTATGGTTGAATCGGAGGTCAAACAGGACGTGAATCATAAGGAGTTGTGATCGGCAAGAGTTGCTTACCTTTTAGGCTTAGTGTGATTGGTTGAGTCCCTCAAGGTTATACTAAGACGCTAATTCGATCTCGATCCCCACTAGAAGTCTACTAGAGACTTCCATTTTATATACTAAGGGTGTCGTGTGACTCGCTAGTAAAATAGTGGGAGCAGATTAAGATAAAAGAGTCCATATCTTGATTGTATATTTTTTACAAAATCTACATGTTATTTATTTCTACTACATCTTTATTTTTAGAAAAATATCGCTTTCAAATCCCTTACGTGGCATACTTGATATCAACCGTCTCATTGGTCCATATTATATAAATTGACTCCACAACTTGAGAATTGTTCTCACGGTAGAGAAAATCGCATACATCCTTGATATAGTGATGTCCACGCTCGAGGAAGGGGCTAGCGAGGATGAGATTGCTCGCTACGTAAGTACATAGATGACTCCACTCTTGCTCAGTGTTACATATTGGGCTCCATGACTCCTGAGTTATAGAGACAACATGAAAAGATGGATGCCAAATCCATTCTCCTACATATCCACAAAGTGTTTGAGGAACAAGGAAGGACTCAACGATATGAGATATCTAAGAGCCTCTTCTGTGCTAGGATGATTGAGGGGACACCGATTCAAAATATGTCCTACAGATGATTGAGTGGATAGTGAAACTCATAAGTCTATCAATGGTCCTAGAGGATAACCTATGTGTAGATCTTATGTTTCGGTCTCTACCAGATTCTTTTTCATAATCCATAATGAATTTTAATATGAAGAAGCTTGAGGTGACTCTCCCTAAGCTCCTCAATATGTTGAGGGAGGCAGAGATCACTATCAAGAAAGAGAAGCCAGTTCTCTATACTAGTGAGACCAGAAAGAAAAAGAAAATAGAAAAGTCTCTTAAGAAAGGCAAGGGTAAGGGCAGACCGGGTAAAGCAAAGGTTGCTAAGAAAGACCCAACAAAGGACAAAGGCCAGTACTTCCACTACAGTAAAGATGGGCACAGGAAAAAAAAACTGTAAAGAGTACCTTATAGAGAGGGCGAAACAAAAGCTTGGAGAAGTTTCAAGTACATTCATGATTAGTCTCTAGTTGTCAAATTTTTGTGATGGTGCATTGGTATTGGATGCCAGTATTGTTTATCATATCTGTCATTTGTTGTATATTCTGGCAAAGCTGAGGAGATTGGTGAGAGGAATATTACATAATGGTTTGTTTATGTTAGACACTACTCCACATATCATGAATGTAAGTGTGTCTAAGAGGAAATGAGATGAGGTGAACAGTGCATACCTATGACATTGTAGACTAGGTCACATCCATGAGAGAATGATTCAAAAGTTGCTAAAGGATGGATATCTAGATCCATTCGACTATGAGTCATATGCAACTTGTGAGCTTTGCCTTCGTGGAAAACTAACCAACTCTCCTTTTAGTGGAACTAGAGAGAGAGAGTCACTGAGCTGTTGAAACTCATACATAGTGATGTATGTGGACCCATGTCAACTCATGCCATAAGTGGTTACTCCTACTTCATTACTTTTACTAATGATTTTTCAAGGTATGGACATGTGTACTTGATGAAGTATAAGTCTGAGACCTTTGAGAAATTCAGGGAGTATAAGAATGAAGTAGAGAATCAGACTAGAAAGAGTATCAAGACTCTTCGATCAGATCGAGGAGGTAAGTACTTGAGTACAGAGTTCACCCAGTTCCTCAAGGACAATAGGATTCTATTCCAATGGACACCTCCTTATATACCTCAACTTAATGGTATATCTGAAAGGAGAAATCGTACAATGTTAGACATGGTACAGTCCATGATGAGTTTCGCTGACCTACCTATCTCATTCTAGGGATATGCCCTAGAGACCATAGCTTACCTTCTGAACAGAATTTCAACTAAATCGGTAGTGTCTACACCATATGAGATATGGAAAGGGAAGAAGCCCGATCTTAATGTTGTTAAGATTTGGGGCTGCCCTGCCCATGTTAAAAGATACAACCCCGATAAGTTAGAATTGAGGACGGAGCGATGTAAGTTCATAGGATACCCCAAGAAAATTTGTGGGTATTATTTCTATCATCCCGAGGACCAAAAGGTCTTTGTAGCCAAGAGAGCAGTGTTCATTGAGAATGAACACATTTTTGGCATAGATAGTGGGAGCATGAAAGAGTTGAGCAAGGTTGGAGAACCTAACTCAAGCACTACTCCACAACCCGAGTCTATTCAGGTACCTAGCACACATGTTTTGACTTTACATAGGTTTGGTAGAGTATTGTTAAGATCAAGAGCACTAAGAGGGGGGGTGAATTAGTGTAGCAGAAAACTTTCAACGTTTTAAAACTGCGTTCGTACGTCAAAGGTGATTTCAGTAGAAAAACCAATTCGTAGATTACTTTAACTTAAGATCAAGTAAGAAGCAGTTAAAACAAATCTATTAAGGTAGTTTACAATTGTGATGGAAATCAGAATGTAAGCGCAAACTGAAATACGATATTGGTACGAGAAAAGTGATTTCAGTAGAAAAATGATTCGTAAATCACTTTCACTTGTGATTAGGCAAGAAGCAGTTAAAACGAATCTGTTAAGGCAGTTTGCTGTTGTGATGGAAATCAGAAAGTAAGCGCAAACTGAAATACGATGTTCGTACGAGAAAAGCGATTTACGTCTAAACACGATTTTGAAAGTATTGAGCTTGAAGACGCAATCGTAAAAGCACAGAAGGCAGTAAGCTTTGAAGGAGGTTTGCAGTAAGGATAATAAACTTAAAGTAAATGCAAACCAGAGAGCAGCGTGATTTAGAGTGGTTCGGTCAATCTTGACCTACATCCACTTCTGGCTTCCTCCACCGATGAGGTCGCCGATGTCCACTAGAGACCTTCCTTCAATAGGCGAAGGCCAACCACCCTTTTAAAGATTCACTCCTTTTGACGGGCTTAGGAGACAACCCTTACAAACTTTTCTCTCCTCTCTTGAAAGATCTGAACTTGGAAGAAAAGAGGGAGAAGAACCTTTAATTTATACAACACTTTTGAGCTCTAAAATCATAGAGTAAGATCAGGATTTTGGAGGTTTTCATTGCTCTTTCATTGCTGAAGGAGTGGGGTATTTATAGGCCCCAAACCAGTTTGAATTCCGAGCTCAAAACTGTCAATTCTCGGAATTCCGGGGTCTGGCGGTTGCACCGCCTGGCAGAGCTCGGAAACTGAGCCTCTGGGCGGTGCCACCGCTTGTCAGGGGCAGTTGCACCGCTTGGCAGAGCTCGAAGACCGAGCTCAGGCGGTGCCACCGCTTGACTGGGGCGGTTGCACCACCCAGCCAGAGCTCGGAGACCGAGCTCAGGCAATTGCACCGCCTAGTCTCGCTCGGAGAATGAGCCCTGGCGGTGCCACCTTTGGGCTGGTGATCTGGGTCCGAATGAGTTGATCCATTCGACCCAATTTGATTCTTTCAAGGGCTCAATTGCCCCTAGATTAAGTTAATGGGATCACCTCCCAATTCTAACTTAATCATCATGCTAACTATGACAATTCTAAAGACTTTTACTATAGCTTGCTCCGGTGCATCAATCGCTTCTTCCGGCGAGCTTCCGGCGAACTTCCGGCGAACATCCAACAGTCCTCTGACGATGCTCCTACGGACTTTCGGCAAACTCCTGGACTTGCGACGATCCACTTGGCGAGTTCTGACGAGCTTCTTTTGGCAAGCTCCTGGACTTCTCGGATTTGTTCCCGCAGAACCTCCGACGACCGTTCGGACTTCCGTCAAGCTCTCAAACTCCCAACTTGATCATAGTCTTGACTCCGGCACAACTCCTGCTGCATGTCTTGCTTTCATCGTAGTTAATCCTGCACACTTATCTCAACATATGGATTAGATAACAAATGACAATTGATGTCATCATCAAAATTCGAGATTCAACAATCTCCCCCTTTTTGATGATGACAATCAATTGATAACGGAGTTAATCTTAACTCCCCCTATCTATATGCCATAATTGAGATAAGTCATTATTGAATTCAATCCTTTGAATTCAAGAAACATATTGATAAGTTAAAGTCATTTAACCTTATCAATACTCCCATCATGATTCCTATCATGATGTATCTCTTTGTATGATGTCAAGACTCGACATCCATTTTCAAATTTCAAATGTGAATTGTTGTAAAGATAGCAATTCATCATATGGAAAGATATCAACATGTAAAATTACAATGCAAGTTCTTGATATCTTAATATGATGCAAATATGGCAATCATAGCAAACATGGCATAGCATCAATAATCATATTTCTATTTCTTTCAACACAATATGACATTTATAGCATCAATTCATATACTTCTCCCCCTTTGTCATCAACAAAAAGGAGAACGATATAAGCATCTTTTGAATATACATGTGATGCCCTAAGTAGGTTCATGTCATTTATAGGATACAATCATCTCAAGAAGACCATGACATGGAGATTATTTACATAGAGTGAATAACTTCTTCCGTTTTATTTGTTATTATTCTTTTTGCATGAAGGAAGAAAGCCATTTGTGTAGTTCAAATCAATAGCATGCTTTACAAGGATTAGGATATTTATGTGAGTAAAGTCCTTTGCAAAAAATATCTTCCTTTTACAAGAAGGAATCATCAAATTTATTTTTCAAAGGTAATATTTTTCACATGATAAGTCTAAAAGCCATAAATATGCTAGACAATAATTTTTTTTTTGTCAAGAATTAATGATGTGAATCAAAATCCAAAAGAGAATAATGAAATCTGATTGGAACCAAAAATTTAATTTAACTCTTTCATGCAAGACTATAATGACATGCTCATCATTTATGAAAATGTTATTTTTGTCATGTAATTCAATCAATAAAGTTTGAATAATAATTTTAACAAGTTTATGCATTCGGACACATCATCATGGCATCAACATTATGGTAATACATCAACATCATCAATATCATGGTATCAGCATCATGGTAATACATCAACATCATCAATATTATGGTAATACATCAATATTATGACACATCAATTTCAAGGCTTATATTACTTTATCATGGAAATCAAGACACAAGGTTTTCAAAGTTGGTATGAAATCCGACAATGAGATTGAGTAACCCTACATATTCTTGCATCAAGTAACCATAATGCATTGTGATCAAGGTGAGTAATAAAGAGTTTACAACAATGTAAATGTTACAACAAGAGGTTATTATGTCCACATATACAAACTTTATTCAGGAGGTGGAAAATTAAGGTGCCTAAATAAGGAGTCAAATTATCGATGAATTTGCTGTAGTTCAGATAGGATTTGATCTTGCCGGTGTTTAAGCCGATCTTGTCTTTGTTCAAATCGGTCCATCGGAATCAAATGTCTTCAATAGATGATGTATGAACTTGCTCAAATGGATGTGTTTCCTCAAAGGGACAGATCGGAGGAGATTGAGTGCCCCTAAAGACTGGTGTTTCGGGTTCTGGTTCAGGTTGAGAGTGATCGGTTCTTCTAGGCATTCTAACCCAATGATCATTTCTATAAACACATCTCAATCGATGAAGTAGATTTTTGTTTATTATGCTGAACCTATCTACTTTCATCACCTCTTCGTCGGGTGGGATTTGGATATCGTAGGCTTAAAGGATTCTAGTGATTATACCACCATATGAAAGCATCATGTCTCTCTTTGATAGTTCTATCATGTTTTGTTGGATGAGGTATCTAAAACAGATGTTATGTCCTTTCATGATTCAATACATGGTTCCTAATTCCAATTGACTGACTTCATCATGATGATATTGTTTAGGGAGAATGATGCTAGTTAGGATATGATGAAGTATTTTAGTGTTTAGTGGTAGTAGGTGTTCACAGCTTTTAGGAACTATCACTAAGTTGGGATTATCGAAAATTGTTCCTAAGGCTTCAACATATATTGTCCCAACTGTTTCATTGTCCCATGATCCTCTAAAATAAAGTCCTATCATGTCACAAATGAATTTATCCGTAATGGTGATGTGTTGTCCTAAGAGATAGGTGGACATTCTTTATTCTTCATCTACTTGTAGATTGTTGTAAAACAATCTAATAAGTCTTGGATAGATGGGTTCACTAATTTGTAAAATAGGGAGTAGATCTAGGTTGGCAAACCATTGAATTGTCTCTAAGTCTCTTAGCTCATCTAAATCTACATGTTTTCCCTTATTGACACTTCTAAACTCAAAGGAGGAAAATTTTTCAGCATGATACTTTGAATCAAAGAGGGTAAGATCAAAGTCTTCCATTAATCTCCTCTTTCTTTTGTCCCTTAAGGATCTTCTAGAGCCCATAACTACTGTTATTTGAGAGAATAATAATGAGCAAGTGTAAAATGAATCAAAAACAAAATTTAGAGAGCTCTTAGAGGATACCTTAAGTGAGATCTTCAAGAGAAGGAGTGATTGTTGACCTTTTGCTTCGAAACGAGGAGGATTTGAGATGCTAAGATGAGAGAAATGGAGGTGGAGAGGCTTTGGAAGAGAGAAGAGGGGAAGGGAGTAAGTTGGGGTTGGTTCCACCACCGGCCCTAGCTCGGTTTAATAGAGGGCAGGATTGCGGGCGGTTGCACCGCTGGCTGGGGCGGTGCAACCGCTTGCAACCCGTGATAGCCGGTGGTGCTACCGCCAACTGGAGCGGTGCCACCGCCTATAGGCAGTGAGCACTTGTTTTGACTGTTGTGTGGTCTTATTTTGAATGTTTCTTACTTGAAAAGAGTTTTTATTTATGGAGCAGTCAATTTTACTTTCGTAACTACGTAAGAATTTTCATTTTAAGATGAGACATGATCAAGATAGATCTAGTGACACGCATGTTCTTCTTCAAACATCGTATTCATGTTTGTGACTGTTTGTCCACGTTGGTAAGCTTTGCAAGTTCATGATAAACTTTGCTTACAAAACGTAAGTTCATGATATAGTTGAATTTAAGGGTAACGAACTAATCAGTTTGATAGGATCGGAAATCCAGAAGATATGTGAAGGTAGAAATATGAGTTTTCAATTCTGAGGGATCAAATAGGTTTTGTATTGCTCTTGTAATTTTAGATTTCTAATCTTCTTTTTGTTATTTTGGCTTAGGGAACATTGCGTGTTCTTTTTGGATCTCAGATTATGAATATCGAGAATCCTAAAAGTAGGATATTATTTCTTGCTCCCAACTTGGGATGGTTTACGTTTCTACAAGACGGGATAATTTCTAGGTACCCATTCACTTTTGGGTGCCTCAAAAATTGATCTATATTGTTTGTCATGTTGCATAGAGTTTATCATGGTTTCTTTAGGAACCCAAATTAATTTGTTCGGACTAATTTTCTTGAATGGACAATAATGCGTTTTGTGTCCATGCTTGTAACAAAAGTTGCATTTACTTTGGTGTCGAACATGTAGGATGGGGCCTTTTATGAAGGTGGTTGGATTTTGGTGAGAATTTCTCATAAATCCGATTCCACTTCTTTTGGGAACGTGACCCTTGTTTGTAACGATAATGTTCAAGGGCTTGCTACCAATCTCAAATTTCTTCAAGGTGTCCATAAGTAGCAAGTTTTACTTTTGGATAGTTTCTAGATCATGGCATTTGATACAAGACCCTAAACTATCATGCTTTAACTTATCGAAATCACAATTAAGACTATCATACTCCTTTTTTAGCAATTTGTATTTTCTACTAATAATCTTGCATTCATCAAATAAATCATGGAAGGCATTTAATAACTCATCAAATGATAAGTCTGCATCAATTAAATTTGTTACCTCCTCTTCGATGGCCATTAAGGCGTAATGAGCAACTTGCTCGGTGTTGGACTCATCTTCTTCGGATGTGCTCAAATCATCCCATGTTGCTTTAAGCTCCTTCTTCTTTGATGTTCTTTTCTTGGCTTGGGGACAATCACTCTTGTAGTGTCCCGGCTTTTTGCACTCATAGCAAATAACTTGGTCCCTTTTGGGTTCAATTTTATTTTTGTGTCATTTTTAAATTTGTTTCTCTTAATGAATTTTTTGAATTTCCTTGTTAGAAGTGCCAAGTCATCGTCACGGTCCTCATCACTTGAGTTTTCTCTCAAGTGGTCATCTAAAGTTCTAAGTGTCATATCCTTCTTGTTCTTTGGAAGGATGTCTTCTTGCTCTTCATGAGCCTTGCATGTCATTTCATAAGTCATTAATGACCCGATTAGTTCTTCAAGAGGGAAGTTGCTTAAATCTTTAGCCTCTTAAATAGTAGTGACTTTAGGGTCCTAACTCTTACGAAGGGATCTTAGAATCTTATTTACAAGCTTAAAATTCGAAAAACTTTTGCCGAGTCCTTTTAGACCATTGACGACATCCGTGAAACGGGTGTACATGTCGCCAATAGTCTCGCTCGGTTTTATTCGGAAAAGTTTGAAAGAGTGTATCAAAAGATTGATTTTTGACTCTTTCACTCTACTTGTGCCTTTGTGAGTCACTTCGAGTGTATGCCAAATATCAAACGCGGTTTCACAAACCAAAACACGATTAAACTCATTTTTATCAAGTGCACAAAATAAGGCATTCATAACCTTTGCATTAAGAGTGAAAGTCTTCTTCTCCAATTCATTCCAGTCGATCATTGGAAGAGAAGATTTCGAAAATCCATTTTCGACAAGATTCCAAAGTTCAAAATCCATTGAAATAAGGAATATCCTCATTCGGGTCTTCCAATAGGTGTAGTCCGTCCTATTGAACATGGGTGGACGTGTAATAGAATGACCCTCTTGGTTTCCGGCGTATGCCATCTCTCTTGGGTTTTAATCCATTTGAGAGTGAACCGGGCTCTGATACCAATTGTTAGGATCAAGAGCACTAAGAGGGGGGGGTGAATTAGTGCAGCGGAAAACTTTCAATGTTTTAAAACTGTGTTTGTACGTCAAAGGTGATTTCAGTAGAAAAACCGATTCGTAGATTATTTTAACTTAAGATCAAGTAAGAAGCAATTAAAACAAATCTAATAAGGCAGTTTGTAGTTGTGGTGGAAATCAGAATGTAAGCGTAAACTGAAATACGATGTTCGTACGAGAAAAGCGATTTCAGTAGAAAAACGATTCGTAAATCACTTTAACTTGTGATTAGACAAGAAGCAGTTAAAACGAATCTATTAAGGCAGTTTGATGTTGTGATGGAAATCAGAATGTAAGGGCAAACTGAAATACGATGTTCGTACGAGAAAAGTGATTTACGTCTAAACACGATTTTGAAAGTATTGAGCTTGGAGACATAATCGTGAAAGCGCAGAAGGCAGTAAGCTATGAAGGAGGTTTGCAGTAAGGATAATAAACTCAAAGTAAATGCAAACCAGAGAGTAGCACAATTTAGAGTGGTTCGGTCAATCTTGACCTACATCCACTTCTGGCTTCCTCCACCGATGAGGTCGCCGACGTCCACTAGAGGCCTTTCTTCAATAGGCGAAGGCCAACCACCCTTTTACAAATTCACTCTTTTTGACGGGCTTAGGAGACAACCCTTACAAACTTTTCTCTCCTCTCTTGAAATATCTGAACTTGGAAGAAAAGAGGGAGAAGAACCTTTAACTTATACAACACTTTTGAGCTCTAAAATCATAGAGGAAGATCAGGATTTTGGTGGTTTTCGTTGCTCTTTTATTATTGAAAGAGTGAGGTATTTATAGGCCCCAAACCAGTTTGAATTCCGAGCTCAAAACTGTCAATTCCCGGAATTCCGGGGTCTGGCAATTGCACCACCTGACTGGGGCGGTTGAACTGCCTGGCAGAGCTCGGAGACTGAGCCTCTGGGTGGTGCCACCACTTGTCAGGGGCGGTTGCACCGCCTGGCAGAGCTCGAAGACCGAGCTCAGGCGGTGCCACCGCTTGACTGGGGCGGTTGCACCGCCCAGCCAAAGCTCGGAGACCGAGCTCAGACGATTGCACAGCTGTTAGAGGCGGTTGCACCGCCCAGTCTCGCTCGGAGACTGAGCCCTGGTGGTGCCACCTCTAGGCTGGTGATCCATTCGGCCCAATTTGATTCTTTCAAGGGCCCAATTGCCCCTAGATTAAGTTCATGGGATCACCTCCCAATTCTAACTTAATTATCGTGCTAACTACGATAATTCTAAAGACTTTTACTACAGCTTGCTCCGGTGCGTCAATCGCTTCTTCCGGCGAGCTTTCGGCGAACTTCCGGTGAACATCCAACGGTCCTCCGACGATGCTCCTACGGACTTCCGGCAAACTCCTGGACTTGCGACAATCCACTTGGCGAGTTCTAACGAGCTTCTTTTGCCAAGCTCCTGGACTTCTCGAATTTGTTTCCGTAGAACCTCCGACGACCGTCCGGACTTCCGTCAAGCTCTCGAACTCCCAACGTGATCATAGTTCTGACTCCGGCGCAACTCCTGTTGCATGTCCTACTTTCATCATAGTTAATCCTGCACACTTATCTCAACATATGGATTAGATAAAAAATGACAATTGATGTCATCATCAAAATCCGAGATTCAACAAGTATCTCATCCTCTTGAGAGATATATGGGACATATTAGAGGAAAGAATGTTTAGGATATTAATCCTTAGACCTACAAGGAAGCTATTATGAGTATAGACTCTAGAGAGTGGTAAGAAGCCATGAATTCTGAGATATATTCTATATACTCCAAAAAGGTTTGGAACGTAGTTGATGCATTCGAGGGTATTATACCCATCAGTTGCAAGTGGATCTTTAAGAAGAATATCAAAGTAGATAGAAAGGTAAGAGACCTATAAAGCAAGGCTAGTAGCTAAGGGGTATCGTCAAAGGCAAGGTGTTGACTATGACGAAACCTTCTCACCCGTAGCCATGCTAAAATCTATCCAAATTCTATTGGCTATTGCAGCACACTATGATTATGAGATCTGAAAATGGATGTGAAAAACTGCATTCCTCAATAACAACCTCGAGAAGAAGGTGTATATAATACAACCCGAGGGATTCATGTCTAAAGACATCCTATATAAGGTGTGTAGGTTGCTTAGATCCATTTATGGACTAAAGCAAGCTTCCCGAAGTTGGAACATAAGATTTGATGAGGCAATCAGATCTTATGACTTTGTTAAGAATAAAGATAAGCCTTGTGTGTACAAAAAGGTAAGTTGGAGCACTATCACCTTTTTGGTGTTATATGTGGATGACATCCTGATCATTGGGAATAATGTAGGAATTCTATCAACAATAAAGACTTGGTTATCTAGACACTTCTCCATGAAGGACTTAGGGAAAACATCATATATCTTAGGGATTCGAATCTATAGAGATAGATCCAAGAGGATGCTTGGCTAATCCTTGTCCAGGTACATAGGCACCATTGTCAAAAGGTTTGGCATGCAAAATTCCCAAAGATGTCTTATACCAATAAGACATGGGATATCACTTTCTAGGAGTATGTCCCCAAAGACTCCTGAAGAAAGGGCGAATACGGATAAGATACCTTATGCCTTAGTGATAAGGTCTATCATATATGTCATGCTATGTACCAAGCATGATATAGCGTATGCTTTGGGTGTCACGAGCAGGTATTAAGCGGATCCAAACTTGGAGCACTAGAAAGCAGTAAAGTGTATCCTTAAGTACTTGAGAAGGACTAAGGATCTTTTACTAGTATATGGAGTTAGTAGCCACAGGGTTGAAGGCTACACAGACTCGAGTTTCCAATCCGATGTCGATGATAGCAAGTTGAATTCGGGGTATGTGTGCACTATGAATGGAGAAGTAGTATGCTAGAAGAGTTCCAAGTAAGATACTACTGTTGACTCGACCACAAAGGTGGAGTATATTGCTGAATATGAGGTAGCAAAGGAGGGAGTCTGGATGAAGAAGTTCATCATAGATCTGAGAGTCGTGTTAGGTAGTGAGGAGCTGATTTCCTAACATTGCGATAACAATAGGGCGATTGCTCAAACAAGGGAACCTGAGTCTCATCAAAAGTGTTCTGAGGAGGTTCCAGCCTATTAGAGAGATCGTGACCTGAGGAGATATAGTAGTGGAAAGTGTTTCATCCGAAGATAACATTGCAGATTCACTAACAAAGCCGTTGTCTAAAATTGTCTTTGAGCATCACAAGGGTCTAATGGAGATTAGACATATAGGTGATTGACTTTAGGTCAAGTGGGAGATTGCTCGTCATAGGTGTCCTGTAAGCCAATCACGTGAGTGATGGCACGTGTGACTTGATACACAATCTTATTTATTTATTATTATATTATTTAGTATTTTATCACTTTATATTGATTATTGCATAAACACATTTAAATATTGTGATATCCTTGGATCTAAACAATGAGAATCGGATCGTGATGATATCATAATAATGAGATTGATTCACCTTTAATTACAAACCATAAATAATCCCGATTATAGGTTACTCGAGAGGGACATCGAGATAACCAGATAGAGTGATGTGATGTATACCCGTCCATATGATGGATATAGCTGGTCTTATAATTGCTCATGTGGGGACACTAGGGATACAGTACATGTGCTTATTAGAGAATGAGTTCACTGATTGATCCACTTATGGAATGCTAGATGGTTGATGATGCCTTATTGTTAGATAGTGATTCTATAGTCCCAATGGTGTATCTGGTCCTTAGACTTGAGACACCAAGGATGTCCTATATGAGTGCTCCACTCTTTGATACCAGACTTATAGGTTTGGATGTCATAAATCTAGCATAGTCGGTCATCAGGAGTGATAGTCAACCATACGAGGACTATTGAGTGTTGATAAAAGATCATCTGCTCTCAGTGTCATAAGAGAAATGTCCCATGTGTTCTTGCTTAGACAAATCCCTAGCTAGGGTCATTAAGATTGAGAGAGAAAGAGTTCTCCAGGAGAATCTGATTAGAGCGAGATTCGAGTAGAAACCATATGGGTTTGATAGTACCATTCTCGGTATACGGTCTCTGGGATATTAGATAGATGAGGGACTATATGTATATGGTAACTGAGGATAGATAGGTCCAATGGATTGGTTTCCCCTATATCGTTTGGGGACTACAGCGTAGTGGCCTAGTATATCCGCAGTCGATGAGTCGAGTGAATTATTTTGGAGATAATAATTCACTGAGCCAGAAGGAGTTCTGACATGTATAACTCACGACCAGCTCAATATTGGACCTAGAGGGTCACACACATATGGTAGGCATTGCGATGAGTAGAGGTTCGGATATGAGATATCCGTCGGAGCCCCTATCTTATTGGATATCCAATAAGCCCCTGAATTATTGGATCCTATGGATGAGATCCAATAAGTACCCATAAGAGATTATTGGATAGAGATCCACTAATCTAAGAGGCTTGGGTGGCTGGATGGAGATCTAATACCCAATAGGGTAGGATCCATTAGGGTTAAGTTGACTAGGGACCTCTATAAATATGAGGGAATCAGTGGATCATAGGCTAGAGCTTTTTGGTTGCCTCTCCTATTCTTCTCCCTTCTCCTCCTCAAAGCAGGTCTGGAGTTTGAAGGATCATCGTTGCAGCCCTGTTGTGTGGATCACCGCTAGAGAGTAGGACGCTTGACTTCCTTCACCCTCTCCTAGAGATATGTAAGGATTCAGGGATATACGATCTCCCTAGGTAACATAATCTATCTTATATATAAAGTTTTAAGTTTCACATATTTTTCCGCACTAATCTTTATACGATGGCGAACATATCTTTGGAAAATTGGGGATTTTATTTTTTCTGTTCTTCCGCTATACATGTGATGTCGCCCCAAAGATTTCCCTACAAACTTATCACGAACGGTCATCGCGCACCCACAGTAACTTTGTTCAACGAACCATTCGTCACTTTTATATGCTTGTACAAAGATATAGCAGCATGTTTTACCTTAGTTTTGTGTGTTTTTTCTTGAAAAATATAAGCCAAAATAGTTTGTAGCATTGTAGTGCGACCGCTCGCCGCGCCAGGCTGAACTACCCCAAAATGGCTATATTTTCATGTGACGGCTTATTTTCTGCAAATCGTAACTGCACACAAAATGTCAGCCATCTCAGCACCCTGGAACCCCCCGAGTGACATAGGGCTAGATGGGGCTTCATTATATTATCCGGCATTGAGCAATCTTCATAAATTCACATGTTAACTTGACGGGAACTTGCCTTCACGCTCGACATTTGGTGAGTAGTTGTTTGTGGACTTGTAACTGTTCGTTCTACCTTAAAAAGTCCTTGTTTTCTCCTTCTTTCTTTTTTCTCTCTTGCACTCAAGGTGCTCCCTGAATTGCTTGTTAACCTTCTCTTTTTATGAGACGTCAGGACTTGTCCATGTTAAGATCAAAAGTACTAAGAGGGGGGGGTGGGGTGTGAATTAGTGCAGTGGAAAACTTTCGACGATTTAAAACGATGTTCGTACGATATTACACTTTTGATAAAAAAATCGTTTCGGAAAGTTCTTCAACTTAAGATTAAGTGAAGTACAGTGAAGAAAAGCAATGGAGGCAATTTGCAGTTAAGATAGAGAGCAGAATGTAAATGCAAACCGAGATTTAGAGTGGTTCGATCAGTCTTGACCTACATCCACTTTTGGCTTCCTCCTTCGATAAGGTCACCGACGTCCACTAGAGGCCTTCCTTCAATAGGCGAAGGCCAACCACCCTTTTACATATTTACTCCTTTTGATGGGCTTAGGAGACAACCCTTACACATTTTCACTCCTCTCTTGAATGATCAAAACTTAGAAGAAAAGAGGGAGAAGAACTTCTAGCCTTTTACAACACTTTTAAGCTCTCAAATTCTCAGAATAAATGCAAGTTTTCGGTGCACTTTCATGCAAGAAAGGGTGGGGTTTATATAGGCCCTAACTAGTTTGAATTTGGAGCTAAAAAGTGTCCATTCCCGGATTTCCGAGGTCCTAGCGATCCCACTACCATAACTAGGTGGTACTATTGCCTGTCATCTATCACTGAGCAGTACTACCGACTGACATTGCTCAAAGACCGAGCTCAGGCGATACCACCGCCTGACAGGGGCGGTACCACCACTGGCAGTAATAACTACTGGTGGTACCACTGCTTGACAGGGGCGGTACTACCACCCAGAATTCCTGGGAGACCAAATCTCTTGGGTGGTGCCACTACTTGGCAGGAATTTTGGGTCCGAATGGATAGATTCGTTCGGCCCAATTTGGGTCTACCAAGGGCCCAACTAGCCCCCGATTAAGTTAATGGGATCACCTCCTAATCTTAACTTAATCTAAAAGCTAACTATGATAATTAAGACATCAATACTATAGATCATGTTCCGGTGCGTCAATCGCTTCTTCCGGTGAGCTTCCGGCGAACATCCGACGAACCCTCGACGATGGTCCGGCGGACTTCCAGTAAACTCTTGGACTTACGACGATCCATTTGGCATGTTTTGACAAGCTTCTTTGGCAAGCTCTTGGACTTCTCAGATTTGTTCCCACAGAACCTCTAACGACCGTCTAGACTTCCGTCAAACTCTCGAACCCCCAACGTGATCATGGTCTTGACTCCGGCATAACTCCTGCTGCATGTCTTACTACGATCGTAGTTAATCCTGCACACTTATCTCAATATATGGATTAGATAACAAATGACAATTGACTTCATCATTAAAATCTGAGATTCAAAAGTCCACCACTCGTTTTCGAACTAATCAACTTTCTCTTTTATAGGTCCTTTGGGACCTGAGTGAGGTTGCAAATTGGTTGACCCTTTGCGAACATATATCGCAAGGGTGTGTCAAGACTTAAGCAATCCCAGCTAAGTCCGAGAAGTTAGTGCAAGAGTGCTTCGTAACTTAGGCAACTCAAGCTAAGTTTATGACTTTGCTGTAAGGTTGCCTTATGGCTTAAGCAATTCCAACTAAGTCCATGACAAACATGTGGTACCACCACTTGTCAATCTAACATTATGTGATACCATCACCCAGTCTAACAGTAACATTAGGCAATACTACCACCTGACAACCTCAAAGACTGGGCTCTAGCGATATCACCACCAGTTTGGGTGGTACCATCACCTAGACAATGTTTGGGAGTCTGTGCTTCTAGCGGTACCACCACCAAACCCTACTATATGCCACCGAATGAGCTAAATAGCATGCCTAATTTAGCCCTAAATTAGGCCCAATTGGCCCCTAATTGAGTTAGTAAGATTACTCTTAAAACTAACTTAAATTAAGACCTAACTACGATAATTAAGACTTAAACAATTATAAATCATGAAATCTCAATTGTTTGACACATCATTTGTTCATCTGAACTCTCGACGAACTTCTGACGTATTGTCTAAACCATTGGCGTATCGCCCGATACATCGGCATGTTGACTCCCCAACATCTAATCTTAATGCAACGTCCGATTCTTTTGACTCGATGCCCCATTTTCTGACTCCAGCCCAACGTTTAGTTCTTCTTACTTCAATTGTTTTGCCTTTTCATTATCGTGGTTAGTTCTGCATCACTTTTCTCAAAACATGGATTAGAACATAAACTCATTAATTGATTTCATCATCAAAATTTGAGATTCAATAGACACCAAATTAATAAATTGATTAGAAAAATAAATTTCTCAAGACTAGTTATGATTGTAGTCCAAGAAAGCTAATTGTAAGCCTTCTCAAGACCAAACTTGATAATGACATAGGCCTTCTTAGATCTAAATAAGGAGTGCACAACTTGTTAGGATCGAGTCGGCACTAAGAGGAGGGGTGAATTAGTGTAGCAGATAAAAACGACGTCGGTTCTAAAAAAATCTTCATTTCAATAAAAACTGATATAAAAAATGCTCAACTTTGAAAGCATACGGAAGTATAGTGGAAGTAAGAATTTAGTTTGCAATAAAGGTTAATAGCAAGAAGTAAATGCAAACTAGATTTTTATAGTGGTTCGTGTTGGGAAATCTTAGGTGGCGACATCACATGCGCAGCGGAAGATCAAGAAAACAAAATCCCCGATTCCCAAAGAGATGTTCGTCGTCGTGCGAAGATTGGTACGCAAAAATCCGTGAAACATGAAACAATGTATAGAGTAGATTATGTTACCTAGGGAGATCGTATATCCCTGTTTCCTTGCAGATCCTTAGGAGAGGGTGAAGGAGGTCAAACGTTCTCCTCTCTAGCGATGATCCACACAGCAGGGTTGTGACGACGCTCCTCAAAAGTCCAGGCCTTTTTTGAGGTGGAGAGGGAGAGGAGAATAGGAAAGGCAAGCAAGAGCTCTCTCGCCTATGGGGCTCTGAATTCCTCCTATTTATAGAGGTCCCCTGTCAAACCCTAATGGGTCCTCCCCTAGTGGGTATTGGATCTGCATCCAATAAGACAAGGGCTCCGTCGGATATCTCATATCCGAATCTCTACTCATCGCAATGCCTATCATATGTGTGTGACCCTCTAGGCCCAATATCGAGCTGGCCGTGAGTCATACCTATCAGAACTCCTTCTAACTTAGTGAATTATTATCTCTGTAATAATTCACTCGACTCATCGACTACGGACGTACTAGGCCACTACGCCGTAGTCCCCAGACGATACAGGGGAATCCAATCCTTTGGACCTGTCTGTCCTTAGTTACCGTGTACCTATAGTCCCTCATCCATCTAATATCCCAGAGACTGTATAACGAGCATGGTGTTGTCAGACCCATACGGTTTCTACTCGAGTCTCACTCTAATCAGATTCTCCCGAAGAACTCTTTCTCCCTCAACCCGAATGACCCTGGCCAGGGATTTGTCTGAGCAAGAACACATGGGATATTCCTCTCATGACGCCGAGAGTGGATGATCCTCTATCGACACTCAATAGCCCTCGTAAGGTCGACTACCACTCCTAATGACCAGCTGTACTAGATCTGGGATAGCCAAACCTATAAGTCTGGTATCAAAGAGTGGAACACTCATATAGGACATCCTTGGTGTCTCAAGTCTAAGGACCAGATACACCACTAGGACTACGGAATCGCTGTCTGACAATTAGGCATCATCAACCATCCAGCATTCTGTAAGCGGATCAATCAGTGAACTCATTCTCCAATGAGCACCTGTACTATATCTCTAGTGTCCCTACACAAGCAGCTATGAGACCAGCTGTATCTATCATATAGACGGGTATACCGCACACCAGTCTGTCCGGTTATCACGATATCCCTCTCGAGTAACCTATGATCGGGATTATTTAGGATATGTGTTTAAAGGTGAATCGATCTCACTATCGTGATCTCATCACGATCCGATTCCCATTGCACAAATCCAAAGACATCACAATATATGTATACATTTATGCAATGGTTATAAAGTGATATACGCCAAAATATAATAAGTAAAAAGATTTTGTATCAAGTCACACGTGCCATCACTCATGTGATTAGCTTGCTAGGCACCTATGACTAGCAATCTCCCACTTGACCTAAAGTCAATCACCTATGTGTCTGATCCCCATCAGACCCCTGTGACGCTCAGAACAAATCTGAGACAACGGCTTTGTCAGTGGATCTGCAATGTTATCTTCGGATGGAACTCTTTCCACTACTACATCTCCTCGGGTTACGATCTCTCTGATAAGGTGGAACCTCCTCAG
Organism: Musa acuminata AAA Group; assembly: GCF_036884655.1. Lineage (NCBI taxonomy): Eukaryota > Viridiplantae > Streptophyta > Magnoliopsida > Zingiberales > Musaceae > Musa > Musa acuminata. The sequence goes on along the minus strand of NC_088344.1, from coordinate 15,788,979 downwards.
AACATGCTTAGATTTCTGATGAGACCTAGGTTCCTTTCCTTGAGCAATCGCCCCGTTGTTGTCGCAATATAGGGAGATCGGCTCCTCGCTACCCGGCACAACTCCCAAATCTGTGATGAATTTCTTCAACCAGACTCCCTCCTTTACTGCATCTGATGCAGCAATGTACTCCGCCTCTATGGTCGAGTCAGCAATAGTATCTTGCTTGGAACTCTTCCAGCACACTGCTCCTCCATTCAGGGTGTACATATACCCTGAATTTGACTTGCTATCATCGACATCAGACTGAAAACTTGAGTTAGTGTAGCCTTCAGCCTTAAGGCTATTACCTCCATATACTAGTAAAAGATCCTTAGTCCTTCTCAAGTACTTAAGGATACACTTTACTGCTTTCCAGTGCTCCAAGCCTGGATCCGCCTGATACCTGCTCGTGACACTCAGAGCATGCGCTATATCAGGCCTAGTACATAGCATGGCATACATGATAGACTCTATTGCTGAGGCATAAGGTATCATATCCATGGTCGCCCTTTCTTCTGGAGTTTTTGGGGATATACTCGTAGAAAGCGATATCCCATGTCTCATCGGTATGAGACCTCTCTTGGAATTTTCCATACCAAACCTTTTAACAATGGTTTCTATGTACCTGGACTAGGACAAGCCAAGCATCCTTTTGGATCTATCTCTATAGATTCTAATCCCCAAAATATAGGATGCTTCCCCTAAGTCCTTCATGGAGAAGTGTCTAGATAACCAAGCCTTTACTGTGGATAGCATTCCTACGTCATTCCCAAGGATCAGGATGTCATCCACATATAATACCAAAAAGGTGATAGCGCTCCCACTTACATTTCTATATACACAAGGCTCATCTTCGTTCTTAATGAAGTCATAAGATCTGATTGCCTCATCAAATCTTATGTTCCAACTTCGGGAAGCTTGCTTTAATCCATAAATGGATCTAAGCAACCTACACACCTTATCTGGGCAGTTCTTGGACATGAATCCCTTAGGTTGCATCATATACACCTCCTCCTCGAGGTTTCCATTGAGGAATGCGGTTTTCACATCCATCTGCCAAATCTCATAATCATAGTGTGCTGCAATAGCCAATATAATTCTGATGGATTTTAGCATTGCTACGGGTGAGAAGGTTTCGTCATAGTCAACACCTTGTCTTTGACGATACCCCTTAGCCACTAGCCTTGCTTTATAGGTCTTTACCTTTCCATCTACTCCGATCTTTTTCTTAAAGATCCACTTGCAACCGATGGGTACAATACCTTCGGGCGCATCAACTAGGTTCCAAACCTTATTGGAGTACATAGAATCCATCTCAGAATTCATGGCTTCTTGCCACTTCTCGTAGTCTATACTCATAATAGCCTCCTCGTAGGTCTGAGGATCAATATCCTCTACATCCTCTCCTCTAATATGTCCCACATATCTCTCAGGAGGATGGGATACTCTATCAGACCTGCGTAAAGTTGAAACTTGTGTACTAGGTGTTGAATCTCGTATTTTGATGATGAAACTACTTGATATATGTTTATGATTTAATCTGCATTTTGAGTGACGCAGGATGCTTTGATCAGGATGAGACAATTAAAGCAGGAAAATCATGTTGTGCCGGAGGAACATGTCAGAAGATTGGACGTCGGGCTGGTGGATCGATCGACGTATCAACAGAAGGCTTCGGGCCGTGGACTCGGGCATCGGGCCAAGTAGAGCGGGTATTGTGCCAAGGATATCGGAGTTGCGGAGTCAACTGGCCGATTGGGCAATAGGCCGCAGGAGAGGACGATGCGCCGAAGAATCAGACGAAGCGTCGAGGGACCAATGACATGCCGGACAACTTGGTTAATTGCTTAGGATTAATTGTCTCGATCGAAGTTTTGTTTTAAGTGTGCAGGATTAACTACGATGAAAGATAGACAAGCAGCAGGAGTTGCGCCGGAGTCAAGTTCATGATCACGTTGGGAGTTCGAGAGTTCGACGGAAGTACGGACGGTCGTCGGAGGTTCTGCGAGAACAGATCCGAGAAGTCCAGAAGCTTGCCAAGCGAAGCTCGTCGGAACTCGCCAAGTGGATCGTCGCAAAGTCCAGGAGTTTGCCGGAAGTCCGCAGAAGCATCACCGAGGGTTCATCGGATGATCGACGGAAGTTCGCCGGAAACTCGCCGGAAGAAGCGATTGACGTACCGAAGCAAAGCTGCAGAAATTGTCTTAGATTTAATCGTAGTTAGCACGGTGATTAAGTTAGAAATGGGAGGTGATCCCATTAGCTTAATCCTGGGGCAATTGGGCCCCTGAAGAACTCAAGTTGGGTCGAATGGTTCAACCCATTCGAACCCAAGTAGCTGTGGGAGGTGCAACCGCCCAGGAAGGGAGGTGCCACCGCCCAGGCTAAGTCTCCCAGCGAGACTGGGCGGTGCAACCGCCCCAACCAAGAGGTGCAACCGCCCAGGGCTCAGTCTCCAAGCGAGACTGGGCGGTGCAACCTCCTCTGTCGAGAGGTAGCACCGCCAGAGCTCAAGTTCCGAGCTCTAGCAGGCGATGCAACCACCGAGCTCGGTCTTCGAGCTCTAGCAGAGAGCTGCAACCTCTCTGGACAGGAGATGCACCGCCTGAGCTCGGTCTTCGAGCTCTGGCAGAGTGGTGCAACCACCTCTGGCAGAGAGGTGCAACCACCTCTGGCAGAGAAGAGAAACTTCTCTGGTCAGGAGATGCACCGCCTGAGCTCGGTCTTCGAGCTCTGGCAGGAAGGTGCAACCACCCCTGACAGAGAAGGTGGAACCGTCCGAGCTCAGTCTTCGAGCTCTGCCAGGCGGTGCCACCTCTCCAGTCGAGAGGTGCAACCGCCTGAGCTCAGACTTCGAGCTCTGCCAGGCGGTGCCACCTCTCCAGTCAAGAGGTGCAACCGCCTGATCCCGGAATTCCGGGATTTGATCGTTTTGAGCTCGAAATTTGAATTGGGTTGGGGCCTATAAATACCCCACCCATTCAGCACTGAAAAGATACAGACCTACACCGAAATCTTGATCTTTTCTGTGATTCTAAGAGCTCAAAAGTGTTGTAAAGCCTTTAAGTCTCCTCCTTCTGTTCTTCAAGTTTTCAGTTGTAAAGTGAGGAGAGAAAGGTCTGTAAAGGTTGTCTCCTGAGCCTGTCAAAAGGAGAGAAACTGTAAAAGGGAAGTTTGGCCTTCGCCTATTGAAGGAAGGCCCCTAGTTGACGTCGGCAACCTCGTCGGTGGAGGAAGCCAAAAGTGGAGTAGGTCAAGGCTGACCGAACCACTCTAAATCTCTGGTTTGCGTTTATTTTTGAGCACTTTATCATTACTGCAAACCTCCTCCATTACTACTGCTCTCTGCGCTCTCACGAACAAGTTCTAAGTGCTGTTCTTCCGAATCTGCATTCAGACGTAAATTCGTATTTTCGTACATTACAGTTTACGTTTACGTTTGATTCTGCAGAACTGTCTTCCGTGCTTTTACGAAAGAGTTTCTTTGCAGTTTACACTTACATTTTGATCCTATTGATAACTGCAAACTGTCCTCTACAATTTTACGAACGAGTTTCAACATTTAGACGTAAAACTGCATTTAGACGTAAATCGGCTTTCCTCTCACAATCATCAGTTCTCAGTTCACGTTTACGTCTTGATTTCAACTGCATACTGCCTTCTGCGAGTATACAAACGAGTTTCAAAGTTTAGACGTAAATCTGCGTTTAGACGTAAATCTGCGTTTAGACGTAAAACTGCGTTTAGACGTAAATCTGAGTTTAGACGTAAACTGCGCTTAGACGCAAAACTGCGCTTAGACGCAAACTGTGTTTAGACGCAAACTGTGCTTAGACGCAAACTGCGCTTAGACGCAAACTGTGTTTAGACGCAAACTGCGCTTAGACGCAATCTGCGCTTAGACGCAAACTGCACTTAGATACAAACTGAGAATTAGCTTTTGCATCATAATAGCTTTTATTGAACGAACGCAGCTTTTGGTTTTTAATCGCTGTAAGATTTCCGCTGCACTAATTCACCCCCCCCCCCTCTTAGTGCTCTCGATCCTAACAATTGGTATCAGAGCGGGGTATCTCTCATTTCGGATTTACACCCGAGAGAAATGGCTCTTCAAGAGGGCTTTTCGGTCTTTCGTCCACCGTTCTTTAACGGATTGGACTACACTTACTGGAAAACTCGAATGAGAGTTTTCTTGATTTCTCTAAATCTGGATTTATGGAATATCGTTGAAAATGGTTTTCAACTTCCCTCTAAACCGACGAACGAATGGTCGGATTTAGAGAAGAAGTATTTTTCTTTAAACGCAAAGGCTATGAATGCCTTATTTTGCGCTTTGGACAAAAATGAGTTCAATCGGGTTTCTTTGTGCGAAACGGCTTTCGATATTTGGCGCACTCTTGAAATCACGCATGAGGGAACTAGTAGAGTCAAAGACTCGAAAGTTAATATTTTACTGCATGATTTCGAGCTTTTTCATATGAAACCAAGCGAAACCATTGTTGACATGTACACCCGTTTTATGGATGTCGTCAATGGTTTAAATTCACTTGGTAAAAGCTTTTCAGATTTTGAACTCGTTAACAAAGTTTTGCGCTCACTTTCTAAAACTTGGGATTCAAAAGTAACTGCTATTCAAGAATCGAAAAACTTGAACCAATTTCCACTTGAAGAACTAATTGGTTCATTGATCACATATGAAATGACGTGCAATGCACGTGAAGAACTTGAGAACCACCTTCCAAAGAACAGGAAGGATTTGGGACATAGAACATTTGAAGACCACTCGAGCATAAGCTCAAGTGATGGTGAACTTAAACTACAAATGAAACGAAAATTAAAAAGCAAAAAGAATCAAACTACTTGCTTTAAACGCAAGAAGAAGAACAAAAACTGGGATGAATCGAGCTCCTCCGAAGAAGAGAAAGTCAACAAAAGCAAGGCGGCAAACTACGCCTTAACAGCCTACAATGATGAGGTAATCGAAATCCCCCTAATTTATTTTGAAATTACTTGATGCTTTCATGATGTATCTTTCTCTTTTAGTTTAGAATTAATTTTCTTAAAAATTACATGTTAAAAAAAAAAAAAATTATTATGATCATACTAAGTAATTTCAAAAATGATAATATTGCATATTTTATGATAAACAAATAAAATGATCTTGATTGAAAATATGAAATCATGGTTAAGAAGTAATAATGTGCATTACGTTAATTTCCATTGTTATTTCTCGATTTTGATTAAAGATCATGTTTGATTTGAAGAAATGCATAATGATGAAATTAAATATTTCGATTGACAATTTCATGCATGAGATATACATGATGATTTTTGTGATTGATGGTTTTATGATGAAATTCATTTTACGATCCTAAACGTTGATGCATGTTTTCATTTGATATAAATGAAAAGGCATGCTAACATGAAATCGATCACTTAAGATGAAACACTTAAAAAAGGGGAGAAATATATGAATTGATGCTATAAACACTATGCTATGATTATCCCATGCTTGCATCACCAAGAAATATATGATTGCTATCATTGCTATATGCCCTGTATCAAGATATCAAACAAAATCTTGCTTCACAGTTTTACGCATTGATATCTTACCACATGATGAAATGCTACAATTGATGAACACTTGAAATGTAATCCTCTATCTTATTGATTTTTCAATAAATCTATGCTTGTCATACATGAATTTATTGAATGTAATTTTGAGGATGATTTCAGATTTGACAAATGCTTGATTCGTATTTACGATATAAGATACACTTTAAATATGAATCATGCATCAATCATGTTAAATGCTTCAATCATTTTCTATCTCTAGAGTTCTCGATTTTGATGAAATACAAGTGATAAATTCATTTATGATATCTTGTAAATCACTTGAATTATGAATGAGTTTTTTTTATGATGCGTTAAAAGAATCACTTAAAAAGAAAATGCTTTTCCCATCTGATCGAGATTAATGATTTCATGATATTTTGTGAATCTCGAAATTAATTTTAATGACTTGATTATGAATTTCAAGTTAATGATTTGATTTGAATCATAATCTTGATCTTGCAAAATTGAAGTCACAAATAATATCCTGTGGTATTCATGAATTGATACTCACAATATGAAAGCATTGATATTCATGACTTGAATTGGATTGAAACATTGTATGCTTAAATTAATCATTCTCCTATGTTTCAAAAATTCCTTAAATGCCTTATGTGATGATTGAAAACTAACTTGCTTTATGATGAATCACGAATCATAACTTGATCTATGATGCCTTGAAATGATTAAAATATTTAATACTTTTATGCTCTACCCCCTACTTTCTTCTTGTTTTCAATGATAAAATGGGGAGAAGTTTTGATCATGCATGGTAGGATATAATTTGACAAAATTGATACCATCATGATATGAAACATTTATGATGTGCAATTATGCATGCAATACTTGCTTTCTAATTATGATGTGATGTATTGCATATGATGTAAATCATGATCTAAAATGCTATGAGTGCCAAGTTACACATTTTGAGAAGAAATTGCTATATTGAAACATTAATGTAATTATGAATGGTGATATGATATCATGCATGTAATACTTCAACTTATGATAATGATGCATGCAATGATAAAATATTCATGATGAAAAATTGTCTTGACATTCATAACTTGATTATTCATCCTTTGTCATGATTTTGAAATCGTTGTAAAAGGAAAAAAGAAGTACAAAACTGTATTCTCTCTTCCTTTTTTACAATGACAAAGGGGGAGATAGCTAGCTTGTACAAGTCAAGAAGATGCAAAAACTTGACTGCTTGCTTGCCTATCTTAAGTAGCAAAGATTGCTAACTTGCTCATTTCAAGAAGAAAAATTGTCTTCTTGAACATCACTATCTTGAATATCTTAGTTGAAGCAAAACTTGCAATTTGCACATTGCAATAGGAAGCAAGAATCATGAGCTTACACAAGAAAGCTATCTTGTATTTGCTTTCGAAATTTTTGCTAGCTTATATATTGTGAAACTTGTATATCGTAAAAATTGCTAGCTTGTTGGTCTAAAGAGAAGCAAAAAGCTGCTATCTCAAAAGAGGCAAAAATGCTAACTTGCGCATCTAGCAAAGTGAGCAAAATTTTCAAGAAGCAAGAGTTGCCTTCTTGAACATCTCTAATTTGCTAGCTTACATGATGTAGAACTTGCTATCTTATATGCTATAAAACTTGCATATCTAAAACTTGATAGCATGAATGTTCTAAGCATGATGAAATACTTGCTAAATCTTCTAGCTCCAAAGATTGCATTATGATAAAACTTGATACTATGTTTTTCATGCAATGAATTGAACCAATATCACAAACACTTGATTGTGGTACTTCTCCTTTTTGTTGATGACAAAGGGGGAGAAGTATGTTGATGACATGACATGTGATGCATAAGTTTATGCATATGTTCATGTTGACGTGTTGCAAGTATTCATGATGAATATTGCAATGACTTGAATTCAGGTTGAATTCAAGGTTCTATCAATATGGCATATTGATAGGGGGAGTTTGTTTAAACTCCGGGAGTTAAGTTTAACTCCGTCATCAAGTGGTTGTCATCATCAAAAAGGGGGAGATTGTTGAATCTCGTATTTTGATGATGAAACTACTTGATATATGTTTATGATTTAATCTGCGTTTTGAGTGACGCAGGATGCTTTGATCAGGATGAGACAATTAAAGCAGGAAAATCATGTTGTGCCGGAGGAACATGTCAGAAGATTGGACGTCGGGCCGGTGGATCGGTCGACGTATCGACAGAAGGCTTCGGGCCGTGGACTCGGGCATCGGGCCAAGTAGAGCGGGTATTGTGCCAAGGATATCGGAGTTGCGGAGTCAACTGGCCGATTGGGCAATAGGCCGCAGGAGAGGACGATGCGCCGAAGAATCAGACGAAGCGTCGAGGGACCAATGACATGCCGGACAACTTGGTTAATTGCTTAGGATTAATTGTCTCGATCGAAGTTTTGTTTTAAGTGTGCAGGATTAACTACGATGAAAGATAGACAAGCAGCAGGAGTTGCGCCGGAGTCAAGTTCATGATCACGTTGGGAGTTCGAGAGTTCGACGGAAGTACGGACGGTCGTCGGAGGTTCTGCGAGAACAGATCCGAGAAGTCCAGAAGCTTGCCAAGCGAAGCTCGTCGGAACTCGCCAAGTGGATCGTCGCAAAGTCCAGGAGTTTGCCGGAAGTCCGCAGAAGCATCACCGAGGGTTCATCGGATGATCGACGGAAGTTCGCCGGAAACTCGCCGGAAGAAGCGATTGACGTACCGAAGCAAAGCTGCAGAAATTGTCTTAGATTTAATCGTAGTTAGCACGGTGATTAAGTTAGAAATGGGAGGTGATCCCATTAGCTTAATCCTGGGGCAATTGGGCCCCTGAAGAACTCAAGTTGGGTCGAATGGTTCAACCCATTCGAACCCAAGTAGCTGTGGGAGGTGCAACCGCCCAGGCAGGGAGGTGCCACCGCCCAGGCTAAGTCTCCCAGCGAGACTGGGCGGTGCAACCGCCCCAGCCAAGAGGTGCAACCGCCCAGGGCTCAGTCTCCAAGCGAGACTGGGCGGTGCAACCTCCTCTGTCAAGAGGTAGCACCGCCAGAGCTCAAGTTCCGAGCTCTGGCAGGCGATGCAACCACCGAGCTCGGTCTTCGAGCTCTAGCAGAGAGCTGCAACCTCTCTGGACAGGAGATGCACCGCCTGAGCTCGGTCTTCGAGCTCTGGCAGAGTGGTGCAACCACCTCTGGCAGAGAGGTGCAACCACCTCTGGCAGAGAGGTGCAACCACCTCTGGCAGAGAAGAGAAACTTCTCTGGTCAGGAGATGCACCGCCTGAGCTCGGTCTTCGAGCTCTGGCAGGAAGGTGCAACCACCCCTGACAGAGAAGGTGGAACCGTCCGAGCTCAGTCTTCGAGCTCTGCCAGGCGGTGCCACCTCTCCAGTCGAGAGGTGCAACCGCCTGAGCTCAGACTTCGAGCTCTGCCAGGCGGTGCCACCTCTCCAGTCAAGAGGTGCAACCGCCTGATCCCGGAATTCCGGGATTTGATCGTTTTGAGCTCGAAATTTGAATTGGGTTGGGGCCTATAAATACCCCACCCATTCAGCACTGAAAAGATACAGACCTACACCGAAATCTTGATCTTTTCTGTGATTCTAAGAGCTCAAAAGTGTTGTAAAGCCTTTAAGTCTCCTCCTTCTGTTCTTCAAGTTTTCAGTTGTAAAGTGAGGAGAGAAAGGTCTGTAAAGGTTGTCTCCTGAGCCTGTCAAAAGGAGAGAAACTGTAAAAGGGAAGTTTGGCCTTCGCCTATTGAAGGAAGGCCCCTAGTTGACGTCGGCAACCTCGTCGGTGGAGGAAGCCAAAAGTGGAGTAGGTCAAGGCTGACCGAACCACTCTAAATCTCTGGTTTGCGTTTATTTTTGAGCACTTTATCATTACTGCAAACCTCCTCCATTACTACTGCTCTCTGCGCTCTCATGAACAAGTTCTAAGTGCTGTTCTTCCGAATCTGCATTCAGACGTAAATTCGTATTTTCGTACATTACAGTTTACGTTTACGTTTGATTCTGCAGAACTGTCTTCCGTGCTTTTACGAAAGAGTTTCTTTGCAGTTTACACTTACATTTTGATCCTATTGATAACTACAAACTGTCCTCTACAATTTTACGAACGAGTTTCAACATTTAGACGTAAAACTGCATTTAGACGTAAATCGGCTTTCCTCTCACAATCATCAGTTCTCAGTTCACGTTTACGTCTTGATTTCAACTGCATACTGCCTTCTGCGAGTATACAAACGAGTTTCAAAGTTTAGACGTAAATCTGCGTTTAGACGTAAATCTGCGTTTAGACGTAAAACTGCGTTTAGACGTAAATCTGAGTTTAGACGTAAACTGCGCTTAGACGCAAAACTGCGCTTAGACGCAAACTGTGTTTAGACGCAAACTACGCTTAGACGCAAACTGCGCTTAGACGCAAACTGTGTTTAGACGCAAACTGCGCTTAGACGCAATCTGCGCTTAGACGCAAACTGCACTTAGATACAAACTGAGAATTAGCTTTTGCATCATAATAGCTTTTATTGAACGAACGCAGCTTTTGGTTTTTAATCGCTGTAAGATTTCCGCTGCACTAATTCACCCCCCCCCCCTCTTAGTGCTCTCGATCCTAACACTAGGTACCTGAACAGACTCGGGCTGTAGAGTGGTGCTTGAGCTTGGTTCTCCAACCTCGCTCAATTCTATCATTCTCCCACTGTCTCCGCCAAGAATGTGTTCCTTCTCAAGGAACACTGCTCTCTTAGCTACAACGACATTTTGGTCCTCGAGATGATAGAAATAATATCCACAAGTTTCCTTGGGGTATCCCACAAATTTGCATCGCTCTGTCCTTGATTCTAACTTATCGGGGTTGTGTCTTTTAACATGGGCAGGGTAGCCCCAAATCTTAACAACCTTAAGATCAGGCTTCTTCCTTTTCCATATCTCATATGGTGTAGACACTATCGACTTAGTTGGAACTCTGTTCAGAAGGTAAGCTGCGGTTTCTAGGGCATATCCTCAGAATGAGATGGGTAGGTCAGCGAAACTCATCATGGACCGTACCATATCTAATAATGTACGATTTCTCCTTTCAGAGACACCATTGAGCTGAGGTGTATAAGAAGGTGTCCATTGGGATAATATCCCATGGTCCTTGAGGAACTGAGTGAACTCTGTACTTAAGTACTCACCTCCTCGATCTGATCGAAGAGTTTTGATACTCTTTCCAGTCTGGTTCTCCACCTCATTCTTATACTCTCTGAATTTCTCAAATGCCTCAGACTTGTACTTCATTAAGTACACATATCCATACCTTGAGAAATCATCAGTAAATGTAATGAAGTAGGAGTAACCTCCAATGGCATGAGTTGACATGGGCCCATATACATCACTATGTATGAGTTCCAACAACTCAGTGGCTCTCTCTCTAGTTTCATTAAATGGAGAGTTGGTCAGTTTTCCACGAATGCAGGGGTCACAAGTTGCATATGACACATAGTCGAATGGATCTAGATATCCATCATTTAGCAACTTTTGAATCCTTCTTTCATGGATGTAACCTAGCCTACTATGCCATAGGTATACACTGTTCAACTCATCTCGTTTCCTTTTGGACACATTTACATTCATGATATGTGGAATGGTGTCTAACAAAAATAAATCATTATGCAATGTTCCTTTCGTGATGATCTTATCATATAATAATATCGAACAACCATTGTTCTCAAAAACAAATTTATATCCACTAACTATTAAACATGAAATGGAGATAATGTTTTTGATAATAGAAGGAACAAAATAACATGCATCTAATGCAATAAAAGCTTCTCTAGGCAGATGTAGGGCGACCTCGCCAATAGCTACTACAGCAACTTTTACTCCATTACCCATCTTGAGGTCCATCTCACCTCTCTCTAGTCTCCTAGGCCTTGCCAGAACCTGCAACGAATTGCATATATGATAAGCACTACCGGTATCCAATACCCATATGTTATCATAAGAGTCTGACAAATGAAGACTGATCATGAATGTACCTGAAGCTTCATTAAGCTTTTGTTTCGCCCTTTCTGCAAGGTACTCTTTGTAGTTTCTCTTCCAGTGCCCATATTTACCACAGTGGAAGCACTGGCCTTTGTCCTTTGTTGGGTCTTTCTTAGCAACCTTTGCTTTACTTGGTTTGCCCTTGCCCTTTCCCTTCTTAAGGGACCTTTCTGCTTTCCTTTTATTTTTGGTCTCACCAGTGTAGAGAACTGGCTTCTCTTTCTTGATAGTACTCTCTGCCTCCCTCAATATATTAAGAAGCTTTGGGAGAGTTACTTCAAGCTTGTTCATATTAAAATTCATTATGAACTGTGAAAAGGAATCTGGTAGGGACTGAAGCACAATGTCCACACACAAGTTATCCTCTAGGACCATTCCTAGACCTGTGAGTTTCTCTATCCACTCAATCATCTTTAGGACATGGTTCTGAACCGGTGTCCCCTCAGTCATCCTAGCGCGGAAGAGGCTCTTAGATATCTCATATCGCTGAGTCCTTCCCTGTTCCTCAAACAATTTACGGACAACACACAAGTTATCCTCTAGGACCATTCCTAGACCTGTGAGTTTCTCTATCCACTCAATCATCTTTAGGACATGGTTCTGAACCGGTGTCCCCTCAGTCATCCTAGTGCGGAAGAGGCTCTTAGATATCTCATATCGCTGAGTCCTTCCCTGTTCCTCAAACAATTTACGGACATGTAGGAGAATGGATCTGGCATCCATCTTTTCATGTTGTCTCTGTAACTCAGGAGTCATAGAGCCCAACATATAGCATTGAGCAAGAGTGGAGTCATCAATGTACTTCACGTAGCGAGCGATCTCATCCTCGTTTACCCCTTCTTCGGGTGCAGGCATCACTATATCAAGGACGTACACGATTTTCTCCACTGTGAGAACAATTCTCAAGTTACGGAGCCAATCCATATAATTTGGACCAGTGAGGCGGTTAACATCAAGTATGCCACGTAAGGGATTTGAAAGCGATATTTTCTGAAAATAAAGATGCAGTAGAAATGAATAACATGCAGATTTTGCAAGAAATAAACTATTAAGATATGGACTTCTATCTTAATATGCTCCCACTATTTTACTAATGAGTCATGCGACACCCTCAGCACGTGAAATGGAAGTCTCCAGCAGACTTCTAGTGGGGATCAGGATCCAATCAGCGTCTTAGTGTAACCTCGAGAGACTCGACCAATCACACTAAGCCTAAAAGGTAGGCAACTCTTGTCGATCACAACTCCTTGTGATTCCTGTCCTATTCGGCCTCCGAATCACCATGGCCTCGAGGGACTCAACCAACCATGATGCTCGGTTAAGTCAACACCTTCGCTACAAGATGAGTCTGATTTGATGATATACCCTCGAGAGACTCGACCAGGTATACCATGCCCTCAGGTCACCGGTGACATCTCTATGTCGTAAGCAAGATAGGGAATCGCGATATAGGTGAGTCTCGAGGGACTCGACCAACTCAACCTACATCGGGAATCGGTTCCTACTTATAACGATGGAAGGCCACGTGGGTCAATCTAATTGCCTCACGTTTATCGACTTAATATTATCGAGAGATGTTTCTATGATTTGGTCTCCTAATATGATATGTCACACATATACATATATAATATATATCTACATCGCATGCAAATATATATACATATCTAGTATGTGTATAAGCAATTACACCAGATGATCATGGACCACAACCTAATATGATTAGGCCCGAGCCAGTAGGCCTAATCACTCACATCAATATCTATGTGTGCAACGGTGCATCTCCATGCCCTGTGATCGTCCATCTCATCCTCGTCGGTTCCGTCGACATCTTGATGCATCTTCATGCATCATGATCGTCTGTCTCGTGGGTCCGGCTATCGCATCCACGCTCCCGCTGCGCCTCCTCATGTGATTACAACTTAATCATAGGCACGCAGGCCCGACAATAAATGAGAAATTTAATGGAGGCTCGTAGACCTCAATAATAATAATCACAGGTACACACATCACACGGTCCATGATCATCCGTCCACACATCATACATTACATGTATAAATAATCATCATCATGTAGGACTACTAGATAATAATAAAAATAATAATCAACTAAACTTTTTAATTAATTAATATTTTCTGAAATCAGAGACATTATAGGGAATTTTTGAATTCATAGGGGTATTTTCATAATTTGGACAAAAGATAGAAACTGGAATTTCTCAAATTCCGAGGGGCAAAACTATCTTTTGCCTAGAAAACCCTAATGCCCTTTCCCCTTTTCACTGTTGCCGCCGTCGCCACCCTGTCGGCAGCGGCCTGTGCGGCGGGGCGAGGGCACTGCCCTCGCCTGCAGGCGGCACGCCCGCTGGCGGCGTTGCCGCTGCGGGTGGGCGCCCCCTTCGGGCATCGCCGCCTCTGCAGGCGGTGCTGTCCTGCCGGGCGACCGCCCCTGTGGGGGGGTTTCGCCCGCGGGAGCAGCGGCGCCTCTGCCCATGGGCTACCAGCCCTGCTGGCAGCAAGCCTACTGCAAGCAGGCCGCCAGCCGGCTGCAGTAGACGCAGCCCCTGTGCTGCGCGCCTTCGGCTGCGCTGCACGCACGTAGATCGAGGGCAGCAACTATTGCTGCCCTTCCTTGTTTTTGCGTCAATAATTTTGACGTTAAAATTCTTCCTAAACACAACACACGCAGTTCAAAACCAATCATTTGCACGAACAACCTGGCTCTGATACCATTGTTGGAAAATCTTAGGGGGCGACATCACATGCGCAGCGGAAGATCAAGAAAACAAAATCCCCGATTCCCAAAGAGATGTTCGTCATCGTGCGAAGATTGGTACGTAAAAATCCGCGAAACATGAAACTGCGTATAGAGTAGATTGTGTTACCTAGGGAGATCGTATATCCCTGTTTCCTTGCAGATCCTTAGGAGAGGGTGAAGGAGGTCAAACGTCCTCCTCTCTAGCGGTGATCCACACAGTAGGGTTACGACGACGCTCCTCAAAAGTTCAGGCCTTTTTTGAGGTGGAGAGGGAGAGGAGAATAGGAAAGGCAAGCAAGAGCTCTCTCGCCTATGGGGCTCTGAATTCCTCCTATTTATAGAGGTCCCCTGTCAAACCCTAATGGGTCCTCCCCTAGTGAGTATTGGATCTGCATCCAATAAAACAAGGGCTCTGTCGGATATCTCATATCCGAACCTCTACTCATCGCAATGCCTACCATATGTGTGTGACCCTCTAGGCCCAATATTGAGCTGGCCGTGAGTCATACCTGTCAGTTCGGTCATCATGACCTACATCCACTCCTAATTCCTCTTCCATCGAGGCCACCGACTTCTACTACCGATCTTCTTTCAACGGGCAAAGATCAACTACCCTTTTACACCCCTCTTCTCCTTTTCACAGGTTTAGGAGACAACCTTTTACAAGCACTCACTCCTCTCTAAATAGAATTCTAAACTTAGAGTTATATGAGGGGATTTCTCAAGTGATTGCTACAGCGTTTTCCCACTTTTAAGTTCTCTTTGCTTATGTGCGTTAACCAGGGATGAGAGGGGTATTTATGGTCCTCAAGTGCATTCAAACTTGGAGCCTAAAAGTGTCTCATCCCCGATTTTTTGGGTACTAGTGGTACCACCGCCTGCGTTGGGCGATACCACCGCCTATGCTGGGCGATACCATCACCTAGTCTGGTAGTACCATCACTTGACACCTTGCCACTGGGCGGTACCACCGCCTAGTCTGGCGATACCATCGACGGTTCCTAAGTAATAAGAATATCATCATCAAAATCCGAGATTCAACACAACTTCCTAAGTAATAAGAATATCATCCTAAATATGATGACCCTTGAGGAATGCTGATTATTCTTTGGAAATTATGCTAGGCAATAGAGATTTCATGCGATTCGTAAAAAGATACGATAATTTAAATTACATAAGTAAATAGGTTAAAAGTCTAAAATGGTAGACGAATTCAAGCTGGAATGAAATATATGAATGTTTTGACCCAATCCTCATGCAAATCGATAAGTTATGAAATTAATTAAACGTCACCTAAAGTAAATCAAAGATTATGTTCTAATAGCCATGATCGAATTCAACCGTGAAACCAGATAATAATTCACTAAGTCAGTAGAAGTTCTGATAGATATGACTCACGGCCAGCTCGATATTAGGCCTAGAGGGTTACACACATATAGTAGGCATTGTGATGAGTAGAGATTCGGATATGAGATATCTGTCGGAGCCCCTATCTTATTGGATATCCAATAAACCCCTGAATTATTGGATCCTGTGGATGAGATCAAATAAGAGCAAATGAGATATTATTTGATAGAGATTCACTAATATAAGAGATTTGGATAGTTAGATGGAGATCCAATACCCAATATGGTATGATCCATTAGGGTTAAGTTTACAGGAGACCTCTATAAATAGGAGGGAACCAAAGGTTCATAGACTAGAGCCTTTCTGGGTTATCATCTCCTATTCTCCTCTTCTATTCTCCTCCTCAGATAGCAGGCCTGGAGATTTGACGAGCATCATCACAGCCCTACCGTGTGGATCACCGCTAGAGAGGAAGACACTTGACCTCCTTCACCCTCTCCTAGAGATTTGTAGGGATTCATGGATATACGATCTCCCAAGGTAACATAATCTATCTCACACGTGACTTTTAAGTTTCACAGATTTTGCGCACCAATCTTCGCATGACGATGAACACATCTTTGGGGATTTTGTTTTAATGTTCTTCTACTGCGCATGTGATGTCGCCCACTAAATTTTCCAATAGGATTATGTTCTTCTAGTAGTGCCATCGTTAGACCCTGCTACATACCACTGAATGGGCCAAATAATAGGCTCAATTCAGCTCTAAATCAGGCCCAATTGGCTCTAATTAAATTAGCAAGATTACTTTCAAAACTAACTCAAATTAATGTTTGAATCTTGGATTTTGATGATGAAATCAATTGGTAAATTATTTGATCCAATCTATATGTTAAGAAAAGTATGTAGGATTAACTATGATAGCGATCAAGGCATAAAGAAAAATAAAGTGTCAGAGTTAAAATCGAGAATTCTTTGAGAGTTCGAAAGTTCGTCCGGAGTCCAGAGGTTCATCGGAAGTGCCACCGGAATTGGCTGAGAAGAAGCTCGTCTAAACTCGCCAAGAAGATTATTGTGAAGTCAAGGAGCTTACCGGGAGTCTATTGGAAGATTGTCAAGAGATCGTCAAAAGTTCGTCGGAAGATCGCTAGAAGCTCGTCGGAAGAAACCTAGACTTATCGGACTTGTTTTGTTTAATGTATGCCTTAAAAATCATAGTTAGCACATAATTAAGCTTAGGTTTTAGAGGTAATCCCATTAAACATGTCAAGGGCTAACTGGGCTCATAATTGGACTGGTTAGGGTCGGATTCAAGGCCCAACCAGGTTGTTGAACCCTGTCTGGCGGTGGCATCGCCAGACTAGGGTGGTGAAACTGCCCAAGGCTTAGTCACCAAGAAGCCTAGGCGGTGGTACCGCCCAGACTAGGTGATGGTAACGCCAACAGTTATTACTTCCTAGCGGTGGTACTACCAAAGCCTAGTCTTCGAGGCTTTGTCAAGCAGAAGTACCACTAGATTGGGCGGTGGTACCGCCCAGTGTCAATGGTGCAGGCAGTGGTACTGCCAGTACCCCAGAAACCCAGGATGAGATACTTTTTTACTCCAATTTTAAAGTCATTGGGGCTTATAAATACCCCACCCTTTTCTGCATGAAAGGACAATCAAAGTGTGGAAAAAACTTTAAGTGTTAGGGTGTAAAATTATTGTAAAAGTGCAAAGAGTCCTCCTCCTCTCTCTCTTTAGTTTTGCAATCATCCAAGAAGAGGTGTGAGGCTTGTAAGAGTTGTCTCCTAAACTCATGAAAAGGAGAAAGTATTGTAAAGATGTGATTGGTCTTCACCTATTGAAAGAAGACCATTAGTGGATGCCGATGACTTCGACGAAGGAGGAATCGGGAGTGGACATAGGTTGAACGACCGAACCACTATAAAATTGGCATGATCTTTTCTAGGTGCATACTTTGCTTTTGTTAAATTCCACTTTATTTCATTGTAAACTATCCATCCCCTCTTCTCTACTCACTTACAAACTTATTTAAGTCAAATGACATTTCAATATGGTTTTCGTCAAACTAAGAGTTTCATCGTACGAAGTTTTTCGAAAGCGATTAAATTTCTCATTTTTATTTGCTGCACTAATTCAAACCCCACACCCCACCCCCCAACCCCGCCCCCCCCCCTCTAGTGTCATTCTTGATCCTAACAATTGGTATCAGAGCCAGGTCACTCTCATTTTGATTTGAAACCTAATAGAGATAACATTTACCAGCAACTACGAGGGTCATTCAATCACACATCTATCTATATTCAATGGGTCGAATTATACCTATTGAAAAACTAAAATGAGAATTTTTCTAATTTCTATATATTTTGAGTTATGGAGCATTGTGGAAAACAGCTTCAAAAGTCTTCTGTTCCAATGAATGATTGGAATGAGTTTAAGAAGAAGACTTTTTCTTTAAATGCTAAGGCTATGAATGTTTTATTTTGCACTTTAGATAAAAAATAAGTTCAATCGAGTGTCTATTTGTGAAACGATTTTTAATATTTGGCACACACTTGAAATCACTCACGAAGGCACTAGTAAAGTGAAAGAGTCCAAAATAAATCTTTTAGTACATTCTTATGAATTGTTTCGAATGAAACCAAATGAGACCTTTGGAGGCATGTATACCCGATTTACAGATGTCATCAATGGTTTAATAGTGCTTAGTAAAAGTTTTTCTAACTTTGAACTTGTTAATAAAATATTGAGATCCCTTCCAAAGAGTTGGGTCTCTAAAGTAATGGTCATTCAAGAGGCTAAAGATTTGAATAATTTTTCTCTCGAAGAACTTATCGAGTCATTAATAACCTATGGGATTACTTGCAACGCTCATGAAGAGCTTTAGAACAACCTTCCAAAGAACAGGAAGGATATGACACTAAGAACTCATAAAGACCACTTGAAAGAAAGTTCAAGTGATGAGAACTATGATGATGACTTGGTACTCTTGACAAGAAAGTTTAAAAAATTTATCAAAGAAATAAATCTAAAAATGACACTAAAAATAAAATTAAACCCAAGAAAGAACAAGTTATATGCTACGAATGTAAGAAGTCAGAATATTTCAAAAGCGAATGTCCCCAAGTGAAGAAGAAACAACCAAAGAAGAAGAAAGCGCTCAAAGTAACGTGGGATGATTCAAGTGATTCTGAAGACGACGAACAAAGCAACAAGGAAATTGCCAACTATAAACTAATGGCTATTGGAAATGAGGTAAGTGGTTCATTAGATGCAAATTTATCTTTCAATGAGCTTTTAAGTGCTTTTCATGATTTGTTCGATGAATGTAGAATAATGAGCAAAAAGCTTAATTATTTGAAAAAGAAGCATGCCCTTTTAAATAATGAATTTGAAAAACTTAAGCATTATAATCCTTCTTTGCCTCCATGCACTAAGTGTGAACACTTAGAGGTACTTGAGAAGGAAAACTTGCTACTCAAAGAAACTCTAGAAAAGTTTAAGGTTGGTAACAAGTCCTTGAATATGATCCTTGCTAATAAGGGTCACATTCATAAAAGAGCCAGAAACGGATTTGTGAGTAGCTCTCACAAAAATCCAATCATCTATGTTAAAAGTCCTACCTTGCATGTATCACCCAATGCCAAATGAAACTATTGTTGCAAATTCAAGCATACTGCTTATAAATATCTGTTTAAGATATATAGTCCATATAAATTGATTTGGGTTCCTAAATGAACCATAAAGAACTCCATACACACTGATAAGTTGAGTAGATCGATTTTTTAGGCACCCAAGGTAAAATGGTTACCAAAAAATCACCCTTTCTTGTAGATATGTCTACAATCATAAGTTAGGAGTAAGATATAGTACATTGATAGGGGATGTTTAAAGCACATGACCAGAGATCTATCTAAATTCTCTAATCTCATTAGCCTATACGAAGGGTATGTCACCTTCGGAGAAAAAAACAAGGGTAAAATCATTGGGAAAGGAATCATAGGTAACAAATCCAACTTTTTAATTTAAGATGTATTATTAGTTGATGGCTTAAAGCATAATCTTTTGAACATTAGTCATTTGTGTGATAAAGGATACATCATTAGATTTGAATCCAATGCTTACATGATTGAAAAATCACATAAAAACACATCTAGGATTGCCTTAAAACAAAATAATATATACATTATTGATATTGATGATCTATGTAATGAAATATGTTTTTCGATTTTGAATAACGACGTTTGGCTTTGGAATAGGAGATTAGGTCATGCTAACGTGAAACTAATCGCTCAAATCTCATCTCGAGAACTTATAAGAATCAAATAAGCACCTATAGACCATTACAATTGATTGATATGGATTTGTTTGGACCAATTGATACAATAAGCCTAGGAGGTAGCAAATACACCTTTGTAATTATAGACAATTATAGTAGATAAAATTGGACATATTTCTTGGCACACAAAAGTGATTGATTTAAGTGTTTTTCTAAGTTTTGTAAACTTGTTTGAAATAAAAAAGGCTTTATGATTTCATCAATTCGGAGTGATCATTGTGGTGAATTTTAAAACCGTGATTTCCAAAACTTTTATAAATCTAGTGGATAAAACCATAATTTCTCTACTCCGAGAAATCCTTAACAAAATGGAATAGTAGAAAGAAAAAAAATATGATTTTATAAGAAATGACAAGAACCATGTTAAACGAACATAGTCTACCCAAATATTTTTGGGCCAAAGCCGTTAATATGACATGTTATATCATGAATAAGATTTCGTTAATATGGGATATTGCAAAAGCGAATGTCCCCATGTGAAGAAGAAACAACCAAAGAAGAAAAGGTGCTCAAAGTAACGTGGGATAATTCAAGTGATTCCGAAGATGAAGAACAAAGCAACAATGAAATTGCCAACTATGAACTAATGGCTATTGGAGATGAGGTAAGTGGTTCATTAGATACAAATTTATCTTTCAATAAGCTTTTAAGTGCTTTTCATGATTTTTTTGATGAATGTAGAATAACGAGCAAAAAGTTTAATTAATTGAAAAAGAAGCATGCCCTATTAAATAATGAATTTTAAAAACTTAAGCATGATAATCTTTCTTTGCCTCCATGCACTAAGTGTGAACACTTAGAGGTACTTGAGAAGGAAAACTTGCTACTCAAAGAAACTCTAGAAAAGTTTAAGGTTGGTAACAAGTCTTTGAATATGATCCATCCTAATATGGGTCACGTTCATAAAAGAGACAGAAACGGATTTGTGAGTAGCTCTCACCAAAATCCAATCACATTTGTCAAAAGTCCTACCTTGCATGTATCACCTAGTGCCAAATGCAACTTTTATTACAAATTCGGACATACTACTTATAAATATCTATTTAAGATTTATAGTCCATATAAATTGATTTGGGTTCCTAAAGGAACCATAAAGAACTACATACAAACTGATAAATTGAGTAGATCGATTTTTGAGGCACCCAAGGTAAAATGGTTACCAAAAAATCACCCTTTCTTGTAGATATATCTACAATAATAAGTTAGGAGTAAGATATGGTACATTGATAGGGGATGTTCAAGGCACATGACTAGAGATCCATCTAAATTCTCTAAGCTCATTAGCCTATATGAAGGGTATGTCACCTTCGGAGAAAAAAACAAGGGTAAAATCATTGGCAAAGGAATCATAGGTAACAAATCTAACTTTTTGATTGAAGATGTACTATTAGTTGATGGCTTAAAGCATAATCTTTTGAGTATTTGTCATTTGTGTGATAAAGGATACATCATTAGATTTGAATCCAATGCTTACATGATTGAAAAACCACATAAAAACACATCTATGATTGCCTTAAAACAAAATAATGTATACACTATTGATATTGATAATTTTTGTAATGAAATATATTTTTCGATTTTGAATAATGATGTTTGGCTTTGGCATAGGAGATTAGGTCATGCTAACCTGAAACTAATCTCTCAAATCTCATCTAGAGAAATTATAAGAATCAAATAAGCACCTATAGACCATTGCAATTGATTGATATGGATTTGTTTAGACCAATTGATACAACAAACCTAGGAGGTAGCAAATACGCCTTTGTAATTATTGACAATTATAGTAGATACAATTTGACATATTTCTTGGCACACAAAAGTGTTTGATTTAAGTGTTTTTCTAAGTTTTTTAAACTTGTTTGAAATAAAAAAGGCTTTATGATTTCATCAATTCGGAGTGATCGTGGTGGTGAATTTTAAAACCATGATTTTCAAAACTTTTATGAATCTAGTGGATATAACCATAATTTCTCTACTCCGAGAATTCCTTAACAAAATGGAATAGTAGAAAGAAAAAAAATATGATTTTATAAGAAATGACAAGAACCATGTTAAACGAATATAGTCTACCCAAATATTTTTGGGCCAAAGCCGTTAATATGGCATATTATATCATGAATAAGATTCTAGTAAGGCCATTACTTTCCAAAACTCCTTATAAATTGTAGAATAACAAAAAACCCAATGTTTCATATTTTAAAGTTTTCTGTAGTGAATGTTTTATCTTGAATGAAAAAGATATCTTAGGAAAGTTTGATGCAAAATCCGATGAAGGCATTTTTCTTAATTATTCTTCTATTTCTAAAGCCTTTCTTGTCTTTAATAAAAGAACTTTGGTTATAAAAGAATCTATTCATATTATTTTTAATGAAGTTTCCGAATTTAAGAAAAATGATTTTGATGATGATCTTAATTTTAATGCTTTGAATTTGAATGAAACCTCTCCGCCAACTAGCAACTTAGATATATCTTCTTCTAAAATATCATTACCTAAGGAATAGAAATATGTAGATGCTCATCCTAAGGAGCTAATCATTTGAGACACATCAAAGGGTATTCAAACTCTTTCTTCTCTTAAAAATTTTTGTATCAATGGTGCTTTTCTTCCTCAAATTGAACCAAAATGCATTGACAAAGCCCTGAAACATGATTCATGGGTTATCACAATGTAAGAAAAGTTGAACCAATTTGAGAGAAATGAGGTGTGGAAGCTTGTTCTAAGACCTAATGATCATTTAGTTATTGGTACTAAATGGGTCTTTAGAAATATGCAAGATGAATTTGGTATCGTGGTTAGAAACAAGACTATATTAGTGGGCAAGGGTTTCAACTAAGAAGAATGTATCGATTATAGAGAAACCTTCACTCTAGTGGCAAGATTAGAAGCCATAAGGATGCTCCTTGCTTGTGCTAGCAGTAATAATTTTAAGTTATTTCAAATGGATATCAAGAGTGCTTTCCTAAATGGCTTTATTTATGAAGAAGTGTATATTAAACAACCACCCGAATTTGAGAACTCCCTTTTTCCTATTCATGTGTTTAAGTTAACTAAAGCTATCTATGGATTAAAACAAGCCCTGAGGGCTTGGTATGAAAGACTTAGCTCTTTTCTTATCCAAGATAATTTCTTTAAAGGCAAGGTCGATACTGTATTGTTTATTAAAAATTTTGAAAATGACTTTCTTGTTGTTCAAATTTAGGTTGATTATATTATTTTTAGTTTTACAAATGAATCCTTATTCGAATCGTTTTTCAAAAGTATGAGTCAAGAGTTTAAAATGAGTTTAATGGGTGAACTAACCTTCCTTTTAGGCTTACAAATCAAACAACTTAGTATATTTTTCTTAGTCAAACCAAATATGCATTAAAATTACTAAAACGGTTTAATATGAATTGTTCAAAAGCTATCAATACTCCTATAAGTACCTCCACTAAGTTAGACATGGACGAAAGTGGAGAAAGCTTTGATAAAAAAACTTATAGGGGTATGATAGGTAGTTTACTCTACCTCACTATAATTAGACCGGATATCATGTTTAGCATAGGACTTTATGCTAGATTTCAATCTAATCCTAAGCTATCTCATCTTAATGTCGTTAAAAGAATTCTTAGATATCTTAAAAGAACCCCTAATCTAGGATTATGGTATCCAAAATCTAAAAACTTTGAATTAATTACTTATGCTGATGCGGATTTTACTGGATGTAGAGAAGATAGAAAAAGCACATAAAAAATATGTCAATTCTTAGGTCATGCACTTGTCTCTTGGTCTTCCAAGAAACAAAACTTAATTATATTATCTATAACTGAAGTTGAGTATATAACTACTGGTGTTATGCACAAGTTATATGGATGAAAAATACATTAGAAGATTATAGAATTCACCTTAAGAACATTCCCATAAAATGTGATAACACAACTGCAATATGTTTAACAAAAAATCCTATTCAACACTCTAGAACTAAACATATTGACATTATGTATTATTTTATAAGAGATCATATTAATAACCATGATATATCTTTAGAGTTTATTGATACGAAATATCAATTATTTGATATCTTTATAAAACCTTTAAATGAAGACAATTTGATTTCATTAGAAGAGAGTTAGGGATGTTAAATTGTTAGAATGCATGAGTTTATTATATAACTTTTCCAGACTTTCTCAATTTTTTGTAAATAAAGCTTTCATGAATTTATTTCATTTTGTAAATAAAGCTTTCACGAAATCCAAAATTTTAATTTACTTGGTATCAAATTTACTTAATACCCTTGCTTCATCACTTAATGATTTTTGATATACTTAATCCCTTCTCTCATGGATTTCATTAACAAATATATCTCTCACAGATTTCACTCTTGTGAATTTTTAATGAGAAACGGATTTTATTGACTGATATTCATGAATCTTTCCTTCACTTTTCCTTTCAAGAAGGATCCTTTCGTAATAAGTCAAATTTTGCTTGAGACGATTGCCCATTTCATTTTTTTTTTATGACAAAGGGGGAGAAATGTGACAAATTGATGACAACTTGGCATTATAAATGTTTGGCATAATGTATAAAATGTATCATATCATAAATGCTTGAATGTATTGCGAATGCTTGAAATGTGATTGGTATCATCAAATACATCGCAAATGCTTGAAAAATATCAAAATGTATCAAACATGCATCGTATATATCGTAGATACTTGAAATGTATCATGAATGCTTGAAACACATCATAATGTGGCATAGATACTTAAAAATATTTTATTCTTAAAATCATGCATGATTTCGTATCATTATGATGAGGTATCGAACTCATCATGCTTAATTTCCTATTTACAATTGGTATCATGCCTCGGATTGATGAATTGTCATTTTTTATCAAACTTGAAATTTAAATCTTGTTAAATTTCATATTTGAAATTAATATCATACTTGAAAATGATGATTGTCTATCATCATTCGATGTTGGACTTGACAATGGATGTTATGCCTTGACATCATTTTTGTTGTGATAAATATGTGGTATCATATTTTGAAATAATAAATCATGATTAGTATCATAATGTACATGTCAATAAGTTTAAATGCATATAACTTATCGATTTGATGCTTGAATTCAAAAGGCCTTGAATTCAAGAGTGTTTCTTTCTCAAGTATGACATATAGATAACTCTGTCATCAATTGATTGTCATCATAAAAATGGAGGAGATTATTGAATCTCATATTTTGATAATGAAATCAATTGGTAAATTGTTTGATCCAATCGATATGTTAAGAAAAGTGTGTAGGATTAACTATGATAGCGATTAAGGCATAAAGCAAAATGAAGTGCTAGAGTCAAGATCGAGAATTCTTTGGGAGTTCGAGAGTTCGTCTAGAGTCCGGAGGTTCGTCGAAAGTGTCACTAGAATTGGCAGAGAAGAAGCTCATTAGAACTCGCCAAGAAGATCATCGTAAAGTCCAGGAGCTTATCAGGAGTCTATTAGAAGATTGTCGAGAGATTGTCAAAAGTCTGTCGGAAGATCGTCGGAAGAAACCTAGATATATCGAACTTGTTTTGTTTAGTGTATGCCTTAAAAATCATAGTTAGTATAGGTTGCTGAACCTATTAAGGGCCAACTAGGTCCGTAATTGGATTGGTTTGGGTTGGATTCAAGGCCCGACTAGGTTGCTAAACCTTGTTTGGCAGTGGCACCGCCAGACTAGGGTAGTGGAACCGCCTAGGGCTCAGTCACCAAGAAGCCTGGGTGGTGGTACCGCCTAGACTGGACGATGGTACCGTCGGTAGTTATTACTACCAGGCAGTGGTACCATCGGTAGTTATTACTGCCAAGCGGTGATACCGCCAATAGTTATTACTGTCAATGGTACTGTTAGAGCCTAGTCTCTGAGGCTCTATCAGGCGATAATATTATCAGACTGGGCGATATCGCCCAGTGTCAGTGCTGCAGGCGATGGTACCACTAGTACCTTGGAAACCCAGGATAAGACACTTTTTGGCTCCAATTTTAAAGCCATTGGAGCTTATAAATACCCTACCATTTTCTGCATGAAAGGGTAATCAAAGTGTGAAAAAAAATCTTTAAGTGTTGAGGTGTAAAAGTATTGTAAAAGTGCAAAGAGCTTCCTCCTCTCTCTCTCTTTATTTTTACAATCATCCAAAAAGAGGTGTGAGGCTTGTAAGGATTGTCTCTAAATCATGAAAAGGAGAAAGCGCTATAAAGAGGTGGTTGGTCTTTGCCTATTGAAAGAAGGACATTAGTGGATGCTAGTGACCTCGACGGAGGAGAAATTGGGATTGGACGTAGGTCGGACGACCGAACCACTATAAAATTGGCGTGTTCTTTTCTTGGTGCTTACTTTACTTTTGCTACATTCCACTTTAATTTATTGTAAACTGTCCAATCCCCTCCACTTTAATTTATTGTAAACTGTCCAATCCCCACTTCTCTACTCACTTACAAACTTATTCAAGTCAAATGACATTTCAATACGATTTTCATCACACTAAGAGTTTCATTGTACGAAGTTTTTTGAAAGCGATTAAATTTGTCATTTTTATCCGCTGTACTAATTAACCCCCCCTCCCCCCTCTTAGTGCTATTCTTGATCCTAACAATAAAGACCTAACTATGATAATTAAGGCAAATAATTATAATTCATGAAATCTTAGTTGTCCGACATATCATTTGTTCATCTGAACTTCCGATGAACTTTCGGTGAACTTCCGGCACATCATCCGAACCTTCGGCGTATCGCTCGATCCATCGGAATGTTGACTCCCGCAACATCCGATCTTGGCACAACATCTGATTCTTCCAACCCGATGCTCATTTTTTGACTCTAGCCCAACGTCTGATTTTTTTTGCTTCAATTGTTTTGTCTTTTCATGATTATGATTAGTTCTGTATCACTTTTCTCAAAACATGGATTAGATTGTAAACTCATCAATTAATTTCATCATCAAAATATGATATTCAAAAGACACCAAATTAATAAATTAATTAGAAAAATAAATTTCTCAAGAGCAGTAATGATTGTAGTCCAAAGAAAGCCAATCGTAAGCCTTCTCAAGGCCAATGTTAATAATGACATAAGCCTCCTTAGATCTAAATAAGGAGTATGTAACTTCACGAGCAATAATAATATCATCCTAAATACTATGACCCTTCACAAGTGCTTACTATTATTTGAAAATTATATTATGTAGTAGAGATTTCATGTGATTCATAAAAAGATACGATAATTTAAATTACATAAGGAAATAGGTCGAAAGTCTAAAATGGTAGACGAATTCAAGCTAGAATGAAATATATGAATGTTTTGATCTAATCCTCATGCAAAATCGATAAGTTATGAAATTAATTAAATCAAATCAAAGATTATGTTCTAATAGTCATGATCAAATTCAATTGTCAAATCATATAATAATTCACTGAATCAGAAGGAGTTCTGACAGGTATGACTCACGGCCAACTCGATATTATGCCTGTTAGGATCGGAGCGGCACTAAGAGGGGGGGGGGGTGAATTAGTGCAGCGGTGAAGTGCGATAAACTTTTCACGATTTAAACACTTTACGGAAACTTCGTACGATAAAAGCAATGTTTTCGTTTAAAACCATTTCGATTGCGTTTGAACTTGAAGAGATAAGTAAGATGGAGATAAAGCCGTATAGCATTAAAGTGCAAATGGTTTGCAGTAATATAAATAACAATAAGTAAATGCAAACCAGAGATCACGCTTGATTTTACAGTGGTTCGGTCAAATGGCCTACATCCACTTGCGAGGCCCCTCTTCGATGAGGCTCCCACCTTCCACTAGCAAATCTCTTGAAAGGGAAGGGTAAATACCCCTCTTACAACTTTTACAAGCGGTTCACTCTCTTACAGATTTTCAGCAAGAAAGAAGGAGGTGAACACTAGCAAATTGAAAACAAGACTAGCAAAGACTCTTCCAAGACTTCTCTCTCAATCAATTGCTTCTCAAAAATAACCATGGTACCATTTTCATCTTGCTTGTTTCTAAAGACCCATTTAGTACCAATGACTAAATGGTCACTAGGTCTAGGAACAAGCTTCCATACCTTATTCCTCTCAAATTGATTCAATTCCTCTTGCATTGCAATAACCTAAAAATCATCTTTTATGGCCTCGTCAATGCATTTGGGTTCGATTTGAGAAATGAAGGCGGCGTTGGCACAAAAATTCTTGAAAGAGGAACGAGTTTGAACCCCTTTTGATGTATCTCCTATAATTAGCTCATTTGGATGAGCATCTATATACTTCCATTCCTTGGGTAAGGAAATTTCGGAAGAAGGTGCATCCAAGTTACTATTTTGAGGAGGGGGTTCATTTAAATTCAAATTATCAAAACCAAGATCATCATCAAAATCATTTTTCTTTAAATTAGAAATTTCATTAAAAACTATATGAATAGACTCTTTTATTACTAAGGTTCTTTTGTTAAAAACCCGAAAAGCCTTAGAAACGGAAGAGTAACAAAGAAAGATGCCTTCATCGGATTTAGCATCAAATTTTCCTAAGGCATCCTTTTCATTCAAAATAAAGCATTTACAACCGAAAACTTTAAAATAGGAAATATTTGATTTTTTGTTATTCCATAATTCATAGGGAGTTTTTGATAGGGATAGTCTTATTAGGACCCTATTCATGATGTAGCAAGCCGTATTTACGGCTTCGGCCCAAAAATACTTAGGTAAACTATGTTCATTTAACATAGTTCTTACCATTTCTTGTAGGTTTCTATTTTTTCTTTCAACTACACCATTTTGTTGGGGATTTCTTGGAGTGGAGAAGTTGTGATTGTATCCAATAACTTCACAAAGATTTTGAAAATCACGGTTTTGAAATTCGCCACCGTGATCACTCCGAATTGATGAAATCATGAAGCCATTTTCGTTTTGAGTGAGTTTACAAAATTTTAAGAAGCACTTGAAGTAATCACTTTTGTGGACTAAGAAATAGGTCCAAGTGTACCTAGTATAGTCATCCACAATTACGAACGCATATTTGCTTCCTCCTAGACTTGTTGTGTCAATTGGTCCGAATAAGTCCAAATGAATCAATTGTAGTGGTCTAGTGGTGCTAATTTGATTTTTTTGTTTGAAACTAGTTTTTATTTGTTTACCTAGTTGACATGCATCACATACTTTGTCCTTAGTAAACTTCATATTTGGAATCCCTCGTACTAATTCTCTAGATGAGATCTTAGATATTAGTTTCATGCTTGCATGGCCTAATCTCCTATGTCAAAGCCAAGCATCATCATTTAGAGCAAAGAAGCACATTTCATTACTTAGTTCATCAAGGTTGATGGTATAAACATTATTTTGTTTTAATGCAATCATAGTCAAGTTATTGTTTGGTTTTTCGATAATACACATATTTGATTCGAATCTAATGATATAACCTTTATCGCATAGTTGACTAATACTCAAGAGATTATGTTTCAATCCATCAACTAGTAAAACATCATCAATGGAAAAACTAAATTTGTTACCAATAGTTCCCTTGCCAATGATTTTGCCTTTGTTGTTGTCTCCGAAGGTGATGTACCCTTCTTCTTTGCTAGTGAGCATAGAGAAATGAGATGGATCTTCAGTCATATGTCTTGAGCATCTACTATCGAGATACCATCTCTTGCTCCTAGCTTGTGGGTTTGTCTACAAAAGAGGATGACTTTTGGGTACCCATTTGATTTTGGGTGCCTCAAATATTGATCCACTAACTTTGTTATTTATTATTGAATCCTTTATAGTTCCTTTAGGAACCCATATTAATTTTTGTGAACTAATTTTCCTAAATGGACATTTGTAGGCAATATGTCCGAATTTGTAATAGAAGTTGCATTTCATATAAGAGGAAACATGTAATGTAGGTCCTTTTATGAAAGTGGTAGGATTTTGATGTAATCCTTTTACAAATCCAATTCCATTTCTATTTGCGACGTGACCCTTGTGTGCACGGATCATATCTAATCCTTTGCTATCAACCTTAAACTTGTTTAAGGTTTCTTTAAGAAGCAAATTTTCATTTTTTATTGCTTCTAAATGCTCACACTTAGAGCATGGAGGAGTTTGAAGACTATCAAACTTATCTTGTAGCAAAGCATGCTCTTTCTTTAAGATACTTAACTTCTTGCTAATAGTTCTACATTCATCAAATAATTCATGAAAAGCGATAGAGTGTTCTTCAAAAGATAAATCTTCATTAAATAAATCACATACCTCTTCTCCTAAAGCCATTAGCGCGTAATGAGCAACTTGCTCAGTGTTGGACTCCTCTTCTTCGGATGCGCTTGAATCATCCCACGTTGCCTTGAGCGTCTTCTTCTTTGATGTTCTCTTTTTGGCTTGAGGACAATCGTTCTTGTAGTGTCCCGGTTTTTTACACTCATAGCAAATCACTTGATCCTTCTTTTGTTCAACTTTATTTTTTGTATTATTTTTAAATTTGTTCTTTCTTAAATATTTTTTAAATTTTTGAGTCAAAAGTGGTCATTGTCACTGTCCTCATCACTTGATGTTCCTTTCAAGTGGTCTTCTTGTGATGTGAGTGCCATATCCTTCATGTTCTTTGGAAGGGGGTTCTCGAGCTCGTTATGAGCTTGACATGTCATTTCATAGGTCATTAGAGACCCAATAAATTCTTCAAGAGTGAATGTTTTAAGGTCTTTGGCCCCTTGAATTGCCGTAACTTTTGGATCTCAACTTTTAGGGAGGGATCTTATGATTTTAGTTACTAGTTCAAAGTTAGTAAAATCTTTACCAAGAGCTTTGAGTCCATTGATGACATCCGTGAACCGGGTGTACATGTCTCCGATGGACTCACTTGGTTTCATTCGGAAAAGTTCGTAAGAGTGCACAAGGATGTTGATTTTGGACTCTTTCACTTGACTAGTGCCTTCATGAGTGACCTCAAGAGTTCTCCAAATATCAAAAGCCGAATCACAAATTGAAACACGATTAAATTCATTTTTGTCTAGTGCACAAAACAAGGCATTCATAGCCTTTGCGTTTAAAGCAAAAACCTTCTTCTCCGATTCATTCCATTCGCTCATCGGAAGAGAAGATTTTTGAAATCCATTTTCAACAATAGTCCAAAGCTCGAAATCCATGGAAATGAGGAAGATCCTTATACGAGTCTTCCAATAAGTATAATCCGCCCCATTAAACAAAGGTGGACGTGTGATAGAATGACCCTCATGCATGTCGGAGGAAGCCATCTCTCTTGGGTATTAAACCAAATATGAGAGTGAGCCTAGATCTGATACCAATTGTTAGGATCGGAGTGGCACTAAGAGGGGGGGGGGTGAATTAGTGCAGCGGTGAAGTGCGATAAACTTTTCACGATTTAAACACTTTTCGGAAACTTCGTACGATAAAAGCAACGTTTTCATTTAAAACTGTTTCGATTGCATTTTAACTTTAAGAGATAAATAAGACGGAGACAAAGCAGTATAGCATTAAAGTGCAAATGGTTTGCAGTAATATAAATGACAATAAGTATATGCAAACCAGAGATCACGCTTGATTTTACAGTGGTTCAGTCAAATGACCTACATACACTTGTGAGGCCCCTCTTCGATGAGGCTCCCACCTTCCACTAGCAAATCTCTTGAAAGGGAAGGGTAAATACCCCTCTTACAATTTTTACAAGCGGTTCACTCTCTTACAGATTTTCAGCAAGAAAGAAGGAGGTGAACACTAACAAATTGAAAACAAGACTAGCAAAGACTCTTCCAAGACTTCTCTCTCAATCAATTGCTTCTCAAAAGTTGTAATCTCAGCTGAGATTTGAGGGGTATTTATAGGCCTCAAGAGGATTCAAATTTGGGCTCCAAATTTGAATTCTCGTTAGGTTCTCGATACTGGCGGTGCCACCACCTGTCAGTAGCGGTGCCACCGCCTGTCAGTGTCAGACACTGACAGTACTGGGCGGTGCCACCGCCCAGCTCTCGGGCACTGGGCGGTGCCACCGCCCAACTCTCGGGTGCTAGGCGGTGCAACCGCCCAGTCTGGCGGTGCCACCGCCAGACCCTTCGGTTCACTTGTTGGGCTTCAAATTTAACCCAAACTAAGTCTAATTTTGGGCCCAGTTGGCCCCTAACCAGGATATAGGATTATCTCTTAATCCTAATCCTAATTATAAGTGAACTACATAACAAAACATATCCTAAGCAAGTTTTTAACTGCGAACGTCGAGTCTTGTTCCGACGAGCTTTCCGACGAACTTCTTCCGACGGGCTCCCAGCAAGCTCCCGAACTTGTGATGACTTTAATGAGTAGCCGAGCGTTCTCGGTGATCTCTATGAACCTCCGACGATTTCTTCGACGAACTTCCGAAAATTTTGACAGGTTCCCGATTTCTTCTCGGTTGGTTCTGGCAGCATCTCCGACGATTCTTCGGACTCTTAAACGTCCATCGAACTTGACTACGGTTTCCTTGCTTTGTGTTTTCTGGCTATCGTAGTTATTCCTGCATACTTAACTTAATAATATGGATTAGATCAATTAACCCATCAATTGATTTTATCATCAAAATCCGAGATTCAATATGGCCTAGAGGATCCATTAGGATTAAGTTGACAAGAGACCTCTATAAATAGAAGGGAACCAAAGGTTCATAGGTTCGAGTTTTTCTAGGTCGCTATCTCCTATTCTCTTCTTCCCTTCTCCTCCTCAAATAGCAGGTCTAAAGATTTAAAGAGCATCATTCTATCTCTACTGTCTGATTTATTTTCTTTAATTGTTTTACTATTTCATAATCATGATTAATCCTACATCACTTTTCTCAAAACATAAATTAGATTGTAAACTCATCAATTGATTTTATCATCAAAATATGAGATTCAACGGACATCAAATTAATAAATCAATTAGAAAAATACATTTCTTTATGATTGTATTCCAAAGAAAGCCAATCATAAGCCTTCTCAATGCCAACCTTAATAATGACAGAGGCCTCCTTAAACCTAAATAAGGTGTGTGCAACTTTTTTTGAGTAATAAGAATATTATTCTAAATACTACAACCCTTGAGAAATGCTGACTATTATTTGAAAATTATATTATGCAGTAGAGATTTCATGCAATTTGTAAGCAACTCGAAAAAGATATGATAATTTAAATTAGATAAGGAAATAGGTAGCAAGTCTAAAATGGTAGACGAATTCAAGCTGGAATGAAATCTATGAGACTCAATCCTCACACAAAACCAATAAATTATTAAATTAATTAAACGTCACCCAAAGTACCACTGCCCAGTCTGACGGTACCAATACTTAACAATCTCGGAGACTAAGTTTTGACGGTACCACCACCGATCTGGGTGGTACTATTGCACAGACAATGTTTGAGAGTCTGTAGCGGTACCACTACCAAACCTTGCTACATGCCACTGAATGGGCCCAATAACATGCCCAATTCAGTCCTAAATCAAGCTCAAATGACCCTTGCTAGTCATAGGTGTCATACAAGTTAATCACGTGAGTGATGACACGTATGACTTGACATGCAGTCTTTTTACTTATTATATTTTAATATTTTATCAATTTATATTGCATGTTATATATATATGTATATATATTGTGATATCCATGGATTTGTGCAATGGGAATCAGTTCGTGATGAGATCATGATAATGAGACTGATTCGCTTTTAAACACAAACCCTAAATAATCTTGATCTTAGGTTACTCGAGAGAGATAATAAGATAACTGGACAGACTGGTGTGCTATATACCCATCCATATGATGGAGACAGCTAGTCTCATAGCTGCTCATGTGGGGACACTAAGGATACAGTATAGGTGCTCATTGGAGAATGAGTTCACTAATTGATCCGCTCACGGAATACTGGATAGTTGATGATGTCTTATTGTCAAACAGTGATTTCGTAGTCATAGTAGTGTATCTGGTCCTTAAACATGATACACCAAGGATATCTTGTATGAGTACTTCACTCTTTGATATCAGACTTATAGGTTTTGAAGTTTCAGATCTAGTACAACCGGTTATTGGGAGTGGCAGCTAACCTTACGAGGGCTATTGAGTATCGATAGAGAATCATCCACTCTTGGTATCATGAGAGGAATATCCTATGTGTTCTTGCTAAAACAATCCTTGGCCAAGGTCATTCAGATTTAGAGAGAAAGAGTTCTTAAGGAGAATCCGATAAGAGCGAGACTCGAGGAGAAACCGTATAGGCTTAACAACTATTGGAAAATCTTGGGGGCGACATCACATGCGCAGCGGAAGAACAGAAAACAAAATCCCCAATTACCAAAGATATGTTCGTCGTTGTACGAAGATTGGTGCACAAAAATCCATGAAACTTAAAACTGCGTATATAATATATTGTGTTACATAGGGAGATCATATATCCCTGAATCCCTACAGATATCTCTAGGAGAGGGTGAAGGAGGTCAATCGCCCTCCTTTGTAGTGGTGATCCACACAGTAGGGCTGCAACGATGCTCCTCAAAACTCCAGGACTACTCTGAGGTAGAGAGGGAGAGGAGAATAGGAGAGGCAAGCAAAGGCTCTAGCCCATGAACCACTAAATCCCTCATATTTATAGAGGTCCCTTGTCAACTTAACCCTAATGGATCCTCCCCTATTGAGTATTGGATCTTTATCCAACTACCCAAGCCTCTTAGATTAGTGGATCTCTATCCAATAATCTCTCATGGGTTCTTATTAGATCTCGTCCATGAGATCTAATAATTAAGGGGCTTATTGGATATCCAATAAGATAGGGGTTCTGGTGGATATCTCATATCCGAACCTCTACCCATCGTAATGCCTACCATATGCGTGTGACCCTCTAGGCCCAATATCGAGTTGGTCGTGAGTCATACTTGTCAGAACTCCTTCTGGTTTAGTAAATTATTATCTTCATAATAATTCACTCGACTCATCGACTACGGATGTACTAGGCCACTACGCCGTAGTCCCCAAACGATATAGGGCATCCAATCCATTGGACATGTCTATCCTCAGTTACCATGTACCTATAGTCCCTCAACCATCTAATATCCCAAAGACTGCATATCAGGCATGGTGTTGTCAGACCCATACAGTTTCTACTCGAGTCTTACTATAATTAGATTCTCCCAAAAAACTCTTTTTCTCTCAATCCGAATGACCCTGGCCAGGGATTTGTCTGAGCAAGAACACATGAGACATTCCTCTCATGACATCGAGAGTGGATGATCCTTTATTGACACTCAATAGCCCTCGTAAGATTGACTACCGCTCCCGAAGACCGGATATGCTAGATCTGGGACATCCAAATCTATATGTCTGGTATTAAAGAGTAGAGCACTCATATAGGACATCATTGGTGTCTCAAGTCTAAGGACCAGATACACAATTGGGATCATAGAATCGCTGTATGATAATAAGGCATCATCAACCATCCAACATTCCGTAAGCGGATCAATCTGTGAACTCATTCTCCAATGAGCACCTGCATTGTATCTCTAGTGTCCCCACACGAGCAGCTATGAGATTAGCTGCATCCATCATATGGACAGGTATACAATACACTAGTCTGTCCGGTTATCTCGATGTCCCACTTAAGTAACCTATGACCGGGATTATTTAGGATATATGTTTAAATACGAATCGGTCTCATTATCAAGATTTCGTCATGATTTAATTCTCATTGCACAGATCTAAGGACATCACAATATATATATATATATATATATAATAGTCAATATAAAGTGATAAAATACTAAAATATAATAAGCAAAATGACTATGTGTCAAGTCACACATGTCATCACTCACGTAATTGGCTTATTGGGCACCTATGACTAGCAACAGTACCATTCTCGATATATGGTCTCTAAGATATTATATGGATGAGGGACTATAGGTACACGATAACTAAGGATATATAGGTCCAAAGGATTGGATTCCCTTGTATAATCTGGGAATTACGGCGTAGTGGCCTAGTACATCCATAGTCGATGAGTCAAGTGAATTATTGTTGAGATAATAATTCACTAAGCCAAAAAAAGTTCTAATAGGTATGACTTACGACCAGCTCGATATTGGGCCTAGAGGGTCACACACATATGGTAGGTGTTACGACGAGTAGATATTTAGATATGAGATATCCACTATAGCCCCTATCTTATTGGATATCCAATAAACCCCTGAATTATTAGATCTCATGGATGAGATCCAATAAGAGCTAATAAAAGATTATTGGGTAGAGACCCATTAATTTAAGAGGCTTGGGTAATTGGATGGAGATCCAATACCCAATAAGGCATGATTCATTAGGGTTAACTAAGGGCCTCTATAAATAGGAGGGAACTAAAGGCCTACAAGCTAGGGCTTCTAAGTTGCCACCTCTTATTCTCCTCTCTCCATCTCCTCCTCAAATAGCAGGCCTAGAGATTTGAGGAGCATCGTTGCAGCCTTGTTATGTGGATCACTGCTAGAGAAGAGGACTCTTAACCTCATTCATCCACTCCTACAGATTCGTAGGGATTTAGGGATATACTATCTCCCTAGGTAACATAACTATCTCACACGTGGTTTTCTATTTCGTGAGTTTTGCATACCAATCTACGTACGACGATGAACACGTATTGGGAAATTTGGGGTTTTTATTTTATGTTCTTCCACTACGCATATGATATCGCTCGTAGATTTCCAAATAGCTCCTAATTGAGTTAGTGAGATTACTCCCAAAACTAATTCAAATTAAGACCTAACTATAATAATTAAGACTTAAATAATTACCTAACTGGAAACAAATGCCTAACCGGTGGAGATAGCTTCAATGATGCCAAAGAGACTTGGCCGCCAGTATATACCCCACATCAACTCGTCTTTGTCTATTGCACCTCTTTTCTATTCTATTTCCTTGGCCGTATCGTGCCAACGCTTTTACGTCCACAGTCCATTGTGTCATTTGGTTCTTAGCTCCTGTCGTGGCATCTAAGCGAAACTTCCTTCCACCATGCATGGCACGGACAAGAGATAGACTTCCACATATGATGTCATCAGCATACAACCGTAAGCTTCATCTTTGTCAAGTAGTCACTTCCATGCCAACTGCTCGAAGCTTCGTCTACCTCTCCTTGCACTCTATATATACTCCCTCCTCCTACCGGTGCAGCAATGGCCTTCTCTGGTGCAGCAATGGCATCGCTCGGCGGCCTCTCCTTCCTCTTCCTCCCCCTGCTCTTCGTCGTCTCCCATGCAGCCACCTTCGACATCGTCAACCAATGCTCCTTCACTGTCT
The DNA here is from genome assembly GCF_036884655.1 of Musa acuminata AAA Group. Taxonomy (NCBI): domain Eukaryota; kingdom Viridiplantae; phylum Streptophyta; class Magnoliopsida; order Zingiberales; family Musaceae; genus Musa; species Musa acuminata. Next base: position 15,751,603 of record NC_088344.1, on the reverse strand, counting down.
GGGCCGCCGCCGTCCCCGGGGGTGGCCGCCAGCTCGACCCGAGCCAGACCTGGACCATCAACGTCAATCCCGGCACCACAGGCGGCCGCGTCTGGGCCCGCACCGACTGCTCCTTCGATGGAAGCGGCAGCGGTAGCTGCCAGACAGGCGACTGCGGCGGCCTCCTGGAGTGCCAAGCCTACGGCACGCCGCCCAATACGCTGGCCGAGTTCGCCCTCAACCAGTTCCAGAACATGGACTTCATCGACATCTCCCTCGTCGACGGCTTCAACGTGCCCATGGACTTCAGCCCCACCTCGGGGGACTGCCGGGGCGTACGGTGCTCCGCCGACATCAACGGGCAGTGCCCCGCGGAGCTGAGGGCGCCGGGCGGCTGCAACAACCCTTGCACCGTGTTCAAAACTGATGAGTACTGCTGCACCTCCGGCAGCTGCGGACCGACAAACTACTCCATGTTCTTCAAGAACAACTGCCCCGATGCTTACAGCTACCCCAAGGACGACGCAACCAGCACCTTCACCTGCCCCGGCGGGACTAATTACAGGGTTGTCTTCTGCCCTTAATTATCACGTGGGAGGAGAAGGAGGTGACGGCGGACGTACAAAGAATCTACTCGTAGATAAAAGAATAATAAGCCAATTACCCAGTAATAACAACGAATAAGAGGGTGTCTGTGTTGACATCCGAATTGATGAGTGCTTTGTTGCACAAGTGATATATCTCATATCCCTATGTTGTACGTCATTTGATGTTATGAAAGTTTCTATAGAAGTCGACAATAGGATCTCTTGTTGGCATCAAACTCGAGAAAAAAATACTATCACAACATTTTGATCTTGTCATATGGTCTTTTTGGATCTCTCTCGATGATTTGAATTTGTGTTAGATGGATTACCAGTTCTAGAATAATGTGGCCATCAAGTCAAATAAACATGCAATATATTATAGTACTTCAGGTCATCTGACTCAGGACTTCCAAGAGATCTTGAGGTCCTATTTTGACAAGATAGGCAGATAGAAAATATGAAGTCATGAATTTTTCATTTAAAGATCTGGATATGATTTTTTATCAACACCAATTAAGCTTTAACATACTCTCTCCAATTGTTCTGCTTGTTTTTGGGTGAAAGAAAATTCCTGTCATACGTAACAGGAAATTAATTAGATTGAAGCCGGATCTGAACACTTCCATTTGTTCCATGACATATTTCACCACCCAAGAAAAGTTGTGGTTGTCTTGAAGAGTGGTGTCAATTTCCACTAGTTGTGAAGCCTTCTCATCAAAAGGACTAGAAATGGCTTTGGTGATTTAGATATTGGATTAAGTTTTAGTTTGTGTTTAACAGCCTTTGAAAAAGCCAACGTCAACGGTTTGAGAAGTCCATCAGTATCTAGACAAAATAATCGAAGGTTTTTTCTTTGTTCTTGGGTTGATCACTAATATTCACAATCATTTTGTTTTTATCTTTTATAGTTTAATATAATAGTCAAGTTATTATAAATCTATGTGATCTCAATAACATTAGAACCGATAAAAAAAAGAAAAATTTAGATCTCGAAGATATCAAAAAAGATAAAAAAATAATCAATTATTCGAAGGAAAAATTGTGATTGGCGTATCAAACTTTTGACTTTCCAACAAAAGAGATTTAAATCATGATACTGACATCAAACAACACATGCTATAATTGTCTTTCTTTATCAAACACAAAAGAGACCAACAAAAAAAAAATCTAATATTACAAAATCATTGTCTTCTTCTGATACTTTAATTGAAATGAAATATTATAGAGAGTTTAAGGGTTTTAGATGTATAGTTAAAATTCCTTCAAATTTGGCTTGTATTTATATAAGTTTTGAGAAATTTTTTTTAATCATATACTAAAATTACATGATCAAATTAATTATTTAAATATATGACTTATCCTCAAATCATATATTGATTAACGATGTAAGAAATATAAAATTATTATTTTATATTTATCTCTATTGTAATCTTCTATCAATAATAATAATATTTTCTTAGAATTTTCATCGACTCCCTCCAAGAGCATCATCATCATCATCATCATCATCATCATCATCATATTCCTTAGTCATAATTTCATTTGGCGACAACTATACTTCCTTTGTTATGATATTTTTTATTCGATCAGGAATATTGTTGTCAACTCACATCAATAGAAACTTTGGTACTAATACCAATAATTTAATTAATTTAGATGGATAATATTTTTTTTATTTTCCTTTGGGGTTCAAGGATCGTTTTAACCCTTTCAATATAGTTTTTCTTACTTTGAAGAAAAAAATAAAAACCTTTTAATTTATTTGTGAGGTTCCTTTTTATGCTGGTCAACAATAGGTACTTGGATGGTTTGACTAAAAAGATGGTTAATTTTAGGGTGATTTTTTTACACAAATATTCTTATTTTAAGTTTTTATCGAACGACATCCTCTTATTAATTTTTCTCAAATAATAATATTTAAAATTTAAAATTTTAAAATTATCTCTCTTTTATTCACCTCGTCATGTCAATGACTATATCTATTGATACCTTTTGCTTTCGTAAAAGGAAAAAAGGAAGAGGAATGAAAAATGATGAAGACATAGAAAAAAGGAGTGGAGCATAGTGAAAAGGGAAATGAGGAGGAGAAGGAGGTGATGGAAAATAATAGATGATAGAAGAAGAGAAGAGCAATGGAAAGAGGCTATGGGAGCAACAAGAGGGTGTACAAGAATAAAGGAGCGATCATTCAATAATTTTCTAGATTTAAAGATACTTCTGGAAAAAAAATTAAAAGGGATATAAGAAAAATTATCCTAAAGTTTATGATTAATAATAAATTAAATTAAAAAATAATTTTATGAATAATTATAATATAATTTAATGTGATTAATATCTAGAGCGACCTATTCTTACTTTCTCATTTCCAAGTCAAGTCAACAGTTTGAGAAGTCTATCGGTATCTAGAAAAATTAACCGAAGTTTCCTGGGTTGATCACTAATGTTCACAATCATTTGTATTTATCTTTTATAGTTTAATATAATAGTCATGTTATTATAAATCTATGTGACCTCAATAAGGTTAGAAATTAAAAAAAAATTAGATCCCAAAATATGAAGATATCATAAGGGACAAAAATAATTAATTATTCAAAGAAAAAGTTATGATTGGCACATTAAACTTATGACCTTCTAACAAGAGATATTTAAATCATGATACCAACGTCAAACAAAACATGTTATCATTGTCTTACTTTGCCGAAAGAGACAAGAAAAAAACAAAAGAAAAATTCAATATTACAAAGTCATTGTCTTCTTCTAATACTTTAATTGAAATGGAATATAATAGAGAGTTTAAGGGTTTTAGATGTATAGTTAAAAGTCCTTCAAAATTTGGGTCATATTTATATAATTTTTGTGAATTTTTTAATTATATACTAAAATTACATAATCAAATTAATTATTTAAGTATATGATTTATCCTAAAATCATATATTGATTAAGTATGTAAGAAATATAAAAATATCATTTTATATTTACCTCTATTTTAATCTTCTATCAATAATAATATTTTTTTAAAATTTTTATTGACTCCCTCCAAGAGCATTATCATCATCATATTCCTTAGTTTTAATTCCATTTGGTGACAACTACACTTCCTTTATCATGATTTTTTTTTAATCAAGAATATTGCTGTATGGATGCATATCAACAAAACATATGTACTAATGCCAATAATTTAATTTATTTGGATGGATAAATTTTTTTTTCCTTTGGGGTTCGAGGATCAATTTAACTTTTTCAATAAATTTTTTCGTGCTTTGAAGAAAAGAGTAAAAGCCCTTTACTTCATTTGGGAGGTTCCTTTTTATGTTCGAAGTTGATTGTACAGAGGATTACGATCAACAATAGGTACTTAAATGGTATGATTGAAAAGAGGGTTAATTTTAGGGTGATTTTTTTACAAAAAAAATTCTTATTTTAAGTTTTTGTCGAACCATATCCTCCCTTTGATTTTTCTCAAATACTAATCTTTAATTTTTAAATTTTCAAAATTACCCCTCTTTTTCTCACCTCGTCGTGTCATCGTCTCTATACCTATCGATACCTTTTGCTTCCATGAAAGAAAAGAAATTAAGGAGACGATAGAAATAGAGAGTAAAGGAGAGTAAAACGGGAAATGAGGAGGAGGGGATGGAGGTTACGAAAAAGAATAGATGATAGGAGAAGAGAAGAGCAATTGGACAGGGTGATGACAGAAACAAGAGAGGATACGAGAATAAAGGAGTGATCATTCTAGTATTTTTTTGGATTTAAAGATACTTTTGAAAAAATAAAAGGTATAGGAAAAATTATCCTAAAGTTTATGATTAATAATAAATTAAATTAGAAATCTATTTTATGAATAATTATAATATATTTTAATGTGATTAATATATAGAGCGATCTTTTCTTACACTCATTTCCAAGTCAAGTCAACAGTTTGAGAAGTCCATCGATATTTAGAAAAAATAACTGAAGTTTCTTTTGTTCTTGGGTTGATCAAAAATCACGTCTTCAAAAATGTTTCGTTTCGATAAAATCGGTTTCGTAAAGTCTCGTATGATTAAAGCCGATCTCGGAAGATGTTTACTTGAAAGTGCATGTAAACATAGTTAAAGTACAGTAAGGAGGAGAGGTAGTTTGCTATAAAAGAAAGCTGCTCAAAGTAAATGCAAACCGAGTTTTAGAGTGGTTCGGTCAACGTGACCTATATCCACTTTCAGCTTAATCCTCCGACGAGGTCATCGGCGTCAACTAGAGGTCTTCCTTCAATAGGCGAAGACTAACCATCTTTTACACCCCTCTTCTCCTTTTCACGGGTTTAGGAGACAACCCTTACAAGCACTCACACTCCTCTTACAGAATTCTAAACTTTGAGTGGAAGATGAAATTTCTAAAGAGATTGCCGCAGCGTTTTCTCACTTTTGAATACTCTATACTTATGTCTTTTAACCGGGGATGAGAGCGATATTTATAGGCTTCAGGTTGATTCAAACTTGGAGCCTAAAAACATCTCATCCCGGGTTTCCCAAGCATGAGCGGTACCACTGGCCATGCTGGGCGATACCACCGCCCAATCTGGTGGTACCACCGCCTGGGGGGCTGTGCTGGGTGGTGCCACCATCCAGACTGGTGGTACCATCGCCTGGCACCCTGCTAGGGGTGGTACAACTGTCCAAACTAGCAATACCACCGCTTGACACAATCTCGAAGATTGTGCCACAATGATGTCACCTCTTGGGACACTATTTGGGCCTCTCATTGGGCCCAACACAGTCCTTACATGGGCCTAGCTGGCCCCTAATTGGGTTGGCTCAAATCCAAACCCAATTACGTGCTAACTACGAAATCTAAAACATAATATGAGCAAGATAAGTCTGGTTTCATCCAGCAAGCTTCCGGCGATCTTCCAACGAACTTTTGACGATCTCTCGTCAATGTTCCGGCGGACTCCTAGACTTCACGATGATCTTCTTGGTGAGTTTCGACGAGCTTCTCTAGTAGGCTCCGAGATTTCTCGGCTAGTTCCGCTAGAACTTTCGACGAATGTCGAACTTCCGATGAACTCTCAAACTCCCAAGGAAATCGCATCTTTGACTCCGGGACTTCATTTTGATTCATGCCTTGCTATCATAGTTAATCCCGCATATATAAAAATATACTTGAATCTAGACAATTAATACTAAGCATTAATCATGTTGTTTGACATGTCATTGGTCCCTAGATGCTTCATCCGATTCTTCGGCGCATCGTCCTCTCTTGCGGCCTATTGCCCAATCGGTCAGTTGACTCCGCAACTCCGATATCCTTGGCATAATATTCGCTCTTCTTGGTCTAATGCCCGAATCCATAACCCGAAGCCTTGTGTCGATACGTCGACCGATCCACCGGCTCGACGTCCAATCTTCTGACATGTTTTCCCTAAGCACAACATGATTCTCCCTACTTTAATTGTCTCATCCTGATCGAATCATTCTGCGTCACTCAAAATGTAGATTAAATCATAAATAATTATCAATTGGTTTCATTATCAAAATATGAGATTCAACAATCTCCCTCTTTTTGATGTGACAACCAATTGATGATGGAGTTATCCTTAACTCCCGGAGTTTAAACTATTAGGATCGGAGCGGCACTAAGAGGGGGGGTGAATTAGTGTAGCGGATTAAAACGTTGATTTCGACAAATCTTTCGTACGATAAAAATCGGAATCGGAAGTGCTTAACTTGAAAGCATATTCCTAAAGTTGTGCAGCAAAGGTAATGATGAAACAAAGCAAGTAAGAAGGTTTGCAGTAATGCAAATAGCAGTAATGAAATGCAAACCAGAGATTACGTCGTTTTTAAAGTGGTTCGGTCAAGTGACCTACATCTACTTGTGAGGCCCCTCTTCGATGAGGCTCCCACCTTCCACTAGCAAATCTCTTGAAAAGGAAGGGTGAATACCCCTCTTACAACTTTTTACAAGCGGTTCACTCTCTTACAGATTTTCAGCAAGAAAGAAGGAGGTGAACACTAGCAAATTGAAAACAAGACTAGCTAAGACTTTTCTAAGGCCTTTCTCTCAAACAATTTCTGCTCAAAAAGTTGTGATCTCAGCTGAGATTTGAGGGGTATTTATAGGCCTCAAGAAGATTCAAATTTGGGCTCCAAATTTGAATTCTCGTTGGGTTCCCGATGCTAGCCATGCCACCGCCTGTCAGTGGCGGTGCCACCGCTTGTCAGTTTTTGACACTGATAGTGGCTGGCGGTGCCACCGCCTAGCCAAGCGGTGCCACCGCCCAGCTCTCGGGTGCTGGGCGGTGCCACCGCCCAGTCTAGGCGGTGCCACCGCCTAGGCCAATTCAGCTCACTGGTTGGGCTCCAAACTTGGCCCAAACCAGTCCGAACTCGGGCCCAATTGGCCCCTACTTGGGTTATAGGATTAACACCTAATCCTAACCCTAATTAACATGCTAACTATGAATTTAAAGATATTTTCTAAGCTATTACAAAGTTCGTAAGTCAAGACTTCTTCAGGCGAGCTTCCGACGAACTTCCGACGGTCTTCCGATAAACTCTCGGAAACCATTCAGTGGACTCCCGGCAAGCTCCTAGACTTCACGATTTGATCTTGGTGAGTTCCAACAAGCTTCTTCGGGAAGCTTCGATCTTTCTCGGCGAGCTCCGCGAACTTCCAACGATCCTTCCGGCGAGCTTTCGAAAAACCCTTCGGTAAGCTCCCTACTCATTCTTGGCTAGTTCCGGCAGCATTCCCGATGAACCTTCGAACTTCCATCGAACTCTCGAACTCCCAACAAATCCTTCGCGCTTGACTCCGACACTTTGTTTTGCTTTATGTCTTTGTCGTTATCGTAGTTATTCCTGCACACACAAACTAAAACTCTACTCCGATCTAGACAATTATTACAACGCGAATTGACATTCTTTTGCCCGGCACATCATTGGTTGGTGCTTCATCCGATTCTTCAGCGCATCGTCCTCTCTTGTGGCTTGTTGCCCAATCGGCGGTTGACCTCCGCAACCCCGATATCCTTAGTGCAATTCCGCTCTCCTTGGCCCGATGCCCGACGTCCGAAGCCTTCTGCTATCCAATATCCTGACGTGATCTCCTCCGGCGCAACGTCAATTCCTCCTGCGTCAACTATCTAATCCTGATCGAGTAGACCTACATTACTCAAAATACAATTAAACATCTAAACACAATCAATTAGTTTCATCATCAAAATCCGAGATTCAACAATCTCCCGCTTTTTGATGATGACAACTAATTGATGACTAACGGAGTTAACCTTAATTCCTCAGAGTTTGACCAAACTCCCCCTATTAATATGCCATTGATAGAATATTTGGATTATCCCAAATCCAAGTAACATTCATCACATATTATGAAAAACATTTAAACCATCATGCAAATATAAAATATTCAATTCAATGCATGAAGTCATCAATATACTTCTCCCCCTATGTCATCAATAAAAAGGAGAAGTAGCTCTAGCCATTTTAAAAGATATGCAAGTTTTTGCAACTTGAAGCTAGATTTTTATCACAACATATAAGCACAAAAGCATAGCAAGATTCTTAAGTTCAATCATGGCAATTCAACACTTGCATTTTTGTGCAAAATTGCACTTTGCTTTTCTTTGCAAGTAACAATATTTATGATGTTTGATATAGCAAATTTCTTCATTACAATGATCGATCTAGCAAATTCTTCGTTCAAGTGTGCAAGCTAGCAATAACTTTCTCCCCCTTTGTCAATGTCAAAAAGAAGGAGAGGAACCAATGATTTAGACTTTTACATCAACTTTGCATCAATCAATATTTCAATCATCACATGATGCATACAAGACAAAGAAATCTTGTTATTTCTATATTATGAAATATATGATATCAAGGCTCATGATTCATTTGAAAAGATATAGCACAAAGAGCAACTTGAAACATTCTTATCAAGATCACATTTTAAAATATTCCAAGTGTTTAGAGATAAAAAGTTCAATACATTGTATGAAAAAAAAATATATATAATATCAAGTTTTATCATCATGCAATATAGCACTTAAAGATGTGCAAGTTTAGCATTTTTGCTTTTCTTGAGATAGCAACTGTTTGCTTCTCTACAAGGTAGCAATTTTTACGATATGCAAGTTTTACTACATATAAGCTAGTAAATTTAAAGATTTACAAAATAGCATATTTGCTTTTCTTTGCGATGTGCATGATAGTATTTCTTTGTAATGTTTAAGATAGCAAATTGTACATTATGCTAGCTAGCAAATTAAAGATGTTTAATAAAGCAAGCACTTTCTTCTCTTTTGAGAAGTGTCATTTTTGCTTCCTTATTGCGATGTGTACGTTTGTAATTTTTTTGCTTCTATTGTCTTATGCAAGCTAGCTATCTCCCCCTTTATCATTGTCAAAAAGAAGGAAAGACCCTTTACATCAATTATGACAAAGGTAATTATCAATCTCATTTGTGCATCATTATATTTTCAAATTAAAACATGCACTATTTCAAAAACCTTATATTTCATTCATGCACGATATTGAATGAATCAATCAATATTATGAGCATATCATACATGATACATCATTTTGGTAATAAATCATAGCATTTATCAATATTTTGATCATGATACCAAGCATTCATCATTTAGAGCATTCATGATACACATTATATGCATATATCATCACAATAAAAAGCAATTGCATGCAGAATTTCAAATCATAAATGTTTCAAATCATGATGGTATTAACTTGTCAAATTTCAACCTACCATTCATGATCATAACTTTTCATCAAAACAAATTAATGAATATTTCATGTATTCATATCATCACATAAGGAATATCAAGGAGAAAATAATTGGGTGATGAGATAAACATTTCATGAATACAAGGAATTACATAAAAATCATACCATAAAATATTAGAATATGTGAATGCCAAAAGACATGATTTCATTTTAAAAAGCCTCCTCATAAATAATCAAAGGAAAATCTTAGGAGATCAAATAATAAGAGATTTTTAAATAAAATTTTAAGTTAATAATTTTCAAAAAGGATATTCTCTTTAGTAAATCACAAAAGGAAACGTAGGAAAAAAATTTCAATTCATGCATAAGAAAACTTATGATTCATATTGAAAATTTTCTCAAAATGTAAGAGAATAAAGAGTAAGAAATCTTGATTCATAAAGGATTTCATGTTATAAATTTCAAGAGATCAAGATCATGATTTTGATAAAAATTTATTCAACTTTAAATCATCAAAATCATTATCAAAATTCAAGAGATTCACAAAGATAATACAAATGGATTCATCAAAATCAATAAGATTGAGCAAAATAATTTTCAAGAATGTTTTCCTCTTTTTGGTTGTTTCAAAACATATGATTTTGTTTTATTTATGCCAAATAAAAACATATATCATGTTTAAAACCGAAAGTGTAAGATTTGTTACAATAAAAATTAATAAGGCACTTTCATTATGGTAAAAATCAATAATACATAAATCACAAGATTCATCATGCATAATTTCGAAATTTATTAAGCATAATCATTATGCATGACATTAAATCATCAAGATACACATGCATAGATTAATCCTAAGCATTATCACATATTATATAATTATCATCCCTAATGTTGCATACATTATTCAACATTTCAAAACATAACATGCATGAAACCTTAGCAATATACTTTTCATGATCAAATTTTTAATTTTTCAAAAATACTAAAAAGAAAAAAAAATTATATAATTTTTGAAAAATAATTTTTTATTTCCTATTCCTACTATCTAAATTAAGCACTCATGAAAGACTTCAAGTAATTTCAAAATAATTCAAGAGAGTTGAATTACTTACCTTGTAGTCGAAGCCCGTCAAAGCCAAATTCGTCATTTCACCTTTGGAAGTTCTTAATTCATCCTTGGATGCCTTCCTTTTCTTTCGCCTCTTCCTCTGTTCAAGTTCATTGTTTATTTTAGATTTTTATTTAATGAACTTATTAAGATTTAGTGTTCGAAGTTCAAGTTCATCATTGTCCTCATCACTTGAGTCATTGCTCAAGTGGTTGTCATTTGTCCGGAGTTCCAAATCCTTCCTATTCTTTGGAAGGTGGTTCAAGTGTTCATTGTGTTCATCATGTGCATTGCGCACCATTTCATATGTCATCAATGAGCTGATTAGTTCTTCAAGTGGAAAAATATTTAAATCTTTTGTTTCTTGTATTGTGGTTAATTTAGGATCCCACCTTTTTGGAAGGGATCTTAAGATCTTACTTACGAGATCAAAATTCGAAAAAGATTTACCAAGAACTCTTAGATTATTGACGACATCCGTGAAATGGGTGTACATGTCGCCAATAGTCTCGCTTGGTTGCATTCGAAAAAGCTCAAAATCATGTAATAAAATGTTAACTTTCGAGTCTTTGACTCTACTAGTTCCCTCGTGCGTGATTTCAAGTGTTCGCCAAATATCAAAAGCCGTTTCACACGTAGAAATCTGATTGAACTCATTTTTGTCCAAAGCGCAAAATAAGGCATTTATAGCCTTTGCGTTTAAAGAAAAATACTTCTTCTCCAAATCCGACCATTCGTTCATCGGTTTAGAAGGAAGTTGAAAACCGTTTTCAATGATATTTCAAAAATCCAAATTCAAAGAAATCAAGAAAACTCTCATTCGAGTTTTCCAATAAGTGTAGTCCAATCCGTTAAACAACGGTGGTCGAACAACCGATAAACCCTCTTGAAAGCCATGAAGAGCCATTTCTCTCGAGTGTAAATCCGAAATGAGAAATACTGGGCTCTGATACTAATTGTTAGGATCGGAGCGGCACTAAGAGGGGGGGGTGAATTAGTGTAGCGGATTAAAACGTTGATTTCGACAAATCTTTCGTACGATAAAAATCGGAATCGGAAGTGCTTAACTTGAAAGCGTATTCGCAAAGTTGTGCAGCAAAGGTAATGATGAAACAAAGCAAGTAAGAAGGTTTGCAGTAATGTAAATAGCAGTAATGAAATGCAAACCAGAGATTACGCCGTTTTTAAAGTGGTTCGGTCAAGTGACCTACATCCACTTGCGAGACCCCTCTTCGATGAGGCTCCCACCTTCCACTAGCAAATCTCTTGAAAGGGAAGGGTGAATACCCCTCTTACAACTTTTTACAAGCGGTTCACTCTCTTACAGATTTTCAGCAAGAAAGAAGGAGGTGAACACTAGCAAATTGAAAACAAGACTAGCTAAGACTTTTCTAAGGCCTTTCTCTCAAACAATTGCTGCTCAAAAAGTTGTGATCTCAGCTGAGATTTGAGGGGTATTTATAGGCCTCAAGAGGATTCAAATTTGGGCTCCAAATTTGAATTCTCTTTGGGTTCCCGATGCTGGCCGTGCCACCGCCTGTCAGTGGCGGTGCCACCGCTTGTCAAGTTGTGACACTGACAGTGGCTGGCGGTGCCACCGCCCAGCCAAGTGGTGCCACCGCCCAGCTCTCGGGTACTGGCCGGTGCCACCGCCCAGTCTAGGCAGTGCCACCGCCTAGGCCAATTCAACTCACTGGTTGGGCTCCAAACTTGGCCCAAACCAGTCCGAACTCGGGCCCAATTGGCCCTTACTTGGGTTTTAGGATTAACACCTAATCCTAACCCTAATTAACATGCTAACTACGAATTTAAAGACACTTTCTAAGCTATTACAAAGTTCGTAAGTCAAGACTTCTTCAAGCGAGCTTCCGACGAACTTCCGACGGTCTTCCGATAAACTCTCGGAAACCATTCTGGAAACTCCTGGCAAGCTCCTAGACTTCACGATTTGATCTTGGTGAGTTCCAACGAGCTTCTTCGGTAAGCTTCGATCTTTCTCGGCGAGCTCTGCGAACTTCCAATGATCCTTCCGGCGAGCTTCCGAAAAACCCTTCGGCAAGCTCCCTACTCATTCTTGGCTAGTTCCGGCAGCATTCCTGATGAACCTTCGAACTTCCATCGAACTCTCGAACTCCTAACAAATCCTTCGCGCTTGACTCCGACACTTTGTTTTGCTTTATATCTTTGTCGTTATCGTAGTTATTCCTGCACACACAAACTAAAACTCTACTCCGATCTAGACAATTATTACAACGCGAATTGACATTCTTTTGCCCGGCACGTCATTGGTTGGTGCTTCGTCCGATTCTTTAGCGCATCATCCTCTTTTGCAGCTTGTTGCCCAATCGACGGTTGACCTCCGCAACCCCGATATCCTTGGCGTAATTCCGCTCTCCTTGGCCCGATGCCCGACGTCCGAAGTCTTCTGCTGTCCAATATCCTGACGTGATATCCTCCGGCGCAACGTCAATTCCTTCTGCATCAACTATCTAATCCTGATCGAGTAGACCTGCATTACTCAAAATGCAATTAAACATCTAAACACAATCAATTAGTTTCATCATTAAAATCCGAGATTCAACATAAACAAACTCCCCCTATCAATATGCCATATTGATAGAACTTTGAATTCAAACTGAATTCAAGTCATTGCAATATTCATCATGAATATTTGCAACACATCATCATGCATAACATGATCATACTTCTCCCCCTTTGTCATCAACAAAAAGGAGAAGTATACCTTTAATGTGTTTGGACATAAAAGTTCAAATCATTGCATGAAAAACATAATATCAAGTTTTATCATCATGCAAGATAGCAATTTTGAGATGTTCAAGAAAGCAACTCTTACTTCTTGAAATATACAAGTTTGTAAATTTTGCTAGATGTGCAAGTTACAAGTTTTGCTTCTTGAGATAGGCAAACTAGTGATGTTCAAGATAGCAAGCTCTTTCTTCTCGAAATATGTAACTTAGCACACATTGCTTCTCTTGAGATCTGCAAGCTAGCTAGCAAAATTTGCTCCCCCTATGATAAGGGTTAAGTATTCATTTCCCTTTTTTATAATTTATTTCCCTTTACTATAATCTTCAAATCATGATAAGGGTTAAGTATCAACCTTATTTCAATATGTTTGTGCATCATTATAGTTTCAATTTACAACATGCACAATTTTAAAACTTTATATTTCATTTTTCATGCATAATATCGAAATATAAATCAATCATCATTATAAGCATGTCATGATACTAAAATATTAAAAATTTTAAGCATTTATCAATATTTTGATCATGATACCAAACATTCATCATTTAGAGCATTCATGATACACATTATATGCAATACATCACATATATTATTATAATAAAAAGTATAAGTATTACATGCATCATTCCAAATCATAAATATTTCACATCATGATGGTATCAGTTTATTAAATTTCATCCTACCATGCATGATCATAACTTTTCCCTCTTTTATCATTTGTATGTATCAAAATAAATTCATGAATATTTCATGCATTCATATCATCACATAAAGAATATTAAGAAGAATTAATTGGGTGATGAGATAAATATTTAATGAATACAAGGAATTATACATAAAAATCATATCATGAGAGATAAAATATCAAAGATCGTGAAGATAAATCATGAGTATCAATAGACATATTATGATTCTTTTTTAATAACTCAAATAGCGAAAAGAAAGAATCATAGTAGACAATTTTGATTAATAAAAATAATTTTCAAGTTAAAATTCTAAGAATTCAAGAGAAAGCATGATTCATTTTAATAAATCTCCTCTTAAATAAATAACGAAAAGAATTTTTAGAAGATCATGATAGAGATAGAATTCATTCAATCTTGTAGGAGAACAAGATATTATTTCATGCATATAAAATCTCTCAATTCATTATGAATCCTAAAAATTGTAATTAAAAAAATTATGATTCATTTAGGAAATTTTCTTCTTTAGTAAACGACAAGAAGAAACATGGGAGATCAAATAAGAGATATTGATTCATAAAAGATTTCATGTTATAAATTTCAAAAAATCAAGATAAAGCTTATTCAAATTCAAATCATCATATCAAAATCATTTTCAAGAGATTCAAAAAAATATAGATAGATTCGTTAATCTCCTTTTTGGAAAACTCGATAAAGTAAGGAAAAAGAAATCTTTCAAGGAGAAACCTATCCTCTTTTTAGTTGTTTCAATTCATGTGATTTATTTTATTTATGCCAAATAAATAAATACATTAACATTTAAAACAAAAAAAGTAACTTTCATTACCATAAAAATCGATAATCCATCAATCGCAAGATTCATCATGCATAATTTCGAATTATAAAACCATTAAACATGATTTCAAATCAATATGCTCAAGTTTTTGTATGAAAACCATCCATCTTGTTTAAAACCGAAAAAGCAACATTTCATCATAAATAACTTCAAAGTCTCATGCATAGTATAAAATCATCGAGCATGATTTCATTAAACATAAATCATTTTCAGAAATCATCAAGATACACATAATTACTTTTTAAACATATATAGCATGGTTTCATAAGGCATTTTTTAATCAAAATCATTTCGTTTGTTTATCACAAAACATGTAATTTTCATGATTATTTTCAAAATTACTAGATAAGCATGATTCCTAATTTTTTTGTATTTTCATTTATTAAACATGTAATTTTTAAGAAAAATAATTATTCTAAACTATATTAAAAGTAACTCATTAAAAGTATTATGTAATTTCAGAATAAATTAAAGGTATTTTGATTACCTCATCGTCGAAAGCTGTTAAGGCATAGTTTGCCACCTCGCCTTTGTTAGGTTGCTCCTCGTCTTCGGATGCACTTATTTTGTCTAAGATTTCTTTCTTCTTCTTGTGTTCATAGCAAGTAGTTGTATTCTTTTTGTTCTTTAATTTTTGTTTCATTAAGTTTTTAAATTTATTTATGAGGAGTTTAAGTCCACCAACTCGACGTCCAATCTTCTAACATGTTTTCCCCCGGCACAACATGATTCTCTCACTGCTTTAATTGTCTCATCCTGATTGAAGTATCCTGCATCACTAAAACATAGATTAAATCATAAATAATTATCAATTGATTTTATCATTAGATTTAACACTTCTAACAAGAGAGATTTAAATCATGATACCAATGTCAAAGTGCATATGTTATCATTGTCTTACTTTGTCAAACACAAAAGAGACAAGCAAAATAATAAAAGAAAAATCCAATATTACAAAGTCATTGTCTTCTTCTAATACTTTAATTGAAATGGAATATGATAGAGAGTTTAAGGGTTTTAGATGTATAGTTAAAAGTCGTTCAAATTTGGCTCAAATTTATATAAGTTTTGAGAATTTTTTTTAATCATATACTAAAATTACATAATCAAATTAATTATTTAAATATATGATTTATCCTCAAATCATATATTGATTAAGAATGTAAGAAATATAAAAGTTTTATATTATATTTACCTCTATTGTAATCTTCTATCAATAATAATATTTTTTAGAATTTTCATCGACTCCCTCCAAGAGCATCATCATCATCATCATATTCCTTAGTCCTAATTCCATTTGGTGACAACTACACTTCCTTTGTCATGATATTTTTTATTACATCAAGAATGTTGCTATCATACAATGGACTCACATCAATAGAAACATCGATACTAACACTAGTAATTTAATTAATTTGGATGGATAATATTTTTTATTTTTCTTTGGGGTTTGAGATTCATTTTAACATTTTTAATATAGTTTTTCTTGCTTTGAAGAAAAAAATAAAAACCCTTCATTTGGGAGGATTCCTTTTTTGCTCGGAGTTGATTGCACAAAAGGATTACAGTCAACAATAGGTACTTGAGGTTAATTTTAAGGTGATTTTTTTACACAAATATTCTTATTTTATGGTTTTATCAAACAACATCCTCTCTTTGATTTTGGTCAAATAATAATCTTTAAAATTTTAAATTTAAAAAACATCCCTCTTTTCTTTACCTTATTATGTCGTCGACTCTACGTAGATACCTTTTGCTTCCATGAAAAGGAAGAAGATGATGGAAAAAGAGAGTGGAGGAGAGTAAAATGAGAAAAGAGGAGGGGAATGAGATGACAGAAGAGAATAGATGATAGTGTTAGGAATGAGTTGGCACTAAGGGGGGGTGAATTAGTGCAGCGGAAAGATTATGTCTGTTTAAAAAATCTTTGTTTAATTAAAATCGATTTGGACGAAAATTATTTCGGAGAGATGTTAACTTTGAAATTGTATTTGTAAGCATAATGGAAATAAAGAAAGTAAGTAGTTTGCAGTGAAGGTAAATAGCAAGAATAGAAATGCAAACCAAGTTTTTATAGTGGTTTGATCATGGTGACCTACATCTACTCTACCGATTCCCCTTCCGTTAAGGCCACCAGCATCCTCGAATGATCTTCCTTTAATAGGCAAAGATCAACCTCCTTTTTACAACTCATTCTCCTTTTGTAAGCTCAGGAGAGAACCTTTACACCCTCTTTTTATAAAGCTTCTCTCACCCTCTTTAGGAGGAGGGACACTATATTTTACAAGGGTTTTCAACTCTAGAAACACAGAGTTTTTATTCACTTTTCTTACTACTCTATGTAAGAATAACTAGGGTATTTATAGACCCTAAATGACTTCAAAAATGGAGCCAAAATTTAAATCCTCAAAATTTTAGGGTACGAGCGGTATCACCGCTTGCAGTCTGACACTAGGCGGTACCATCGCCCAATCTGGTGGTACCACTACCTAGAAGATTGTCTCTAGGCAATTCCACTGCCCAAACTGGTGGTACCACCACCTATAGTCTCGGAGACTATGCCACTACGATTTCACCTATTTGGTTATTGTTTGGGCCTTTCTCTTAGCCCAAGACAGCCCAAACTTGGCCCAACTATTCACTAATTGGGTTGACCTAATTCTAATCTCAATTATGTACTAACTATAAATTTTAAGACATTTATTAATCTAAACAAATTTCATAAGTCTAGGTTTCTTCCGGTGAGCTTCCGGCGAACTTCCAACAATCTCTCGGCAATGTTCCAACAGACTCTCGGCAAGCTCCTGGACTTCAAGACGATCTTCTTAGTGAGTTCCAATAAGCTTCTTTGGCAAGCTCCTAGACTTCTCGGTCAATTCCGACAGAACTTCTGACAAACATCTCAACTTTCGACGAATGTTCAGAATTCCGACGAACTCTCGAACTCCCAACGAAATCACGTTCTTAACTCTGGGACTTCATTTTGCTTTATGCTTTGCTATTGTAGTTAATCCTACACACATAAAATATACTTCGATCTAGACAATTATTACTAAGCATGAATAATATGTTAGGATCAAGAGCACTAAGAGGGGGGGGTGAATTAGTGCAGCAGAAAACTTTCGGCGATTAAAATCGAAAGCTATGACAAAGATGATTTCGATGTAAAACCAGATTCTTAGACTCCTTTAGCTTAAGATGACGTTAGAGTAAATCTACAAAGGCAGTTTGCAGCTTATGATAAAAATCAGAATGCAAGCGCAAACTGAAATGCGATGTTCGTATGATAAAACCGGTTTACGTCTAAATGTCAACTTTGAAGATACTAAACTTTGAGATATGTTTTGTAAATGCACAGAAGGCAGTTTGCAGTTATAATTGGAGTCAAAACGTAAACGTAAACTGCAATTTAATGATCGGACGAAAACTCCGATTTACGTCTAAACGCAGATTCGGAAAGATCTGAACTTAAAGATATGTTCTGTAAATCCACAGAAGGCAGTTTGCAGTTATAATTGGAGTTAAAACGTAAACATAAACTGCAATGTAATGATCGTACGAAAACGCTGATTTACGTCTAAATGCTGATTCGGAAATATCTGAATTTAGAGACTCGTTCGTAAAAGCGCAGAAGGCAGTAGCTATTTAGGAGGTTTGCAGAAATGATAAAGTGCTCAAAGTATATGCAAACCGAGATTTAGAGTGGTTCGGTCAGTCTTGACCTACTCCACTTTTGGCTTCCTCCACCGACGAGGTTACCGACGTCAACTAGAGGCCTTCCTTCAATAGGCGAAGGCCAACTACCCTTTTACAGTTTCACTCCTTTTGACGGGCTCAGGAGACAACCCTTACAGAACTTTCCTCTCCTCTCTTTACAACTCAAAACTTTGAAGAACAGAAGGAGGAGAACTTTTGGGCTTTACACAAATTTGAGCTCTTAGAATCACAGAAAAGATCAAGATTTCGATGTAGGTCTATATTTTTCCAGTGCTGAATGGGTGGGGTATTTATAGGCCCCAACCCAGTTCAAATTTGGAGCTCAAAACGATCAAATCCTGGAATTCCGGGATCAGGCGGTTGCACCTCCTGACTGGAGCGGTTGCACCGCCTGGCAGAGCTCGAAGACTGAGCCTAGGCGGTTGCACCTCTTTGTCAGGGGCGGTTGCACCGCCTAGTCTGGCTCGGAGACTGAGCCCCAGGCGGTGCCACCTCCTGACTGAGGCGGTTGCACCGCCTGGTCTGGCTCGGAGATTGAGCCCCAAGCGGTGTCACCTCCTGGCTGGGACGGTTGCACCACCCAATCTCCCTGGGAGACTTAGCCCAGGCGGTGCCACCTCCTGGCTTGGGCGGTTGCACCTCCTAGTGCAATCAGGGTCCTAATGGGTAGCTCCATTCGGCCCAATTTCGGTTTTTCAGGGGCCCAATTGCCCCAAGATTAAGCTAATGGGATCACCTCCCATTTCTAACTTAATTAATGTGCTAACTACGATTAATCCTAAGACAATTTCTGCAGCTTGCTCCGGTGAGTCAATCGCTTCTTCCGGCGAGTTTCCGGCGAACTTCCGTCGATCATCCGATGAACCCTCGGTGATGCTCCTGCGGACTTCCGGCAAACTCCTGGACTTGCGACGATCCACTTAGTGAGATATGACGAGATTCTTTTGGCAAGCTCCTGGACTTCTCGGATCTGTTCCCGCAGAACCTCCGACGACCGTCCGGACTTCTGTCAAGCTCTCGAACTCCCAACGTGATCATTGTCTTGACTCCGATGCAACTCCTACTGCTTGTCTAACTTTCATCATAGTTAATCCTGCACACTTACCTCAACACATAGATTAGACAACAAATGACAATTGACTTCATCATCAAAATCCGAGATTCAACAATCTTCCCCTTTTTGATGATGACAATCAATTGATAATGGAGTTATCCTTAACTCCCCCTGTCTATATGCTATAATTGAGATAAGTCAATCTTGAATTCTAGACCTAAGAATTCAAGCGACATATTGATAAGTTAGATCATTTGAACTTATCAATACTCCCATCATGATACCCATCATGATGTATCTCTCTAAGGATGATGTCAAGACTTGACATCCATCATCAGATTTTATATGATGGTGATTGTAACTATTCATCATGTAGTTGAATATCAACATGTAAAGCTGTGAAGTAATGTTTTGATATCATTACATAATGTACACATTTCAAATATTTTTAGCATGTTTTGTATTTCTTCACATGGTAAGGTATCAACTCAAGGCATAATGCAAATTATTGCATCTGTTCATATGTCTCTTGGTTATGCAAGGATGGCATAATTATAGCATCTAATCAATTCATATATTTCTCGGTGATGCAAGCATGGCATAATCATTGTATTAGTGTTTATAGCATCAATTCATATATCTCTCCCCCTTTGTCATCAACAAAAATCATGGTAGTTGTGATACCAGGAAAATATTATAAGCATGCATATAGAGGAAGGCATTATACATAGATTGCTTTGAATACTTCTTTCCCCTTTTTGTTATAATCCTTTGTACAAGTATAGATATTTCAAGATGGAATTCATATGCAGGAATCACTTCATTAGATCTATTTCAGAAACATATTTATCATAAAAGTGTACGAGAAAATCTGATTTATAGCATTCGGGTAATGAGATGCATTCGGACAAGATTATGTTACAGATTTTCAAATATAATCATGAAGACAAAACATTTCAACACATGTTATGTAATGGCAATCAGGTGATCAATAAAGTCCGAAAAATAATTTTAACTAATTTATTTATTCGAACACATCAACATTCCTAATTCTCTTCTTATGAAATCAAATTGTTCTTCACTTAGAGGTTTTGTAAAGATATCAGCTAGTTGATGTTTAGTATCAATGAACTCTATGGTTACGTCATGATTAGTAATATGATCTCGTATAAAGTGATGTCTAATATCAATATGTTTTGTTCTTGAGTGTTGTATAGGATTCTTAGTTAAGCATATAGCACTTGTGTTATCACATTTAATGAGAATATTTTTAAGATTAACTTTGTAATCTTCTAAGGTGTTTTTCATCCACTCAACTTGTGCACAGCATGCACTAGCTGCAATATATTCAGCTTCGATTGTTGATAGTGCAACCGAGTTTTGTTTCTTAGATGACCAGGAGACAAGGGCATTTCCTAAAAATTGACATGATCCTGATGTTCTTTTTCTATCTAGTCTACAGCAAGCAAAGTCAGCATTAGTATAAGCAATTAACTCAAAATTCTCTATTTTTGGGTACCATAATCCTAGATTTGTGGTACCATTAAGATATCTAAATATCCTTTTAACTGCTTTGAGATGAGATATCTTAGGGTTTGATTGAAATCTAGCACAAAGTCCTACACTGAACATGATATCTGGTCTGGTTGTAGTGAGGTAAAGCAAACTTCCTATCATACCCCTATAAGTTTTTTGATTGAAGCTTTCCCCACTTTTATCAATTTCTAATTTAGTGGTGGTGCTCATAGGAGTGTTAATAGCCTTTGAGTTGTTCATATTAAATTTTTTTTAATAAATTCATAGCATATTTAGTTTGACTAATAAAGATGTCATTGCTTAGTTGTTTGATTTATAAGCCTAAGAAGAATGTTAATTCTCCCATTAAGCTCATTTCGAATTCAAAACTCATAGTTTTAGCAAAAGATTCACAAAGAGATTCATTTGTAGAGCCAAAGATAATATCATCAACATAAATCTGAACAATGAGAAAATTATTTTCAAAACTCTTGATGAACAATGTAGTATCAACCTTGCCTTTTGTGAAATTATTTTCGATAAGAAAAGAACTAAGTCTCTCATACCAAGCCCTTGGGGCTTGTTTTAAACCATAGAGAGCTTTAGTTAATCTAAACACATGATTAGGGAGGCTATCATTTTCAAATCCAGGAGGTTGTTCAACATAAACTTCTTCGGAAATAAATCCATTTAGAAAAGCGCTTTTAACATCCATTTGAAACAACTTAAAATTATTACTACTAGCGTAGGCAAGGAGCATCCTTATGGCTTCCAATCGAGCCATAGGAGCGAAGGTTTCTTCGTAATCGATACCTTCTTCTTGGTTGAAACCTTTGGCCACTAATCTAGCCTTGTTTCTAACCACGATACCATTTTCATCTTGCTTGTTTCTGAAGACCCATTTAGTACCAATAACTAAATGGTCATTTGGCCTAGGAACAAGCTTCCGCACCTTATTTCTCTCAAATTGATTCAATTTATCTTGCATTGCGATAATCCATGAATCATCTTTCATGGCTTCGTCAACACATTTGGGTTCAATTTGGGAGAGAAAGGCGGCGTTCGCACAGAAATGTTTAAGAGAAGATCGTGTTTGAACCCCCTTTGAGGTGTCTCCTAAGATTAGCTCCTTGGGATGAGCATCTACATACTTCCAATCCTTAGGTAAGGATGTTTCGGGAGTGGATGCATCCAAGTTGCTAGTTGGAGAAGGGGTTTCATTTAAATTCAAGGAATCAAAATTTACATCATCATCAAAATCATTTTTCCTGATTTTGGAAATCTCATTGAAAACAACATGAATGGATTCTTCGATAATTAAATTTCTTTTATTGAAGATACGAAAGGCTTTAGAAACTAAGGAATAACCAAGAAAGATTCCTTCATCGAATTTAGCATCAAATTTTCCTAAGTTATTCGTTTCATTCAAGATAAAACATTTACACCCAAAGACTTTAAAATATGAAACATTGGGTTTTTTGTTGTTCCATAACTCATAGGGAGTTTTGGTTAGTAGGGGTCTTACTAGAACTCTATTCAAAATATAGCATGCAGTATTTACGACTTAGGCCCAAAAATATTTGGGTAGGTTGTGTTCATTCAACATGGTTCTTGCCATTTCTTGTAAATTTTGATTTTTTTCTTTCTACTACTCTATTTTGTTGAGGATTTCTAGGAGTAGAGAAATTATGGTTGTATCCATTGAGTTCACAAAATTCCTGGAAATCATGGTTTTGAAATTCACCACCATGATCACTTCTAATTGATGAAATCATAGAACCTTTCTCATTCTAAACAAGTTTACAAAACTTGGTAAAATATCTAAGCCATTCACTTTTCTGTTTTAAGAAGTAAGTCCATGTGTATCTGCTATAGTCATCCACAATGACGAAGGCGTATTTGCTACCTCCTAGGCTTGATGTGGAGATTGGTCCGAACAAGTCCATGTGGATCAATTGTAAGGGCCTAGAGGTGCTTATTTAATTCTTAGATTTGAAACTACCCTTAATTTGTTTACCTAATTGGCAAGCATCACATACATTATCTTTGATGAACTTGATATGAGGAATTCCTCTTACAAGTTCTTTCGATGATATTTGAGTGATTAGTTTCATGCTAGCATGACCTAATCTTCTATGCCATATCCAAGCATCATCATTCAAAACAGAAAAACACATTTCATTACACAAGTCATTGATGTCAATAGTGTATACGTTATTTTGTTTTAATGCAATCATAGATATATTTTTGTGTGGTTTTTCAATGATGTAAGCATTAGATTCAAATCTGACAATATATCCTTTATCACATAATTGACTAATGCTCAAGAGGTTATGTTTTAAACCATCAACTAACAGAACATCTTCAATAAAGAAGTTGGATTTGTTACCTATGATTCCTTTGCCAATGATTTTACCCTTGTTGTTGTCTCCGAAGGTGACATAGCCTTCGTCTATGCTAGTGAGCTTAGAGAATTGAGATGGATCTCCGGTCATATGCCTTGAGCATCCACTATCAAGGTACCATCTCTTGCTCCCAACTTGCGATGGTTTAGTTTTCTACAAGAAAGGATGATTTTTAGGTACCCATTTGCTTTTGGGTGCCTCACAAATAGATCTACATTATTTATTATGTTGCATAGAATTTATCATGGTTCCTTTAGGAACCCAAATCAATTTATTTGGACTTATTTTCTTGAATGGACAATAATGTGTCTTGTGTCCAAATTTGCAATAAAAGTTGTATTTGTTTTGATGTCGAACATGTAAGATGGAGCCTTTTATGAAGGTGGTTGGATTTTGGTGAGGACTTCTCACGAATCCAATTCCACTTCTTTTGGGAACTTGACCCTTGTTTGCAAGGATCATGTTCAATGACTTGCTACCAACCTCGAATTTCTTCAAGGTGTCCTTAAGTAGCATATTTTCTTTTTGGAAGGTTTCTAGATCATGGCATTTTATGCATGAGCTTAAGCTATCATGATGTTTAGCTTTTAACTTATCGAAATTACAAATAAGACTATCATGCTCCTTTTTTAGCAATTTGTACTTTCTACTAATAGTCTTACATTCATCAAATAATTCATGAAAAGCATTTAATAATTCATCAAATGATAAATCTACATATATTAAATTTGTTACCTCATCTCCGATGGCCATTAAGGTGTAATGAGCAACTTGCTCGGTGTTGGACTCCTCTTCTTCGGACGCGCTCGAGTCATCCCATGTTGCTTGAAGCGCCTTCTTCTTTGATGTTCTCCTTTTGACTTGGGGACAGTCACTCTTGTAGTGTCCTGGCTTTTTGCATTCATAGCAAATAACTTGATCCTTCTTGGGTTCAGATTTATTTTTTGCGTCATTCTTAAACTTGTTTCTTTTAAAGAATTTTTAAAATTTTCTTGTTAGAAGTGCCAAGTCATCATCATAGTCCTCATCACTTGAGTTTTCTCTCAAGTGGCATTCTGAAGTTTTAAGTGTCATATCCTTCCTGTTCTTTGGAAGGATGTCTTCTTGCTCTTCATGAGCTTTACAGGTCATTTCGTAGGTCATTAATGACCCGATTAGTTCTTCAAGAGGGAAGTTGCGCAAATCTTTTGCCTCTTGAATAGTAGTGACTTTAGGATCCCAACTCTTAGGAAGGGATCTTAGTATCTTATTTACGAGCTCAAAATCCGAAAAGCTTTTTCCGAGTCCTTTTATACCGTTGACGACATCCGTGAAACGGGTAAACATGTCGCCAATGGTTTCACTCGGTTTCATTCGAAAAAGTTCAAAAGAATGTAACAGCAGATTGATTTTTGACTCTTTCACTCTACTTGTGCCTTCATGAGTCACTTCGAGTGTGTGCCAAATATCAAATGCGGTTTCACAAGTTGAAACACGATTAAACTCATTTTTATCAAGTGCACAAAATAAGGCATTCATAGCCTTTGCATTAAGAGCGAAAGCCTTCTTCTCCAATTCATTCCAATTGATCATTGGAAGAGAAGACTTCGAAAATCCATTTTCGACAAGATTCCATAGTTCAATATCCATAGAAATAAGAAAGATCCTCATTCGGGCCTTCCAGTAGGTGTAGTCCGTCCCACTGAACATGGGTGGACGTGTAATAGAATGGCCCTCTTGGTTTCCGGCATATGCCATCTCTCTTGGGTTTTAATCCGTTAGAGAGTTAACCTTGCTCTGATACCAATTGTTAGGATCAAGAGCACTAAGAGGGGGGGGTGAATTAGTGCAGCAGAAAACTTTTGGCGATTAAAATCGAAAGCTGTGACAAAGATGATTTCGATGTAAAACCAGATTCTTAGACTCCTTTAGCTTAAGATGACGTTAGAGTAAATCTACAAAGGCAGTTTGCAGCTTATGATAAAAATCAGAATGCAAGCGCAAACTGAAATGCGATGTTCGTATGATAAAACCGGTTTACGTCTAAACGTCAACTTTGAAGATACTAAACTTTGAGATATGTTTTGTAAATGCACAGAGGGCAGTTTGCAGTTATAATTGGAGTCAAAACGTAAACATAAACTATAATGTAATGATCGTACGAAAACTCTGATTTACGTCTAAACACATATTCGGAAAGATCTGAACTTAAAGATATGTTCTGTAAATCCACAGAAGGCAGTTTGCAGTTATAATTGGAGTTAAAACGTAAACATAAACTGCAATGTAATGATCGTACGAAAACGCTGATTTACGTCTAAATGCTGATTCGGAAATATCTGAATTAGAAACTCGTTCGTAAAAGCGCATATGGCAGTAGCTATTTAGGAGGTTTGCAGAAATGATAAAGTGCTCAAAGTAAATGCAAACCGAGATTTAGAGTGGTTCGGTCAGTCTTGACCTACTCCACTTTTGGCTTCCTCCACCGACGAGGTCACCGACGTCAACTAGAGGTCTTCCTTCAATAGGCGAAGGCCAACTTCCCTTTTACAGTTTCAGTCCTTTTGACGGGCTTAGGAGACAACCCTTACAGAACTTTCCTCTCCTCTCTTTACAACTCAAAACTTTGAAGAACAGAAGGAGGAGAACTTTTGGGCTTTACACAAATTTGAGCTCTTAGAATCACAGAAAAGATCAAGATTTCGGTGTAGGTCTATATCTTTTCAGTGCTGAATGGGTGGGGTATTTATAGGCCCCAACCCAGTTCAAATTTGGAGCTCAAAACGATCAAATCCCGGAATTCCGGGATCAGGCGGTTGCACCTCCTGACTGGAGCGGTTGCACCGCCTGGCAGAGCTCGAAGACTAAGCCCAGGCGATTGCACCTCTCTGTCAGGGGCGGTTGCACCGCCTTGTCACGCCCCTAAAAATATCCATGATATTTAAATTTTTTTCGCCACAACTAACCCAGGATCCAAACACACATTTGAGGTCACTAAGAAAACATTCAGATCAAAAATTTCACTTCTATAATCTATCAATTCATAACCCTGTGCAATTCATAAACATAGCACACATCACTCGATAATTTATACAATCTGAACTCAACTCATCAAAATAAAAACCACAATATAAATCCACAAGTGGGGAAATCTATGCAGTCACCACAATCATCGATTTACCATAAGTTCATATCATTACACGAATTTAATTTAACATTCCAAAACCCTATACATGAGGGATCCTTTAACTTACACAAAATCCACAGGTTTAGATTCATAGTCACATTTCATTAGATGCAACGTAGCTTATACACAACTACATATATGCTAACAAAAGTTCTGCCCAACGTCTTCTAAACTTTCCACTGCCTCAGCCCATTCTTAACATTTACGCAAGCGATACGCTATCCTGAAAAAATTATCAACAAATGGGGTGAGCATAAAGAGCTCAGCAAGTGACTAACATATCCATATCAAAATAGTACAATTTCCAAAGAGATGCAGTTTCAAACACAAAGCAGAATATACGATTTCGTATACATAATATCATTAGGAGCAGAATCATAATTGTCCTTTTTAATCATACATATTTGGTTCCTGACAGATGGGGCATAGAGTAATTGGAGCATATCAGAAACAAAGGAAACATATCGGAGCTTATCAATGGCATATAAAATGTTCCAAATCACATCAACGACATAGGGAACATTACGAAGCAAAATCAGCAGTGAATGAAGCATTTCAGAGCATATCAAACTCATATGTCGTACAGAAGCTCAAACGTCGTCCTTGACGTTGCAATCATATCATAACTATCCAGAGCACGAACAGAAATAACTCACCAAAACTTTGGATGTCATATCAAACATATAGAGGGTGTAGTGGGATCTCAGTCAGAATGTGATTCATCCATTTCTGAATGACCACCTGACAAAAGTCTCCCACGTCTGGGAGCTCCATCCACCCACGTCTAGGTGAAGTCAAAGGGGGCCGGCAGAGCATCGCAGGCTCTAAGCAATATCCCACAAAGCGGGACCCCACAAAGCGGGCAAATAAGCGCATACCAGAATATCCCACAAAGCGGGACCCCACAAAGCGGGCAAATCAACGCATACCCTTTACCATTTCTGGCAAAGGTCCAGACAATCCCACACACCAGAGTACAAGAAGGTAGTTTCAACAATAAGTAGCATATAACGGAAGCACACGCGGAACAACCAAACGTACATGTGCCTTTTCAAAAGCAATGTGATGCAAGGAACAAATCTCTCACAAAAGTATTCATTTTAGGAAAGAAATGAAAGCAAGAGTGTACAGGGATTCCAAACAATCATAATCAGCTCAATTTCAATAAGAAGATTAGGCGAATTCAAGTATCCAAAGGAAATGGAATAGAATATGCGAAATCGACCAAAGCTCGATTTCGGACAGAATTCCAGTGGCACATCAAACAAATATTTCAGAATAACAATTATGCTCCAATACCCATAAGAAGGCTATGGTCGAACCATATATCAATCTATATTCGGATGGAACAGATTTCATATGAAACAGGGCTCCCAACACAGAGTTACCTCTGATTTGGTAACACAAGGTCAAAATCACAATCACTGTTTTGCAGAATTTATAAGGTCGGATTCAACAGACGATAGGGTGGGCAATTGAACTCCAAAATTTTCAAACTATATGTCAAAAGAGATAATTTCAAGTCTAGTTTCAAATAAAATCAGTTTGGTACAAACCAGAATTTTCAACAGGGAGTTATAGGCGTTTTAGTATCGAAAGGTCAGAAATCTTGAACTCTGTTTTACAGCGTCTATAGGCTCTTTTGAAACAAATTTTTGGGTAAGTATTCGGTGTCCAAAATCTACAAAATTGGTGTCAAAAGAAATATATACAAGTCTAATTTCAAACAAAAATAGTTCCTGCCTGAATCCTCATTCTGTACTAAAACTTATAGCTGAAACAGTGCTTAGGGGTCAGTTTACCGAAAAAAAAAACTTTCAGAATCCATGGTTTTATGTCCAAGGAGAGACATATCAGTTTCTAAATAGAAATCTTCCAATTTATTTTGAATCAACATAAAAACAGAGTCTAATACTACTGTAGGATGGGGTTAGAACACTTGCCTTTGGAAATTTTGACCCGAAATGACAAGATTAAAGCAAGAACCCTAAAAGCCCCAATTTTCTTTCTCTTCTTCTTCTTCTTCTTCTTCTTCTTCTTCTTTCTTTCTTTCCCTGATCACCCACGAGCTGCCTCCTCTGCTTCCTTAAGAACGAAGGTAGAGAGGCTTAAGCGGTGGAATTTGTCATTTGGTGTATTTTACAGTTTATTCCTTGTTTTTATCATATTCACGATTAGATCCTTAAGGTTTACATATAGGTCCTCAGATTCTTTCTTTTCTCTTTTTTTTTTGAACAGATCTCCCAAATCTTACAAATAAGTTACCTCTGATTCATACTCTATTTCTTTTGTCAATTAAAATAGATGCTTACGTTATCACCAGAAATTTATACGAACATTCGGAAATGAGGGGTGTTACACGCCTAGTCTGGCTCGGAGACTGAGCCCCAGGCGGTGCCACCTCCTGACTGAGGCGGTTGCACTGCCTGGTCTGGCTCGGAGACTGAGCCCCAGGCGGTGCCACCTCCTGGCTGGGGCGGTTGCACCGCCCAGTCTCCTTGGGAGACTTAGCCCCGGCGGTGCCACCTCCTGGCTTGGGCGGTTGCACCTCCTAGTGCAATCAGGGTCCGAATGGGTAGCTCCATTCGGCCCAATTTCGGTTTTTTAGGGGCCCAATTGCCCCAAGATTAAGCTAATGGGATCACCTCCCATTTCCAACTTAATTAATGTGCTAACTACGATTAATCCTAAGACAATTTCTGCAGCTTGCTCCGGTGAGTCAATCGCTTCTTCCGGCGAGTTTCCGGCGAACTTCCGTCGATCATCCGATGAACCCTCGGTGATGCTCCTGCGGACTTCCGGCAAACTCCTGGACTTGCGACGATCCACTTGGCGAGATATGACGAGCTTCTTTTGGCAAGCTCCTGGACTTCTCGGATCTGTTCCCGCAGAACCTCTGACGACCGTCCGGACTTCCGTCAAGCTCTCGAACTCCCAACGTGATCATTGTCTTGACTCCGGTGCAACTCCTGCTGCTTGTCTAACTTTCATCGTAGTTAATCCTACACACTTATCTCAACACATAGATTAGACAACAAATGACAATTGACTTCATCATCAAAATCCGAGATTCAACATAATATTGTCCGGTATGTCATTGGTCCATCGACGCTTCATCCGATTTTTCGGCGCATCGTCCTCTCTTGTGGCCTATTGCCCAATCGGCCAGTTGACCTCTACTACTCCAATATCCTTGGCACAATATCTGCTCTTCTTGGCCCGATGCCCGAATCCATGGCCCAAAGCCTTTTGTCGATACATCAACCGATCCTTCAGATCGACGTCCAATCTTCTGATATGTTTTCCTTCGGCCCAACATGATTCTTCCTGCTTTAATTGTCACATCCTAATTGAAGCATTCTACATCACTCAAAACACAGATCAAATCATAAACACTTATCAATTGGTTTCATCATCAAAATCCGAGATTCAATAATCTTTCCCTTTTTAATGATGACAACTAATTGATGACGGAGTTAACTTTAACTCCCAGAGTTTAAACAAACTCCCCCTATCAATATGACATATTGATAGAACTCTTGAATTCAAAAATCCAAGCAACATGTTATCATAAAACTTATGCATAACATCATACTTCTCCCCTTTTGTCATTAACAAAAAAGGGAAGTTCAACTATCAAGTGTTTGAGATATAAGTTCAAATCATTACATATTAAACATAATCTCAAGTTTTATCATCATGCAAGTTAGCAATAATTTTGAGTTTTGCAAGTTTGTAAATTTTGCCAGATATGCAAGTTAGTATGTTTTGTTCCTTGAGATAGGCAAGATAACACTTCTTGGTGATGTTCAAGATAGCAAATTTTACATCATGCAAGCTAGTGAATCTTACAATATTTTAGAACATGGAAACTAGCAAATTTTTTACATCATTAAAAAATAAAAAGCAAGTAATATTTGAGATGTTCAAGATAGACTATTTTTGCATCTTCTTGAAATGTGTAACTTAGCAAACATTGCTTCTCTTGAGATTTGCAAGATAGCACTTCTTGCTTCTCTTTTAAGATGAGCAAGCTAGTAATTCTTGCTTCACTTTTGAGTTGGGCAATCTAGCAATTTTTGGATATGCAAGCTAGTATGATAGCAAGTTTTACATTAAGCAAGGTAACATATTTTGCACCATGCAAGTTAGCAAATTTTACATAATTTTAGAACAAGCATAGCTAGTTCTTTCTCCCCCTTTGTCTTTGTCAAAAAGAAGGGAAGAAATTAATTTTATAAATTTTTTTCCTTTACAATAAATTTTAAATCATGACAAAGGTTAAATAACAAAGATGAAAAATCAAGTCATGAATGTCAAAATAATTTTTCACCATAAATATTTCATCATTGCATGCATCATTATCATAAGTTGAAGTATTGCATACATAATATCAAATCATCATTCATAATTACATCAATATTTCAATCATTATGTCAATCATAAAAAATGAAATATCAAGTCTAAAATTTGAGAAATCAAGAGAAATCATGATTCATTTTAACAAATCTCCTCTTAAATAATTAAGAAAAAGAATTCTTAGGAGATCATGATATAGATAAAATTCA
This sequence comes from Musa acuminata AAA Group, assembly GCF_036884655.1. NCBI lineage: Eukaryota > Viridiplantae > Streptophyta > Magnoliopsida > Zingiberales > Musaceae > Musa > Musa acuminata. The sequence continues at coordinate 15,720,458 of NC_088344.1, read as the reverse complement.
TTTAATCTTGTAAGAGAACAAGATCTCAATTTATGCATATAAAATCTCTTAATTCATTATGAATCATAAAAATTATAATTCTGAAAAATCATGATTCATTTAGATAAAAAGATTGCTGATTCATACATTTGAATAAATATTTTTAAACCAACATCACTTCAACTCATCATGCATTATTTCAAAATGTAAAATCATCAAACATGATACAAACATTTGTGTTCAAAACCTTCATTATTACTCCCATGCATGATAATAAAGCATTCATGATACCAAACATTAAATCAACATTTTAAGCATTTATCACTTAATGATTGTTGGTACCAAACATTCATCATTAAATCAACATTTTAATCATTTATTTTCTCTTTAGCAATTGGCAAAAAGAAACTTAGATAGATTCATTAATCTCACCTTTTTGAAAAATGGTAGGAAGAAATATAGGAGTTCAAAAATAAGATCTTGATTCATAGAGAAATCTCATGTATCAAATTTCGAAAAATCAAGATGATGATTCATATATAAAAATCGCAAGTTATAATCAAGAAAAAAATCATCTTTTATCTTCAAATCATTCAACTTGTTAAATCAACAAAGTCACTTTTAAGAGATTCATAAAAATGATACAAATAGATTCATCAAAATCAATAAAATAGAGAAAAAAAAATTAAAAAAAATGTTTTCCTCGTTTTAGTTGTTTCATTTAAAGTTGTTTATTTCATATAAGTATGCTCAAGTTTTTTCGTATGAAAACCATACATCAAGGTTTAGAATCAAAATAGCAAATCTCATCATAGAAATAATCAAGATTAATAAACCATAAATTACCCAAAAATCATCATTACTTCAAATCATCATTCATAATTAAAAATAAAATTATCAAGCATGATACTTATATTATTTCATATAAGCATGCCCTTTTCATTTATGTCAAATCAAAAAATATATCATTTTTAAAACCAAAAAAGTAACTTTCATTACGGTACAAACTGATAAGCCATAAATCACAAAAATCATCAAGCATAATTTTGAAATATAAATTTATTAAGCATAATCATTATGCATAAAATAAAATAATCAATTATAGTATCAAAACATTTAATATTTTCATTACATCATTAAACATGTAATTTTCATAATCATTTTCAAAATTAGCTAGAAAAAAAAAAAGCATGATCCCAATTCATTGCAACAGTATTTTCTCACTTTTAAACTCTCTGTGATTGTGTATTTTAACCAGGGATAAGAGGGGTATTTATAGGCCTCAAGTTGACTCAAACTTGGAGCCTAAAAATATCTCATCCCGGGTTTCTTGGGTATGAGTGGTACCATCGCTTGTGTTGGGCGATACCATCGCCAGTGTCAGTCTGACACTAACACTACACTGGGCGGTACCACCGCACACTAGGCGATACCACCGCCCAGATTGACAGTACCACCGCTTGACAGCCTCTCGGAGTCTGTGTCTGGGCGGTACCACCGCTTGACATAGTCTCGGAGACTATGCCACGACGGTGCCACCTCTTGGGTCACTATTTGGGCCTTTTCACTTGACCTAACACAGTCTTTACATAGGCCCAACTGGCCCCTAATTGTGTTGGACCAATTCCAATCCCAATTATATGCTAACTACGAATTCTAAGGCATACACTAAGCTAAATAAGTCCAATGAGTCAAGGTTTCTTCTAGCGAACTTCCGATGATCTCTCAGTAATGTTCCAGCGGACTCTCGGCAAGCTCTTGGACTTCACGATGATCTTCTTAGTGAGTTCTGATGAGCTTCTTTGGCAAGCTCCTAGGCTTCTCAGCTAGTTCCAATAAAATGTTTAGACTTTCAACGAACTCTTAAACTCCCAACGAAATCTCGTTCTCGGCTCCGAGACTTCATTTTGCTTTATGTCTTGCTATTGTAGTTAATCCTGCACACATCAAACACACTTTGATCTAGACAATTATTACTAAACATGAATCATGTTGTCCGGCATATCATTGGTCCATCGACGCTTCATCCAATTCTTCGGCTCATCGCCCTCTCTTGTGGCATATTGCTCAATCGGCCAATTGACCTCCGCAACTCCAATATCCTTGGCGCAATATCCACTCTTCTTGGCCCAATGCCTGAAACCATGGCTCGAAGCCTTTTATCGATACATCGACTAATCCTTTGGCTCAACGTCCAATCTTCTAACATGTTTTTCTCCAGCCTAACATGATTCTTCCTACTTTAATTGTCTCTCCCTAATCGAAGCATCATGCATCACTCAAAACGTAAATCAAATCATAAATACTATCAATTGGTTTCATCATCAAAATCTGAGATTCAACAGTAAGTGATCGTGATAGGGTCTTCACAGACAGATTTTGGACAGAGTTATTCCAGATGTAGGGCACTAAATTGAAAATGAGTATGGCATATCACCCATAAATCGACGGCTAGATTGAAATGGTGAGCACGTGCTTGGAGACATACCTTAGATGCTTCACTAGTGACCGGCCAAAAGAGTGGACAAAGTGGCTTCCTTGGGCCGAGTGGTGTCATAATACAACTTATCATTCATCCAAAAAATGTACTCTCTATGAGGCTATGAATAGCCGACCTCCCCCTGTGATCCCAAAATATGTGTTGGGCACCTCTAAAGTAGAACAAGTAGCTAGGGAACTACAAGATAGAGATAAAATACTAAAGTTGCTAAAAGATAATCTCATTGCAACTCAAGCAGGGATGAAACAGTAATATGATCAACACAAAGGCGAAAGAGAATTTTCAGTAGGAGATTAGGTCTTCCTACAGCTCTAGCGATACAAGCAAACATCAATCTAGACCAGAGTATCTATGAAGCTTTCACCTCAGTTCTATGGACCCTACCAAATTTTAGAACATATCGAAGCGATAGCATATAGATTAGACTTACCCACTAGCTCCCGAATCCATCCAGTCTTCCATATGTCGTGTTTAAAGCTCAAGCTGGGACAAAATAAGATAAAATTCATTCTATGTGTCATGTTTAAAGCTAAAGCTATGACAAAATAAGACAAAATACATCCACTAGCATATAGATGGCTTTGGGTAGCCATCTAGCAAATATGACTACCTAAGGAGAACTCCAAACCCAACCGAGTGTCATTATTGATCGACAGATCGTGACTCGATGACGATGACCCACTACTGAAATACTAATACAGTAGGTGAACCTATCAGGAGAAGATGCCATTAGGAGAAATATGACAACTTGAAGATCAAATTCCTAAAATTTATGGATTGTCAGCCTCGAGGACAAGGCTAATTTGAAGAGTGCAGGTCTATTAGGACTCTAGCTAGGAGAGCCATAATTAAAAGGAGCATTCATGTAAAACCTATCTAGTCAACTCCTATTAAAGAGGTGAAGAGGCCGACTAAGGATAGGATTAGTTCGGAGGTTTCTTCTTAGAGAAGCATTAGGAGTTGGTTAGAAGTAGGAGTCTTGAGTTGGAGTCCTATTAGGAATTGAGGTTTAGAAACCCTATAAATAGTTATATATTCATTCTCTGTGATAAGAAATAGATGAATCTTTTTAGCCGCCTTTGAGTAACAACTTAGAGTTCGATCCCCTAAAGAGATCAACCCCAAGCCTTTGAGGAACCCCTATAGAGTTCGATCCCCTAAAGAGATCAACCCCAAGCTTAAAATCTGCAAGGGTTCTAACACGCTGCCGTGAGCAAGGATGCCCGCCCGACAGGGCAGCAGTGCCTGCGATCAGAACCACCCATAGGGGCGGCAAGCCTCATAGGCTCAGCAAGCCCTGTAGGGGCGGCAAGCCAGTGGGGCAACAATGCTTGCGAGTGTTGCCCCACGAGCAGAATCACCCGTGAAGGTCGTGGTGCCCGCAAGGGCACCCGCTCGGCAGGGCAACACCACCCGTCAGGGTACTAGCCTGCGGGGGCGCCCACCTGCAAGGGCGGCATCGCTTGCAGACAGGGGTATCGTCCCCGCCCCCGACTGCATAGGGTCGCCATTGGCAGGGTGGCGGTGGCTGCAACAAACAAAGCGAGAAAGGGCTTAGGGGATTTTTAGGCAAAAGGATAGTTTTGCCCCTCAAAATTTCAAAAATTCAAGGTTATGTATGTTGTCCAAATTATAAAAATACCCCTCAGAATTCAAAAAATTCCCTATATGTCCTTGATTTCAAAAAATATTAATTAATTAAAAGGTTTAATTGATTATTATTTTTATTATTATCTAGTAGTCATATATGATGATTATTTATACATATGATGTATAATATGTGGACGAATGATCATGGACTATGTGATATGTGTACTTGTGATTATTATTATTGGGGCCTGCGAGCCTCTATTTTATTTTTCGTTTATTGTCGGGCATGTGTGTATATGATTAAATTGTAATCACATGAGAAGACACAGTAGGAGCGTGGATGCGATAGTAGGACCCACGATGCCGAGACGGACGATCATGATGCATGGAGATGCGTCGAGATGTCAACGGAACCGACGAGGATGAGATGGACGATCACAAAGCATGGAGATGCACTGCTACACACATAAATATTGATGTGAGTGATTAGACCCACCAGCTCGGGCCTGACCACATTAGGCTGTGGTCAATGATCATCTAATGTAATTGCTCATGTGATGTGTGATTGTTTATACACATACTAGATATATATATATATATATATATATATATATATATATATATATATTTGCATTCGATGTAGATATATATTAAATATATATGTGTGTGATACGTTACATTAGGAGACCAAATCAACAAAATCCCCTCTCTCGATAATATTAAGTTGGTAAACATGAGGCAATTAGATTGACCCATGTGGCCTTCCATCGTTATAGGTATGGACCGATTCTCGATGTAGGTTGATTTAGTCGAGTCCCTCGAGGCTCACCTATATAATGATTCACTATCTTGCCTACGACATAGAGATATCACTAGTGACTTGAGGACATGGTATGCTTGGTCAAGTCACTCGAGAGTATATCATCGAATCAAACTCATCTTATAATGATGGTGTTGACTTAACCAAACATTATGGTTGAATCGGAGGTCAAATAGGACGGGAATCATAAGGAGTTGTGATCGACAATAGTTGCTTACCTTTTAGGCTTAGTGTGATTGGTTGAGTCCCTCAAGGTTATACTAAGACGCTAATTCGATCTCGATCCCCACTAGAAGTCTACCAGAGACTTCCATTTTATATGCTGAGGGTGTCGTGTGACTCGCCAGTAAAATAGTGGGAGCAGATTAAGATAAAAGTCCATATCTTGATTGTATAATTTTTACAAAATCTACATGTTATTTATTTATACTACATCTTTATTTTTAGAAAAATATCGCTTTCAAATCCCTTACGTGGCATACTTGATGTCAACCGTCTCATTGGTCCAAATTATATAAATTGACTCCACAACTTGAGAATTGTTCTCACGGTGGAGAAAATAGCATACATCCTTGTTAGGATCGAGAGCACTAAGAGGGGGGGGGGTGAATTAGTGCAGTGGATATCTTACAGCGATTAAAAACCAAAAGCTGCGTTCGTTCAATAAAAGCTATTATGATGCAAAAGCTAATTCTCAGTTTGTATCTAAGTGCAGTTTGCGTCTAAGCGCAGATTGCGTCTAAGCGCAGTTTGCGTCTAAACACAGTTTGCGTCTAAGCGCAGTTTGCGTCTAAGCGCAGTTTGCGTCTAAACACAGTTTGCGTCTAAGCGCAGTTTTGCGTCTAAGCGCAGTTTACGTCTAAACTCAGATTTACGTCTAAACGCAGTTTTACGTCTAAACGCAGATTTACGTCTAAACGCAGATTTACGTCTAAACTTTGAAACTCGTTTGTATACTCGCAGAAGGCAGTATGCAGTTGAAATCAAGATGTAAACGTGAACTGAGAACTGATGATTGTGAGAGGAAACCCGATTTACGTCTAAATGCAGTTTTACGTCTAAATGTTGAAACTCGTTCGTAAAATTGTAGAGGACAGTTTGCAGTTATCAATAGGATCAAAATGTAAGTGTAAACTGCAAGGAAACTCTTTCGTAAAAGCACGGAAGACAGTTCTGCAGAATCAAACATAAACGTAAACTGTAATGTACGAAAATACGAATTTACGTCTGAATGCAGATTCGGAAGAACAGCACTTAGAACTTGTTCGTGAAAGCGCAGAGTGCAGTAGTAATGGAGGAGGTTTGCAGTAATGATAAAGTGCTCAAAAATAAACGCAAACCAGAGATTTAGAGTGGTTCGGTCAGCCTTGACCTACTCCACTTTTGGCTTCCTCCACCGACGAGGTTGCCGACGTCAACTAGGGGCCTTCCTTCAATGGGCGAAGGCCAAACTGCCCTTTTACAGTTTCTCTCCTTTTAACAGGCTCAGGAGACAACCTTTACAGACCTTTCTCTCCTCACTTTACAACTGAAAACTTGAAGAACAGAAGGAGGAGACTTAAGGGCTTTACAACACTTTTGAGCTCTTAGAATCACAGAAAAGATCAAGATTTCGGTGTAGGTCTGTATCTTTTCAGTGCTGAATGGGTGGGGTATTTATAGGCCCCAACCCAATTCAAATTTCGAGCTAAAAACGATCAAATCCCGGAATTTCGGGATCAGGCGGTTGCACCTCTTGACTGGAGAGGTGGCACCGCCTGGCAGAGCTCGAAGTCTGAGCTCAGGCGGTTGCACCTCTCGACTGGAGAGGTGGCACCGCCTGGCAGAGCTCGAAGACTGAGCTCGGACGGTTCCACCTTCTCTGTCAGGGGTGGTTGCACCTTCCTGCCAGAGCTCGAAGACCGAGCTCAGGCGGTGCATCTCCTGACCAGAGAAGTTTCTCTTCTCTGCCAGAGGTGGTTGCACCTTTCTGCCAGAGGTGGTTGCACCTCTCTGCCAGAGGTGGTTGCACCTCTCTGCCAGAGCTCGAAGACTGAGCTTAGGCTGTGCATCTCCTGGCCAGAGAGGTCGTACATCTCTTCCAGAGCTCGAAGACTGACTCGGTGATTGCATCACCAGGCAGAGCTCGAAACTTGAGCTCAGGCGGTGCTACCGCTTGACAGAGGAGGTTGCACCGCCCAGTCTCGCTTGGAGACTGAGCCCTGGGCGGTTGCACCGCCTGGCTGGAGCGGTTGCACCTCCCAGTCTCGCTGGGAGACTTAGCCTGGGCGGTTGCACCTCCCTGCCTGGGCGGTTGCACCTCCCACAGCTTCTTGGGTTCGAATGGGTTGAACCATTCGACCCAACTTGAGTTCTTCAGGGGCCCAATTGCCCCAGGATTAAGCTAATGGGATCACCTCCCATTTCTAACTTAATCACCGTGCTAACTACGATTAAATCTAAGACAATTTCTGCAGCTTTGCTTCGGTGCGTCAATCGCTTCTTCCGGCGAGTTTCCGGCGAACTTCCGTCGATCATCCGATGAACCCTCGGTGATGCTTCTGCGGACTTCCGGCAAACTCCTGGACTTTGCGACGATCCACTTGGCGAGTTCCGACGAGCTTCGCTTGGCAAGCTTCTGGACTTCTCGGATCTGTTCCCGCAGAACCTCCGACGACCGTCCGTACTTCCGTCGAACTCTCGAACTCCCAACGTGATCATGAACTTGACTCCGGCGCAACTCCTGCTGCTTGTCTATCTTTCATCATAGTTAATCCTGCACACTTATCTCAACACATAGATTAGACAACAAATGACAATTGACTTCATCATCAAAATCCGAGATTCAACAATCTCCCCCTTTTTGATGATGACAATCAATTGATAATGGAGTTATCCTTAACTCCCCCTGTCTATATGCCATAGTTGAGATAAGTCAACCTTGAATTCAAGACCTAAGAATTCAAGTGACGTATTGATAAGTTAGATCAGTTAAACTTATCAATACTCCCATCATGATACCTATCATGATGTATCTCTTCAAGGATGATGTCAAAGCTTGACATTCATCATCAAGTTTGTATGATAGTGTTTGTGACTATTCATCATGTAATTGAACATTATCATTTAAAGCTCGAAGAACTATTACATGATGCACACATATTATCATTCTAGCAAGTTTGTATTTACTTCACAAAATAGGATATCAACTCAAGACATAATGCAAACTATAGCACATGTTTCATATATCTCTTGGTGATGCAAGGATGGCATTGTGCAAACATTATTTATAGCATTACTCAAGGTATTTCTAATCACAGTGTTTATCAATTCATATATTTCTCCCCCTTTGTCATCAACAAAAAGCATTGTTATACAAGGAAGACCAATTTAGACGAAAGCTTATAGAGGGATTTTACATAGATTGCTTTGAAAACTTCTTCCCCCTTTTGTTATAATTCATTTTACCCGTAAAGATATTACAGAATGACATACATATTCAGGAATCACTTTATCAGATTTAATTCAAAAACTTATTTTTCATGAAAGTGTACGAATAAATCTGTTTTATAGCATTCGAACAACTAAGATGCATTTGGACAAGATTTTGTTACAGATTTTCACATATAATAGAAAATGGCATTCATGTGATCTGATCATTCAATATAGTCCGAAAAATAATTTTAACAAGTTTATTTATTCGGACACATGAGCATTCCTAACTCTCTTCTAATGAAATCAAATTGTTCTTCACTTAGAGGTTTTGTAAAAATGTCAGCTAGTTGATGTTTAGTATCAATGAATTCTATGGTTACGTCATGATTGGTGACATGATCTCGTATAAAGTGATGTCTAATATCAATATGTTTTGTTCTTGAGTGTTGTATAGGATTTTTGGTTAAGCATATTGCACTTGTGTTATCACATTTAATTGGAATATTTTTGAGATGAACTTTATAATCTTCTAAGGTATTTTTCATCCATACAACTTGTGCACAGCATGCACTTGCTGCAATATATTCAGCTTCGGTTGTTGATAGTGCAACTGAGTTTTGTTTCTTTGATGACCAGGAAACAAGGGCATGTCCTAAAAATTGACATGATCCTGATGTGCTTTTTCTATCTAATCTACACCCAGCAAAGTCAGCATCAGCATAAGCAATTAACTCAAAATTTTCTGATTTTGGGTACCATAATCCTAGATTTGTGGTACCATTAAGATATCTAAATATTCTTTTAACTGCTTTGAGATGAGACATCTTAGGGTTTGATTGAAATCTAGCACAAAGTCCTACACTGAACATGATGTCTGGTCTGGTTGCAGTGAGGTAAAGTAAACTTCCTATCATACCCCTATAAGTTTTTTGATCAAAGCTTTCTCCACTTTCATCAATTTCTAATTTAGTGGAGGTGCTCATAGGAGTGTTACTGGCCTTTGAGTTGTTCATGTTAAACCTTTTTAATAAATTCATGGCATATTTAGTTTGACTAATAAAGATGCCATTGCTTAGTTGTTTGATTTGTAAACCTAAGAAGAATGTTAATTCTCCCATTAAGCTCATTTCGAATTCAAGACTCATAGTTTTACCAAACGATTCACAAAGAGATTCATTTGTAGAGCCAAAGATGATATCATCAACATAAATCTGAACAATAAGAAAATTATTTTCAAAATTCTTGATAAACAATGTAGTATCAACCTTGCCTTTTATGAAATTATTTTCAATGAGAAAAGAACTAAGTCTCTCATACGAAGCCCTTGGGGCTTGTTTTAAACCATAGAGAGCTTTAGTTAGTCTAAACACATGATTAGGGTAGCCATTATTTTCAAATCCAGGGGGTTGTTCAACATAAACTTCTTCGGAAATGAAACCATTTAGAAAAGCGCTTTTAACATCCATTTGAAATAACTTAAAATTATTGCAACTGGCGTAGGCAAGGAGCATCCTTATGGCTTCCAATCGAGCCACAGGTGCGAAGGTTTCTTCGTAATCGATACCTTCTTCTTGGTTGAAACCTTTGGCCACTAATCTAGCCTTGTTTCTAACCACGATACCATTTTCATCTTGCTTGTTTCTAAAGACCCATTTAGTACCAATAACTAAATGGTCATTTGGCCTAGGAACAAGCGTCCACACCTCATTTCTCTCAAATTGATTTAATTCATCTTGCATTGCGATAATCCATGAATCATCTTTCATGGCTTCATCAACACATTTGGGTTCAATTTGGGAGAGAAAGGCGGCGTTGGCACAAAAGTTTTAAAAGAAGATCGTGTTTGAACCCCCTTTGATGTGTCTCCTAGGATTAGCTCCTTAGGATGAGCATCTATATACTTCCAATCCTTGGGTAAGGATGTTTCGGAAGTGGATGCATCCAAGTTGCTAGTTGGGGACGGGGTTTCGTTTAAATTCAAGGAATCAAAATCATCATCAAGATCATTTTTCTTAATTTCTGAAATCTCATTGAAAACAACATGGATGGATTCTTCAATAATTAAGGTTCTTTTATTGAAGATGCGAAAAGCTTTAGAAACCGAAGAATAACCAAGAAAGATTCCTTCATCAGATTTAGCATCGAATTTTCCTAAGTTATCCTTTTCATTCAAGATAAAACACTTACACCCAAAGACTTTGAAATATGAGACATTGGGTTTTTTGTTATTCCATAACTCATAAGGAGTTTTGGTGAGTAAGGGTCTTACTAGGACTCTATTTAAAATATAGCATGCAGTGTTTACAGCTTCGGCCCAAAAATATTTGGGTAGGCTATGTTCATTCAACATTGTTCTTGCCATTTCTTGTAAATTTCGATTTTTTCTTTCTACTACCCCATTTTGTTGAGGATTTCTTGGAGTAGAGAAATTATGGTTATATCCGTTGAGTTCACAGAATTCTTGGAAGTCATGGTTTTGAAATTCTCCACCATGATCACTTCTAATTGACGAAATCATAGATCCCTTTTCATTTTGAACAAGTTTACAAAACTTGGTAAAATATCTAAAGCATTCATTTTTCTGTTTTAAGAAGTAGGTCCATGTATATCTGCTATAGTCATCAATAATGACAAAGGCGTATTTGCTACCTCCTAGACTCGATGTAGAGATTGGTCCGAACAAGTCCATATGGATCAATTGTAAGGGCCTAGAGGTGCTTATTTGATTCTTAGCTTTGAAGCTACCCTTAATTTGCTTACCTAATTGGCAAGCATCACATACATTATCTTTGATGAACTTGATATGAGGAATTCCTCTTACAAGTTCTCTAGATGATACTTGAGTGATTAGTTTCATGCTAGCATGACCTAATCTTCTATGCCATAGCCAAGCATCCTCATTCATAACGGCAAGGCACATTTCATCACATAAGTCATTGATGTCAATAGTGTATACGTTGTTTTGTTTTAATGCAATCATAGATATATTTTTGTGTGGTTTTTCAATGATGCAAGCATTAGATTCAAATCTTATAATATATCCTTTATCACATAATTGACTAATGCTCAAGAGGTTATGTTTTAAACCATCAACTAGTAAAACATCTTCAATAGAGAGGTTGGATTTGTTACCTATGGTTCCTTTGCCAATGATTTTACCCTTGTTATTGTCTCCGAAGGTGACATATCCTTCGTCTATGCTAGTGAGCTTAGAGAATTGAGATGGATCTCCGGTCATATGCCTTGAGCATCCACTATCAAGGTACCATTTCTTGCTCCTAGCTTGCGATTGTTTAGTTTTCTACAAGAAAGGATGATGTTTAGGTACCCATTTGCTTTTGGGTGCCTCATAAATAGATCTACATTTTCTATCATGTTGCATAGAGTTTATCATGGTTCCTTTAGGAACCCAAATTAATTTGTTTGGACTTATTTTCTTGAATGGACAACAATGTGTCTTGTGTCCAGATTTGCAACAAAAGTTGCACTTGGTTTGGTGTTGAACATGTAAGATGGAGCCTTTTATGAAGGTGGTTGGATTTTGGTGAGGATTTCTCACAAATCCAATCCCGCTCCTTTTTGGAATGTGACCCTTGTTTGCAAGGATCATGTTTAATGACTTGCTACCAACCTCGAATTTCTTCAAGGTGTCCTTGAGTAGCAGGTTTTCTTTTTGCATAGTTTCTAAATCATGACATTTGATACATGAATTTAAACTATCATGATGTTCGACTTTTAACTTATCAAACTCACAAGTAAGACTATCATGCATCTTTTTCAGCAATTTATATTTTCTACTTATACTCTTGCATTCGTCAAATAAGTCATTGAAAGCATTTAATAATTCATCGAAAGATAAATCAGCATCTATTGAATTTGTTACCTCGTCTTCGATGGCCATTAAGGCGTAATGAGCAACTTGCTCGGTGTTGGACTCCTCTTCCTCAGATGCGCTCGAATCATCCCATGTTGCTTGGAGCGCCTTCTTCTTTGTTGTTCTTTTCTTGACTTGGGGACAATCACTTTTGTAGTGTCCCGGCTTTTTGCATTCATAGCAGATCACTTGGTCCTTTTTGGGTTCAAGTTTATTTTTTGCATCATTCTTAAACTTGTTTCTTTTAAAGAACTTTTTAAACTTTCTTGTTAGAAGTGCCAAGTCATCATCACAGTCCTCATCACTTGAGTTTTCTCTCAAGTGGCATTCTGACGTTTTGAGTGCCATATCCTTCCTGTTCTTTGGAAGGATGTCTTCTTGCTCTTCATGAGCTTTATAAGTCATTTCATAGGTCATTAGTGACCCGATTAGTTCTTCAAGAGGGAAATTTCGCAGATCTTTTGCCTCTTGAATAGCGGTGACTTTAGGATCCCAACTCTTAGGAAGGGATCTTAGTATCTTATTAACAAGCTCAAAATCCGAAAAGCTCTTTCCGAGTCCTTTTAGACCGTTGACGACATCCGTGAAACGGGTAAACATGTCGCCAATGGTTTCACTCGGTTTCATCCGAAAGAGTTCGAAAGAGTGTAACAGCAAATTGATTTTTGACTCTTTTACTCTACTTGTGCCCTCATGGGTCACTTCGAGTGTGTGCCAAATATCAAATGCAGTTTCACAAGTTGAAACACGGTTAAACTCGTTTTTATCGAGTGCACAAAATAAGGCATTCATAGCCTTTGCATTTAGAGCGAAAGCCTTCTTCTCCAAATCATTCCAATCGATCATTGGAAGAGAAGATTTTGAAAAACCATTCTCGACAAGATTCCATAATTCAAAATCCATAGAAATAAGAAAGATCCTCATTCGGGTTTTCCAGTAGGTGTAGTCCGTCCCATTAAACATGGGTGGACGTGTAATAGAATGACCCTCTTGGTTTCCGGCGTAAGCCATCTCTCTTGGGTTTTAATCCTTTTGAGAGTTAACCGGGCTCTGATACCAATTGTTAGGATCGAGAGCACTAAGAGGGGGGGGAGGTGAATTAGTGCAGCGGATATCTTACAGCGATTAAAAACCAAAAGCTGCGTTCGTTCAATAAAAGCTATTATGATGCAAAAGCTAATTCTCAGTTTGTATCTAAGTGTAGTTTGCGTCTAAGCGCAGATTGCGTCTAAGCGCAGTTTGCGTCTAAACACAGTTTGCGTCTAAGCGTAGTTTGCGTCTAAGCGCAGTTTGCGTCTAAACACAGTTTGCGTCTAAGCGCAGTTTTGCGTCTAAGCGCAGTTTACGTCTAAACTCAGATTTACGTCTAAACGCAGTTTTACGTCTAAACGCAGATTTACGTCTAAACGCAGATTTACGTCTAAACTTTGAAACTCGTTTGTATACTCGCAGAAGGCAGTATGCAGTTGAAATCAAGACGTAAACGTGAACTGAGAACTGATGATTGTGAGAGGAAAGCCGATTTACGTCTAAATGCAGTTTTACGTCTAAATGTTGAAACTCGTTCGTAAAATTGTAGAGGACAGTTTGCAGTTATCAATAGGATCAAAATGTAAGTGTAAACTGCAAGGAAACTCTTTCGTAAAAGCACGGAAGACAGTTCTGCAGAATCAAACGTAAACGTAAACTGTAATGTACGAAAATACGAATTTACGTCTGAATGCAGATTTGGAAGAACAGCACTTAGAACTTGTTCGTGAAAGCGCAGAGTGCAGTAGTAATGGAGGAGGTTTGCAGTAATGATAAAGTGCTCAAAAATAAACGCAAACCAGAGATTTAGAGTGGTTCGGTCAGCCTTGACCTACTCCACTTTTGGCTTCCTCCACCGACGAGGTTGCCGACGTCAACTAGGGGCCTTCCTTCAATGGGCGAAGGCCAAACTGCCCTTTTACAGTTTCTCTCCTTTTAACAGGCTCAGGAGACAACCTTTACAGACCTTTCTCTCCTCACTTTACAACTGAAAACTTGAAGAACAGAAGGAGGAGACTTAAGGGCTTTACAACACTTTTGAGCTCTTAGAATCACAGAAAAGATCAAGATTTCGGTGTAGGTCTGTATCTTTTCAGTGCTGAATGGGTGGGGTATTTATAGGCCCCAACCCAATTCAAATTTCGAGCTCAAAACGATCAAATCCCGGAATTTCGGGATCAGGCGGTTGCACCTCTTGACTGGAGAGGTGGCACCGCCTGGCAGAGCTCGAAGTCTGAGCTCAGGCGGTTGCACCTCTCGACTGGAGAGGTGGCACCGCCTGGCAGAGCTCGAAGACTGAGCTCGGACGGTTCCACCTTCTCTGTCAGGGGTGGTTGCACCTTCCTGCCAGAGCTCGAAGACCAAGCTCAGGCGGTGCATCTCCTGACCAGAGAAGTTTCTCTTCTCTGCCAGAGGTGGTTGCACCTTTCTGCCAGAGGTGGTTGCACCTCTCTGCCAGAGGTGGTTGCACCTCTCTGCCAGAGCTCGAAGACTGAGCTTAGGCTGTGCATCTCCTGGCCAGAGAGGTCGTACATCTCTTCCAGAGCTCGAAGACTGAGCTCGGTGATTGCATCACCAGGCAGAGCTCGAAACTTGAGCTCAGGCGGTGCTACTGCTTGACAGAGGAGGTTGCACCGCCCAGTCTCGCTTGGAGACTGAGCCCTGGGCGGTTGCACCGCCTGGCTGGAGCGGTTGCACCTCCCAGTCTCGCTGGGAGACTTAGCCTGGGCGGTTGCACCTCCCACAGCTTCTTGGGTTCGAATGGGTTGAACCATTCGACCCAACTTGAGTTCTTCAGGGGCCCAATTGCCCCAGGATTAAGCTAATGGGATCACCTCCCATTTCTAACTTAATCACCGTGCTAACTACGATTAAATCTAAGACAATTTCTGCAGCTTTGCTTCGGTGCGTCAATCGCTTCTTCCGGCGAGTTTCCGGCGAACTTCCGTCGATCATCCGATGAACCCTCGGTGATGCTTCTGCGGACTTCCGGCAAACTCCTGGACTTTGCGACGATCCACTTGGCGAGTTCCGACGAGCTTCGCTTGGCAAGCTTTTGGACTTCTCGGATCTGTTCCCGCAGAACCTCCGACGACCGTCCGTACTTCCGTCGAACTCTCGAACTCCCAACGTGATCATGAACTTGACTCCGGCGCAACTCCTGCTGCTTGTCTATCTTTCATCGTAGTTAATCCTGCACACTTATCTCAACACATAGATTAGACAACAAATGACAATTGACTTCATCATCAAAATCCGAGATTCAACAATCCTTGATATAGTGATGTCCACGCTCGAGGAAGGGGCTAGCGAGGATGAGATTGCTTGCTACGTAAGTACATAGATGACTCCACTCTTGCTCAGTGTTACATATTGGGCTCCATGACTCCTGAGTTATAGAGACAACATGAAAAGATGGATGCCAAATCCATTCTCCTACATATCCACAAAGTGTTTGAGGAACAAGGAAGGACTCAACGATATGAGATATCTAAGAGCCTCTTCTGTGCTAGGATGATTGAGGGGACACCGATTCAAAATATGTCCTAAAGATGATTGAGTGGATAGTGAAACTCACAAGTCTATCAATGGTCCTAGAGGATAACCTATGTGTAGATCTTATGTTTCGGTCTCTACCAGATTCTTTTTCACAATCCATAATGAATTTTAATATGAAGAAGCTTGAGGTGACTCTCCCTAAGCTCCTCAATATGTTGAGGGAGGCAGAGATCACTATCAAGAAAGAGAAGCCAGTTCTCTATACTAGTGAGACCAGAAAGAAAAAGAAAGCAGAAAATTCTCTTAAGAAAGGCAAGGGTAAGGGCAGACCGGGTAAAGCAAAGGTTGCTAAGAAAGACCCAACAAAGGACAAAGGCCAGTACTTCCACTATAGTAAAAATGGGCACAGGAAAAAGAAACTGTAAAGAGTACCTTATAGAGAGGGCGAAACAAAAGCTTGGAGAAGTTTCAAGTACATTCATGATTAGTCTCTAGTTGTTAGATTTTTGTGATGGTGCATTGGTATTGGATGCCGGTATTGTTTATCATATCTGTCATTTGTTGTATATTCTAGCAAAGCTGAGGAGATTGGTGAGAGGAATATTACATAATGGTTTGTTTATGTTAGACACTACTCCACATATCATGAATGTAAGTATGTCTAAGAGGAAATGAGATGAGGTGAACAGTGCATACCTATGACATTGTAGACTAGGTCACATCCATGAGAGAATGATTCAAAAGTTGCTAAAGGATGGATATCTAGATCCATTCGACTATGAGTCATATGCAACTTGTGAGCTTTGCCTTCGTGGAAAACTGACCAACTCTCCTTTTAGTGGAACTAGAGAGAGAGAGTCATGAGCTGTTGAAACTCATACATAGTGATGTATGTGGACCCATGTCAACTCATGCCATAAGTGGTTTCTCCTACTTCATTACTTTTACTGATGATTTCTCAAGGTATGGACATGTGTACTTGATGAAGTATAAGTCTGAGACCTTCGAGAAATTCAGGGAGTATAAGAATGAAGTAGAGAATCAGACTAGAAAGAGTATCAAGACTCTTCGATCAGATCGAGGAGGTGAGTACTTAAGTATAGAGTTCACCCAGTTCCTCAAGGACCATAGGATTCTATTCCAATGGACACCTCCTTATATACCTTAACTTAATGGTATATCTGAAAGGAGAAATCGTACAATGTTAGACATGGTACAGTCTATGATGAGTTTCGCTGACCTACCCATCTCATTCTAGGGATACGCCCTAGAGACCATAGCTTACCTTCTGAACAGAATTTCAACTAAATCGGTAGTGTCTACACCATATGAGATATGGAAAGGGAAGAAGCCCGATCTTAATGTTGTTAAGATTTGGGGCTGCCCTGCCCATGTTAAAAGATACAACCCCGATAAGTTAGAATTGAGGACGGAGCGATGTAAGTTCGTAGGATACCCCAAGAAAATTTGTGGGTATTATTTCTATCATCCCGAGGACCAAAAGGTCTTTGTAGCCAAGAGAGCAGTGTTCATTGAGAATGAACACATTTTTGGCATAGATAGTGGGAGCATGAAAGAGTTGAGCAAGGTTGGAGAACCTAACTCAAGCACTACTCCACAACCTAAGTCTATTCAGGTACCTAGCACACATGTTTTGACTTTACATAGGTTTGGTAGAGTATTGTTAAGATCAAGAGAACTAAGAGGGGGGGGTGAATTAGTGTAGCGGAAAACTTTCAACGTTTTAAAACTACGTTCGTACATCAAAGGTGATTTCAGTAGAAAAACCAATTCGTAGATTACTTTAACTTAAGATCAAGTAAGAAGCAATTAAAACAAATCTATTAAGGCAGTTTGCAGTTGTGATGGAAATCAGAATGTAAGTGCAAACTGAAATACGATGTTTGTACGAGAAAAGTGATTTCAGTAGAAAAATGATTCGTAAATCACTTTAACTTGTGATTAGGCAAGAAGCAGTTAAAATGAATCTGTTAAGGCAGTTTGATGTTGTGATGGAAATCAGAATGTAAGGGCAAACTGAAATACGATGTTCGTACGAGAAAAGCGATTTACGTCTAAACATGATTTTGAAAGTATTGAGCTTGGAGACGCAATCGTAAAAGCACAGAAGGCAGTAAGCTATGAAGGAGGTTTGCAGTAAGGATAATAAACTCAAAGTAAATGCAAACCAAAGAGCAGCGCAATTTAGAGTGGTTCGGTCAATCTTGACCTACATCCACTTCTGGCTTCCTCCACCGATGAGGTCGCCGACGTCCACTAGAGGCCTTTCTTCAATAGGCGAAGGCCAACCACCCTTTTACAAATTCACTCTTTTTGACGGGCTTAGGAGACAACCCTTACAAACTTTTCTCTCCTCTCTTGAAAGATCTGAACTTGGAAGAAAAGAGGGAGAAGAACCTTTAACTTATACAACACTTTTGAGCTCTAAAATCACAGAGGAAGATCAGGATTTTGGTGGTTTTCGTTGCTCTTTTATTATTGAAATAGTGAGGTATTTATAGGCCCCAAACCAGTTTGAATTCCGAGCTCAAAACTGTCAATTCCCGAAATTCCGGGGTCTGGCAATTGCACCACCTGACTGGGGCGGTTGAACTGCCTGGTAGAGCTCGGAGACTGAGCCTCTAGGTGGTGCCACCGCTTGTCAGGGGCGGTTGCACCGCCTGGCAGAGCTCGAAGACCGAGCTCAGGCGGTGCCACCGCTTGACTGGGGCGGTTGCACCGCCCAGCCAAAGCTCAGAGACCGAGCTCAGGCGATTGCACAGCTGTTAGAGGCGATTGCACCGCCCAGTCTCGCTCGGAGACTGAGCCCTGGCGGTGCCACCTCTGGGCTGGTGATCTGGGTCCGAATGAGTTGATCCATTCGGCCCAATTTGATTCTTTCAAGGGCCCAATTGCCCCTAGATTAAGTTCATGGGATCACCTCCCAATTCTAACTTAATCATCGTGCTAACTACGATAATTCTAAAGACTTTTACTACAGCTTGCTCCGATGCGTCAATCGCTTCTTCTGGAGAGCTTTCGACGAACTTCCGGTGAACATCCGATGGTCCTCCGACGATGCTCCTACGGACTTCCGGCAAACTCCTGGACTTGCGACAATCCACTTGGCGAGTTCTAACGAGCTTCTTTTGGCAAGCTCTTGGATTTCTCGAATTTGTTCCTGTAGAACCTCCGACGACCGTCCGGACTTCTGTCAAGCTCTCGAACTCCCAACGTGATCATAGTTCTGACTCCGGCGCAACTCTTGTTGCATGTCTTACTTTCATCATAGTTAATCCTGCACACTTATCTCAACATATGGATTAGATAACAAATGACAATTGATGTCATCATCAAAATCTGAGATTCAACAAGTATCTCATCCTCTTGAGAGATATATGGGACATATTAGAGGAAAGAATGTTTAGGATATTAATCCTTAGACCTACAAGGAAGCTATTATGAGTATAGACTCTAGAGAGTGGTAAGAAGCCATGAATTCTAAGATAGATTCTATATACTCCAAAAAGGTTTGGAACGTAGTTGATGCATTCGAGGGTATTATACCCATCAGTTGCAAGTGGATCTTTAAGAAGAATATCAAAGTAGATAGAAAGGTAAGAGACCTATAAAGCAAGGCTAGTAGCTAAGGGGTATCGTCAAAGGCAAGGTGTTGACTATGACGAAACCTTCTCACCCGTAGCCATGCTAAAATCTATCCAAATTCTATTGGCTATTGCAGCACACTATGATTATGAGATCTGAAAATGGATGTGAAAAACTGCATTCCTCAATAACAACCTCGAGAAGAAGGTGTATATAATACAACCCGAGGGATTCATGTCTAAAGACATCCTATATAAGGTGTGCAGGTTGCTTAGATCCATTTATGGGCTAAAGCAAGCTTCCCGAAGTTGGAACATAAGATTTGATGAGGCAATCAGATCTTATGACTTCATTAAGAATAAAGATAAGCCTTGTGTGTACAAAAAGGTAAGTTGGAGCACTATCACCTTTTTGGTGTTATATGTGGATGACATCCTGATCATTGGGAATGATGTAGGAATTCTATCCACAATAAAGACTTGGTTATCTAGACACTTCTCCATGAAGGACTTAGGGAAAACATCATATATCTTGGGGATTCGAATCTATAGAGATAGATCCAAGAGAATGCTTGGCTAATCCTTGTCCAGGTACATAGGCACCATTGTCAAAAGGTTTGGCATGCAAAATTCCAAAAGATGTCTTATACCAATAAGACATGGGATATCACTTTCTAGGAGTATGTCCCCAAAGACTCCTGAAGAAAGGGCGAATACGGATAAGATACCTTATGCCTTAGTGATAAGGTCTATCATATATGTCATGCTATGTACCAAGCATGATATAGCGTATGCTTTGGGTGTCACGAGCAGGTATTAAGCGGATCCAAACTTGGAGCACTGGAAAGCAGTAAAGTGTATCCTTCAGTACTTGAGAAGGACTAAGGATCTTTTACTAGTATATGGAGTTAGTAGCCACAGGGTTGAAGGCTACACAGACTCGAGTTTCCAATCCGATGTCGATGATAGCAAGTTGAATTCGGGGTATGTGTGCACTCTGAATGGAGAAGTAGTATGCTAGAAGAGTTCCAGGTAAGATACTACTGTTGACTCGACCACAAAGGTGGAGTATATTGCTGCATATGAGGTAGCAAAGGAGGGAGTCTGGATGAAGAAGTTCATCATAGATCTGAGAGTCATGTTAGGTAGTGAGGAGCTGATTTCCTAACATTGCGATAACAATAGGGCGATTGCTCAAACAAGGGAACCTGAGTCTCATCAAAAGTGTTCTGAGGAGGTTCCAGCCTATTAGAGAGATCGTGACCTGAGGAGATATAGTAGTGGAAAGAGTTTCATCCGAAGATAACATTGCAGATTCACTAACAAAGCCGTTGTCTAAAATTATCTTTGAGCATCACAAGGGTCTAATGGAGATTAGACACATAGGTGATTGACTTTAGGTCAAGTGGGAGATTGCTCGTCATAGGTGTCCTGTAAGCCAATCACGTGAGTGATGGCACGTGTGACTTGATACACAATCTTATTTATTTATTATTATATTATTTAGTATTTTATCACTTTATATTGATTATTGCATAAACACATTTAAATATTGTGATATCCTTGGATCTAAACAATAAGAATCGGATCGTGATGATATCATAATAATGAGATTGATTCACCTTTAATTACATATCATAAATAATCCCGAACATAGGTTACTCGAGAGGGACATCGAGATAACCAGATAGAGTGATGTGATGTATACCCGTCCATATGATGGATATAGCTGGTCTTATAGTTGCTCATGTGGGGACACTAGGGATACAGTACATGTGCTTATTGGAGAATGAGTTCACTGATTGATCCACTTATGGAATGCTAGATGGTTGATGATGCCTTATTGTTAGATAGTGATTCTATAGTCCCAATGGTGTATCTGGTCCTTAGACTTGAGACACCAAGGATGTCCTATATGAGTGCTCCACTCTTTGATACTAGACTTATAGGTTTGGATGTCATAAATCTAGCACAGCCGGTCATCGGGAGTGATAGTCAACCATACGAGGACTATTGAGTGTTGATAAAAGATCATCTGCTCTCAGTGTCATAAGAGAAATGTCCCATGTGTTCTTGCTTAGACAAATCCCTAGCCAGGGTCATTAAGATTGAGAGATAAAGAGTTCTCCAGGAGAATCTGATTAGAGCGAGATTCGAGTAGAAACCATATGGGTTTGATAGTACCATTCTCGGTATACAGTCTCTGGGATATTAGATAGATGAGGGACTATATGTATATGGTAACTGAGGATAGATAGGTCCAATGGATTGGTTTCCCCTATATCGTTTGGGGACTGCAGCGTAGTGGCCTAATATATCCGTAGTCGATGAGTCGAGTGAATTATTTTGGAGATAATAATTCACTGAGCCAGAAGGAGTTCTGACATGTATAACTCACGACCAGCTCAATATTGGACCTAGAGGGTCACACACATATGGTAGGCATTGCGATGAGTAGAGGTTCGGATATGAGATATCCGTCGGAGCCCCTATCTTATTGGATATCCAATAAGCCCCTGAATTATTGGATCCTATGGATGAGATCCAATAAGTACCCATAAGAGATTATTGGATAGAGATCCACTAATCTAAGAGGCTTGGGTGGCTGGATGGAGATCCAATACCCAATAGGGTAGGATCCATTAGGGTTAAGTTGACAAGGGACCTCTATAAATATGAGGGAATCAGTGGATCATAGGCTAGAGCTTTTTGGTTGCCTCTCCTATTCTTCTCCCTTCTCCTCCTCAAAGCAGGTCTGGAGTTTGAAGGATCATCGTTGCAGCCCTGTTGTGTGGATCACCGTTAGAGAGTAGGACGCTTGACTTCCTTCACCCTCTCCTAGAGATATGTAAGGATTCAGGGATATACGATCTCCCTAGGTAACATAATCTATCTTATATATAAAGTTTTAAGTTTCACATATTTTTTCGCACTAATCTTTATACGATGACGAACATATCTTTGGAAAATTGGGGATTTCATTTTTTCTATTCTTCCACTATACATGTGATGTCGCCCCAAAGATTTCCCTACAAACTTATCACGAACGGTCATCGCGCACCCATAGCAACTTTGTTCAACGAACCATTCGTCACTTTTATATGCTTGTACAAAGATATAGCAGCATGTTTTACCTTAGTTTTGTGTGTTTTTTCTTGAAAAATATAAGCCAAAATAGTTTGTAGTATTGTAGTGCGACCGCTCGCCGCGCTAGGCTGAACTACCCCAAAATGGCTATGTTTTCATGTGACGGCTTATTTTCTGCAAATCGCAACTGCACACAAAATGTCAGCCATCTCAGCACCCTGGAACCCCCCGAGTGACATAGGGCTAGATGGGGCTTCATTATATTATCCGGCATTGAGCAATCTTCATAAATTCACATGTTAACTTGACGGGAACTTGCCTTAACGCTCGACATTTGGTGAGTAGTTGTTTGTGGACTTGTAACTGTTCGTTCTACCTTAAAAAGTCCTTGTTTTCTCCTTCTTTCTTTTTTCTCTCTTGCACTCAAGGTGCTCCCTGAATTGCTTGTTAACCTTCTCTTTTTATGAGACGTCAGGACTTGTCCATGTTAAGATCAAAAGTACTAAGAGGGGGGGGTGGGGTGTGAATTAGTGCAGTGGAAAACTTTCGACGATTTAAAACGATGTTCGTACGATATTACACTTTTGATAAAAAAATCGTTTCAGAAAGTTCTTCAACTTAAGATTAAGTGAAGTATAGTGAAGAAAAGCAATGGAGGCAATTTGCAGTTAAGATAGATAGCAGAATGTAAATGCAAACCGAGATTTAGAGTGGTTCGATCAGTCTTGACCTATATCCACTTTTGGCTTCCTCCTTCGATAAGGTCACCGACGTCCACTAGAGGCCTTCCTTCAATAGGTGAAGGCCAACCACCCTTTTACATATTTACTCCTTTTGATGGGCTTAGGAGACAACCCTTACAGATTTCCACTCCTCTCTTGAATGATCAAAACTTAGAAGAAAAGAGGGAGAAGAACTTCTAGCCTTTTACAACACTTTTAAGCTCTCAAATTCTCAGAATAAATGCAAGTTTTCGGTGCACTTTCATGCAGGAAAGGGTGGGGTTTATATAGGCCCTAACTAGTTTGAATTTGGAGCTAAAAAGTGTCCATTCCCGGATTTCCGAGGTCCTAGCGATCCCACCACCATAACTAGGCGGTACTATTGCCTGTCATCTGTCACTAAGCAGTACTACCGCCTGACATTGCTCGGAGACCGAGCTCAGGCGATACCACCGCCTGACAGGGGCGGTACCACCACTGGCAGTAATAACTACCGACGGTACCACTGCTTGACAGGGGCGGTACTACCGCCCAGAATTCCTGGGAGACCAAATCTCTTGGGTGGTGCCACCGCTTGGCAGGAATTTTGGGTCCGAATGGACAGATTCGTTCGGCCCAATTTGGGTCTACCAAGGGCCCAACTAGCCCCAGATTAAGTTAATGGGATCACCTCCTAATCTTAACTTAATCTAAAAGCTAACTATGATAATTAAGACATCAATACTATAGATCATGTTCCGGTGCGTCAATCGCTTCTTCCGATGAGCTTCCGGTGAACTTCCGGCGAACATCCGACGAACCCTCGACGATGGTCCGGTGGACTTCCAGTAAACTCTTGGACTTACGACGATCCATTTGGCATGTTTTGACAAGCTTCTTTGGCAAGATCTTGGACTTCTCGGATTTGTTCCCACAGAACCTCTAATGACCGTCTAGACTTCCATCAAACTCTCGAACCCCCAACGTGATCATGGTCTTGACTCCGGCACAACTCCTGCTGCATGTCTTACTACGATCGTAGTTAATCCTGCACACTTATCTCAATATATGGATTAGATAACAAATGACAATTGACTTCATCATTAAAATCTGAGATTCAAAAGTCCACCACTCGTTTTCGAACTTATCAACTTTCTCTTTTATAGGTCCTTCGGGACCTGAGTGAGGTTGCAAATTGGTTGACCCTTTGCGAACACATATCGCAAGGGTGTGTCAAGACTTAAGCAATCCCAGCTAAGTCCGAGAAGTTAGTGCAAGAGTGCTTCGTGACTTAGGCAACTCAAGCTAAGTTTATGACTTTGCTGTAAGGTTGCCTTATGGCTTAAGCAATTCCAACTAAGTCCATGACAAACATGTGATACCACCACTTGTCAATCTAACATTATGTGATACCATCACCCAGTCTAACAGTAACATTGGGCAATACTACCACCTGACAGCCTCAAAGACTGGGCTCTAGCGATATCACCACCAGTCTGGGTGGTACCATCACCTAGACAATGTTTGGGAGTCTGTGCTTCTAGCGGTACCACCACCAAACCCTACTATATGCCACCGAATGAGCTAAATAGCATGCCTAATTTAGCCCTAAATTAGGCCCAATTGGCCCCTAATTGAGTTAGTAAGATTACTCTCAAAACTAACTTAAATTAAGACCTAACTACGATAATTAAGACTTAAACAATTATAAATCATGAAATCTCAGTTGTTTGACACATCATTTGTTCATCTGAACTCTCGACAAACTTCTGACGTATTGTCTGAACCATTGGCGTATCGCCCGATACATCGGCATGTTGACTCCCCAACATCTAATCTTAGTGCAACGTCCGATTCTTTTGACTCGATGCCCCATTTTCTGACTCCAGCCCAACGTCTAGTTCTTCTTACTTCAATTGTTTTGCCTTTTCATTATCGTGGTTAGTTCTGCATCACTTTTCTCAAAACATAGATTAGAACATAAACTCATTAATTGATTTCATCATCAAAATTTGAGATTCAATAGACACCAAATTAATAAATTGATTAGAAAAATAAATTTCTCAAGACTAGTTATGATTGTAGTCCAAGAAAGCTAATTGTAAGCCTTCTCAAGACCAAACTTGATAATGACATAGGCCTTCTTAGATCTAAATAAGGAGTGCACAACTTGTTAGGATCAAGTCGGCACTAAGAGGAGGGGTGAATTAGTGTAGCAGATAAAAACGACGTCGGTTCTAAAAAAATCTTCATTTCAATAAAAACTGATATAAAAAATGCTCAACTTTGAAAGCATACGAAAGTATAGTGGAAGTAAGAATTTAGTTTGCAATAAAGGTTAATAGCAAGAAGTAAATGTAAACTAGATTTTTATAGTGGTTCGTGTTGGGAAATCTTAGGTGGCGACATCACATGCGCAGCGGAAGATCAAGAAAACAAAATCCCCGATTCCCAAAGAGATATTCGTCGTCGTGCGAAGATTGGTACGCAAAAATCCGTGAAACATGAAACTGCGTATAGAGTAGATTATGTTACCTAGGGAGATCGTATATCCCTGTTTCCTTGCAGATCCTTAGGAGAGGGTGAAAGAGGTCAAACGTTCTCCTCCCTAGCGATGATCCACACAGCAGGGTTGCGACGACGCTCCTCAAAAGTCCAGGCCTTTTTTGAGGTGGAGAGGGAGAGGAGAATAGGAAAGGCAAGCAAGAGCTCTCTCGCCTATGGGGCTCTAAATTCCTCCTATTTATAGAGGTCCCCTGTCAAACCCTAATGGGTCCTCCCCTAGTGGGTATTGGATCTGCATCCAATAAGACAAGGGCTCCGTCGGATATCTCATATCCGAACCTCTACTCATCGCAATGCCTACCATATGTATGTGACCCTCTAGGCCCAATATCGAGCTGGTCGTGAGTCATATCTGTCAGAACTCCTTCTAACTTAGTGAATTATTATCTCTGTAATAATTCACTCGACTCATCGACTACGGACGTACTAGACCACTACGCCGTAGTCCCCAGACGATACAGGGGAATCCAATCCTTTGGACCTGTCTGTCCTTAGTTACCGTGTACCTATAGTCCCTCATCCATCTAATATCCCAGAGACTGTATATCGAGCATGGTGTTGTCAGACCCATACGGTTTCTACTCGAGTCTCACTCTAATCGGATTCTCCCGAAGAACTCTTTCTCGCTCAACCCGAATGACCCTGGCCAGGGATTTGTCTGAGCAAGAACACATGGGATATTCCTCTCATGACGCCGAGAGTGGATGATCCTCTATCGACACTCAATAGCCCTCGTAAGGTCGACTACCACACCTAATGACCAACTGTACTAGATCTGGGATAGTCAAACCTATAAGTCTGGTATCAAAGAGTGGAGCACTCATATAGGACATCCTTGGTGTCTCAAGTCTAAGGACCAGATACACCACTAGGACTACAGAATCGCTGTCTAAAAATTAGGCATCATCAACCATCCAGCATTCTGTAAGCGGATCAATCAGTGAACTCATTCTCCAATGAGCACCTGTATTGTATCCCTAGTGTCCCTACACAAGCAGCTATGAGACCAGCTGCATCCATCATATAGACGGGTATACCGCACACTAGTCTGTCCGGTTATCACGATATCCCTCTCGAGTAACCTATGATCGGGATTATTTAGGATATGTGTTTAAAGATGAATCGATCTCACTATCGTGATCTCATCACGATCCGATTCCCATTGCACAAATCCAAAGACATCACAATATATGTATGCATTTATGCAATGGTTATAAAGTGATATATGCCAAAATATAATAAGTAAAAAGATTCTGTATCAAGTCACGCGTGCCATCACTCATGTGATTAGCTTGCTGGGCACCTATGACTAGCAATCTCCCACTTGACCTAAAGTCAATCACCTATGTGTCTGATCCCCATCAGACCCCTGTGACGCTCAGAACAAATCTGAGACAACGGCTTTGTCAGTGGATCTGCAATGTTATCTTCGGATGGAACTCTTTCCACTACTACATCTCCTCGGGTTACGATCTCTCTGATAAGGTGGAACCTCCTCAGAACATGCTTAGATTTCTGATGAGACCTAGGTTCCTTTCCTTGAGCAATCGCCCCGTTGTTGTCGCAATATAGGGAGATCGGCTCCTCGCTACCCAGCACGACTCCCAAATCTGTGATGAATTTCTTCAACCAGACTCCCTCCTTTGCTGCATCTGATGCAGCAATGTACTCCGCCTCTATGGTCGAGTCAGCAGTAGTATCTTGCTTGGAACTCTTTCAGCACACTGCTCCTCCATTCAGGGTGTACATATACCCTGAATTTGACTTGCTATCATCGACATCAGACTGAAAACTTAAGTCAGTGTAGCCTTCAGCCTTAAGGCTATTACCTCCATATACTAGTAAAAGATCCTTAGTCCTTCTCAAGTACTTAGGATACACTTTACTGCTTTCCAGTGCTCCAAGCCTGGATCCGCCTGATACCTGCTCGTGACACTCAGAGCATGCGCTATATCAGGCCTAGTACATAGCATGGCATACATGATAGACCCTATTGCTGAGGCATAAGGTATCATATCCATGTTCGCCCTTTCTTCTGGAGTCTTTGGGGACATACTCGTAGAAGGCGATATCCCATGTCTCATCAGTATGAGACCTCTCTTGGAATTTTCTATGCCAAACCTTTTGACAATGGTTTCTATGTACCTGGACTGGGACAAGCCAAGCATCCTTTTGGATCTATCTCTATAGATTCTAATCCCCAAAATATAGGATGCTTCCCCTAAGTCCTTCATGGAGAAGTGTCTAGATAACCAAGCCTTTATTGTGGATAGCATTCCTACGTCATTCCCAATGATCAGGATGTCATCCACATATAATACCAAAAAGGTGATAGCGCTCCCACTTACATTTCTGTATACACAAGGCTCATCTTCATTCTTAACGAAGTCATAAGATCTGATTGCCTCATCAAATCTTATGTTCCAACTTCGAGAAGCTTGCTTTAATCCATAAATGGATCTAAGCAACCTACACACCTTATCTGGGCAGTTCTTGGACATGAATCCCTTAGGTTGCATCATATACACCTCCTCCTCGAGGTTTTCATTGAGGAATACGATTTTCACATCCATCTGCCAGATCTCATAATCATAGTGTGCTGCAATAGCCAATATAATTCTGATGGATTTAGCATTGCTACGGGTGAGAAGGTTTCGTCATAGTCAACACCTTGCCTTTGACGATACCCCTTAGCCACTAGCCTTGCTTTATAGGTCTTTACCTTTCCATCTACTCCGATCTTTTTCTTAAAGATCCACTTGCAACCGATGGGTACAATACCTTCGGGCGCATCAACTAGGTTCCAAACCTTATTGGAGTACATAGAATCCATCTCAGAATTCATGGCTTCTTGCCACTTCCCGGAGTCTATACTCATAATAGCCTCCTCGTAGGTCTGAGGATCAATATCCTATACATCCTCTCCTCTAATATGTCCCACATATCTCTCAGGAGGATGGGATACTCTATCAGACCTGCGTAAAGTTGAAACTTGTGTACTAGGTACCTGAACAGACTCGGGCTGTAGAGTGGTGCTTGAGCTTGGTTCTCCAACCTCGCTCAATTCTATCATTCTCCCACTGTCTCCGCCAAGAATGTGTTCCTTCTCAAGGAACACTGCTCTCTTAGCTACAACGATATTTTGGTCCTCGAGATGATAGAAATAATATCCACAAGTTTCCTTGGGGTATCCCACAAATTTGCATCGCTCTGTCCTTGACTCTAACTTATCAGGGTTGTGTCTTTTAACATGGGCAGGGTAGCCCCAAATCTTAACAACCTTAAGATCAGGCTTCTTCCCTTTCCATATCTCATATGGTGTAGACACTATCTGTTAGGATCGGAGCGGCACTAAGAGGGGGGGGTGAATTAGTGCAGCGGATTAAAACTTTGATTTTAACAAAATCTTTCGTACGTTAAGAACGAAACTTGAGAAATTTAACTTGAAGGCGTGTTCTTAAAGTTGCGCAGCAAGAGTAATAAGGAACTAAAGCAGTAAGAAGATTTGCAGTAATGTAAATGACAATAATAAAAAGCAAACCAGAGATTACGCCGATTTTTAGAGTGGTTCGGTCAAATGACCTACTCCACTTGCGAGGCCCTTCTTCGATGAGGCTCCCACCTTCCACTAGCAAGTCTCTTGAAATGGAAGGGTAAACACCCCTCTTACAACCTTTTACAAGCAGCTCAACCTCTTACAAATTTTCAATAAGAAAGAAGGAGGAGAACTCTCTAGCAAATTGAAAACAAGACTTGCTAAGACTTTCTAAGACTTTTCTCTCAATCAAAATGCTTCTCAAAAGTTGTAACCTCAGCTGAGATTTGAGGGATATTTATAGGCCTCAAGAGGATTCAAATTTTGGGCTCCAAAATTTGAATTCTCTTAGGGTTCCCGGTGCTGGCGGTTCCACCGCCCAGCCAGGCGGTGACACCGCCCAGCGCTCGGGTGCTGGGCGGTGCAACCGCCCAGCCAAGGAGGTGTCACCGCCCAGCACTCGGGTGCTGGGCGGTTTCACCACCCAGCCAGGCGGTGCCACCGCCTGGCTCTCCAATTCATTTGTTTGGCTTAATTTTAGCCTAAACCAAATCTGACTTTGGGCCCAGTTGGCCCCTAACCAGGATATAGGATTATTTCTTAATCCTAATCCTAATTACAGGTGAACTACATAACACAAAAAAACATCCTAAGCAAGTTTTTTTAACCGCGAACGTCGAGTCTTGTTCCGGCGAGCTTTCCGACGAACTTCTTCCGACGGACTCCCTGCAAGCTCCCAATCTTTGTGATGACTTTAACGAGTAGCCGAGCCTTCTTGGTGATCTCCGCGAGCCTCCGACGATTTCTTCGGCGAACTTCCGACACGTTCCCGATTTCTTCTCGGATGGTTCCGGCAGCATCTCCGATGATTCTTCGGTCTCTTAAACGTCCATCGAGCTCGACTTCGGTATCCTTGCTTTATGTTTTCTGGTTATCGTAGTTAATCCTGCACACTTAACTCAATAATATGGATTAGATCAATTAACCCACCAATTGATTACATCATCAAAATCCGAGATTCAACAATCTCCCCCTTTTTGATGATGACAATCAATTGATGACGGAGTTAAACATAACTCCCCCTATCTATATGCCATATTATGAGAAGATAAAAAACACTTGAATTCCATCCCGTTGGATTCAAGCATAACCCGATAAGTTCTAATCGTAGAACTTATCGTTATCCTCATTAAACAATAGTAAGTACGAAACTTCGATGAAAATCATAAGTTAAATGATACGGGACGAATTTTGCTACGACAGAAGATAAAGATTTTCAATATAAATTTCATGATATCAATCTTGTGATATTTTCAAGGATTTGCAAGTCATATAAGACATTCATATCACACAAGTTTTTGTAATTCATATTAGTTATGCTATCGTTCTGGTGTAAGTCATCACTTCTCCCCCTTTGTCATCAACAAAAAGGGACAAGCCAGCTAATTGATGATCATAGAAAAAGGTTTAGCATTTATCAAATATCATCATTCAAATTTGCCAGAAATAGTTTATCCAAAAGACATCATCATCTATGCAGATTAAGACAGTAGTTATCTAAAGGAAAGATCAGTTATCGTACAATCGATGACAAACATGAACTTGTTTTTAAAAGCAAACAGAACAGAATAAAAAGATACATCAATTTAATCCTTAGGAGGTAATCCATAGTGCTGATACATGATATCTATTTTTTCATTCATCTGTCGTAGTGTCTTCAAAATTTCAACTTGTTGATTCTGAATTTGTTCTTGCTGTGATTTGATCTGAGATAGCTCCGCCATAATGATATCTTCAGTGGAGGAAACAGGAGCTGAAGGTGCTGCTCCAAAGGGACTAGGAGGAGGAGATTCATTTCCCATAAGAATTGGTGTTTCGGGTTGTTCTATTTGTGTAGGAATTGGATCCGTCCTTCTAGGCTGCCTAACCCATATGCCATTGCTAAAAGTGCACCTAAGTTTTTTCAGCAGGTTTTTATTTATTATGTTATATCGATCATTTTGAATAGATTCTTCATCGGGTGGAATGCAAATGTCATAGGCATGAAGAATTCTAGTGATTAACCTCCCATATGGTAATATAGTATCTTTAGTCATAATTTCCTGCATGTGTTGGCGAATCAAGTACCCAAAACAATTATGCTGACCGGTCATAATCCAATACATGGTTCCTATCTCTAGTTGACTTACTTCGTCAAGATGAAATTGTTTGGGGAATATGATGCTTGTGATAATGTGATGAAGAATTTTAGAGTTGAAAGGCATTAAGTGTTCACAGCTCTTGGGTAGGAAGTCAAGGTTTGGATTTGCAAAAATTGTTTTCACGGCTTCGGAATAGGTTGCTCCTATTTTTTTGACGTCCCATTTACCTTTAAAATAACATCCCCTATCTTTTTCAGTTATGCCAATTAGCTCACAAATGGTGCTGTCAAGTATTCTAATGGGTGTTCCTAGAATGAAGTGCTTAGGCTATCATTGTCTTCATATAGGTTGGCATAGAACAATCTCACTAACCATGGATAGATTGGTTCATCTATTTGTAGTAGAGGTAGAGCTTCTAGGTGTGCAAACCACCTAATGGGTTCTAAGTCCTCTAGTTCATCCAAATCAACGTATTTTCCCTTATGGACACATCGTGTTTCAAATTTTGGAAAGCTAAGGGCTACCTCGTTTGATCTAAAAAGGTCATGGTTATATGAATCTCCTTCAATCCTTATTCCTTTTGATCTCTTAGGAGCCATTTTCTAGACAACATGATGATGAAATTGTGAAAAATAAGCAAGAGAAAGAGAAAAGAAAAGAGGGATTTCAAGTGTTACCTCGTGGAGATTATGTTGAGAGATGGAAAGCTTGGACCACCAAGAATCCTTCTCCAATGTTTCTAAGAGTTAGAATGAGGGTTAGAGGGAATGGGAGAGGGTTTTGGAGAAGTCTTTCTTCGGGTTGGGGGCGGTGCCACCGTCGGCCCTAACCCCTCAGGTTAAAAGGGTGACTCGGTCGGTGTCACCGCCAAACTGGTCGGTGTCACTACCTGGCGCCCGAGCGCCAGTCGGTGCAACCGCCGGATCTGGCGGTGCCACCGCTGGCATCACGCGGAGGAAAGAAAAAAAATTTTCTTCCTTCCTTTTGTTTAGCTTCTTCCCTCAAGATCATAATTTATACTTTAATGGATCATTTTGAATTGAAGAAGAAGGAAGAATTCAAATTAATAAACGAAGGGAAAAGAACGAGTCCTTTTTGTGAAGTTCATTTTAGGGACAATTTAGCATGCCTAATTCCCTTCGGATGAATTCAAATTGGTCTTCATTCAAAGCTTTTGTAAATATATCTGCTAATTGATGCTTTGTGTCAATGAATTCTAGAACAACATCATTGTTAAGAATATGATTGCGTATGAAATGATGCCTAACATCGATGTGCTTAGTTCTAGAGTGCTGAATTGGATTTTTAGTAAGACATATGGCACTAGTATTATCACATTTTATGGGAATATTTTTAAAGTGAATTCCATAGTCTTCTAATGTATTTTTCATCCAAATGACTTGTGCACAACATGCACTTGCAGCAATGTATTCGGCTTCCGCCGTAGATAGTGCGACTGAATTTTGTTTCTTGGAAGTCCAAGAAACAAGTGCATGTCCTAAAAATTGGCATGTTCCGGATGTACTTTTTCTATCTATCCTGCATCCGCCAAAATCGGCATCTGCATAAGCTATTAGATCGAATTTTTCAGATTTTGGATACCACAATCCTAAATTTGGAGTTCCTTTAAGATATCTAAATATTCTTTTAACACTCTTAAGATGACATAATTTAGGATTAGATTGAAACCTAGCGCAAAGTCCTACACTAAACATAATATCCGGTCTAGTCGTAGTGAGGTAGAGTAGACTACCTATCATTCCCCTATATGTTTTTTGATCAAAACTTTCACCATTTTCATCCATATCTAACTTAGTCGCAGTACTCATAGGGGTGTTTATTGCTTTTGAACTATCCATGTTAAATCATTTTAACAATTCTAATGTATATTTGGATTGGTTAAGAAATATACCATCACTAAGTTGTTTGATTTGTAATCCCAAAAAGAAAGTTAATTCACCCATTAAACTCATTTCAAATTCAAGACTCATAGATTTGGCAAATGATTCACATAGTGATTCATCCGAAGAGCCAAAAATAATATCGTCAACATAAATTTGCACAATAAGAAAATTATTTTCAAAATGTTTAATAAACAATGTAGTATCAACCTTGCCTTTGGTAAAATTATTTAAAATAAGAAAGGAACTAAGCCTTTCATACCAAGCTCTAGGAGCTTGTTTTAAGCCATAGAGAGCTTTAGTCAATTTGAATACATGATTAGGAAGAAGAGAATTTTCAAATCCGGGAGGTTGTTCGACATATACTTCTTCGGAAATAAAACCATTCAAGAAAGCACTTTTGACATCCATTTGAAATAGTTTAAAATTATTACTACTAGCATAGGCAAGGAGCATCCTTATGGCTTCTAATCGAGCCACGGGAGCGAAGGTTTCTTCGTAATCGATACCTTCTTCTTGGTTGAAACCTTTGGCCACTAATCTAGCTTTGTTTCTAACCACGATACCATTTTCGTCTTGCTTGTTTCTAAAGACCCACTTAGTACTTATGACTAAGTGGTCACTTGGTCTAGGAACAAGCTTCCATACCTTATTCCTCTCAAATTGATTCAATTCCTCTTGCATTGCAATAACCCAAAAATCATCTTTTATGGCCTCGTCAATGCATTTAGGTTCGATTTGAGAAAGGAAGGCGGCATTAGCACAAAAATTCTTGAAAGAGGAACGAGTTTGAACCCCTTTAGATGTATCCCCTATAATTAGCTCCTTTGGATGAGCATCTATATACTTCCATTCCTTAGGTAAGGAAATTTCGGAAGAAGGTGCATCCAAGTTGCTATTTTGAGGAGGGGGTTCATTCAAATTCAAATTATCAAAACCAAGATCATCATCAAAATTATTTTTCTTTAAATTTGAAACTTCATTAAAAACTACATGAATAGACTCTTCAATTACTAAAGTTCTTTTATTAAAAACCCGAAAAGATTTAGAAACGGAAGAGTAACCAAGAAAGATGCCTTCATCGGATTTAGCATCAAATTTTCCTAAGGCATCCCTTTCATTTAAAATAAAGCATTTACAACCAAAAACTTTAAAATAGGAGATGTTTGGTTTTTTGTTATTCCATAATTCATAGGGAGTTTTGGATAAGGATGGTCTTATTAGAACTCTATTCATGATGTAGCAAGCCGTATTTACGGCTTCGGCCCAAAAGTACTTAGGTAAACTATGTTCATTCAACATAGTTCTTGCCATTTCTTGTAGGTTTCTATTTTTCCTTTCAACTACTCCATTTTGTTGAGGATTTCTTGGAGTTGAGAAGTTGTGATTGTACCCATTACTTTCGCAAAAATTTGAAAGTCACGGTTTTGGAATTCACCACCGTGATCACTCCGAATTGATGAAATCATGAAGCCTTTTTCGTTTTGAGTGAGTTTACAAAATTTAGAGAAACACTTGAAGCAATCACTTTTGTGAGCTAAGAAATAGGTCCAAGTGTATCTAGAGTAGTCATCCACAATCACAAAAGCATATTTGCTTCCACCTAGACTTGTTGTATCAATTGGTCCAAATAAGTCCAAATGGATCAATTGTAATGGTCTAGTAGTGCTAATTTGATTTTTTGGTTTGAAGCTTGTTTTTATTTGTTTGCCTAGTTGACATGCATCACATACTTTGTCCTTAATAAACTTTATATTTGGAATTCCTCGTACTAATTCTTGAGATGAGATCTTAGATATTGTTTTCATGCTTGCATGGCCTAATCTCCTATGCCAAAGCCAAGCATCATCATTTACGGCGGAGAAGCACATTTCATTACTTAGTTCATCAAGATTGATGGTATAGACATTATTTTGTTTTAAAGCAATCATAGTCATGTTATGATTTGGTTTTTCAATAATGCACATATTTGATTCAAATCTAACGATGTAACCTTTATCGCATAGTTGACTAATACTCAAGAGATTATGTTTCAATCCATCAACTAGTAAGACATCATCAATGGAAAAATTAAATTTGTTACCAATAGTTCCCTTGCCAATGATTTTGCCCTTGTTGTTGTCTCCGAAGGTAACGTACCCTTCTTCTTTGCTAGTGAGCATAGAGAAATGAGATGGATCTCCAGTCATATGTCTTGAGCATCCACTATCGAGATACCATCTCTTGCTCCTAGCTTGTAGGTTTGTCTACAAAAGAGGATGATTTTTAGGTACCCATTTGATTTTGGGTGCCTCAAAAATTGACCCACTAACTTTGTTATTTATGATTGAATTCTTTATAGTTCCTTTAGGAACCCATATTAATTTTTGTGAACTAATTTTCCTAAATGGGCATTTGTAGGCAATATGTCCGGATTTGCAACAAAAGTTGCATTTCATATAAGAGGAAACATGTAATGTAGGTCCTTTTATGAAAGTGGTAGGATTTTGATGTAATCCTTTTACAAATCCAATTCCATTTCTATTTGCGATGTGACCCTTGTGTGCAAGGATCATATCTAATCCTTTGCTACCAACCTTAAACTTGTTTAAGGTTTCCTTAAGAAGCATATTTTCATTTTTTATTGCTTCTAAGTGCTCACACTTAGAGCATGGAGGAGTTTGAAGATTATCAAACTTATCTTGTAGCAAAGCATGCTCTTTCTTTAAGATACTTAACTTCTTGCTAACAGTTCTACATTCATCAAATAATTCATGAAAAGTGATAGATAGTTCTTCAAAAGATAAATCTTCATTAAATAAATCACATACCTCTTCTCCTAACGCCATTAACGCGTAATGAGCAACTTGCTCGGTGTTGGACCCCTCTTCTTCGGATGCGCTTGAATCATCCCACGTTGCTTTGAATGCCTTCTTTTTTGATGTTCTTTTTTTGGCTTATGGACAATCGTTCTTATAGTGTCCCGGTTTTTTGCATTCATAGCAAATCACTTGGTCCTTCTTTTGTTCAAATTTATTTTTTATATTATTTTTAAATCTGTTCTTTCTTAAATATTTTTTAAATTTTTGAGTCAAAAGTGCAATGTCATTGTCACTGTCCTCATCACTTGATGTTCCTTTCAAGTAGTCTTCTTGTGATTTGAGTGTCATATCCTTCCTGTTCTTTGGAAGGGGGTTCTCGAGCTCGTCATGAGCTTGACATGTCATTTCGTATGTCATTAGAGACTCAATGAGTTCTTCAAAAGGGAATGCTTTAAGGTCTTTGGCCTCTTGAATGGCCGTAACTTTTGGATCCCAACTTTTAGGGAGGGATCTTAAGATTTTAGTTACTAGTTCAAAGTTAGTAAAATCTTTACCAAGAGCTTTGAGTTCATTGATGACATCCGTAAACCGGGTGTACATGTCTCCGATGGACTCACTTGGTTTCATTCGGAAAAGTTCGTAAGAGTGCACAAGGATGTTGATTTTGGACTCTTTCACTCGGCTAGTGCCTTCATGAGTGACCTCAAGAGTTCTCCAAATATCAAAAGCCGAATCACACATTGAAACACGATTAAATTCGTTTTTGTCTAGTGCACAAAACAAGGCATTCATAGCCTTTGCATTTAAAGCAAAAACCTTCTTCTCCGATTCATCCCATTCGCTCATCGGAAGAGAAGATTTTTGAAATCCATTCTCGACAATAGACCAAAGCTCAAAGTCCATAGAAATGAGGAAGATTCTCATGCGAGTCTTCCAATATGTGTAATCCGACCCATTAAACAAAGGTGGTCGTGCAATAGAATGGCCCTCTTGCATGCCGGAGTAAGCCATCTCTCTTGGGTATTAAACCAAATATGAGAGATAACCTTGCTCTGATACCACTTGTTAGGATCGGAGCGGCACTAAGAGGGGGGGGTGAATTAGTGCAGCGGATTAAAACTTCGATTTTAACAAAATCTTTCGTACGTTAAGAACGAAACTTGAGAAATTTAACTTGAAGGCGTGTTCTTAAAGTTGCGCAGCAAGAGTAATAAGGAACTAAAGCAGTAAGAAGATTTGCAGTAATGTAAATGACAATAATAAAAAGCAAACCAGAGATTACACCGATTTTTAGAGTGGTTCGGTCAAATGACCTACTCCACTTGCGAGGCCCCTCTTCGATGAGGCTCCCACCTTCCACTAGCAAGTCTCTTGAAATGGAAGGGTAAACACCCCTCTTACAACCTTTTACAAGCAGCTCAACCTCTTACAAATTTTCAATAAGAAAGAAGGAGGAGAACTCTCTAACAAATTGAAAACAAGACTTGCTAAGACTTTCTAAGACTTTTCTCTCAATCAAAATGCTTCTCAAAAGTTGTAACCTCAGCTGAGATTTGAGGGGTATTTATAGGCCTCAAGAGGATTCAAATTTTGGGCTCCAAAATTTGAATTCTCTTAGGGTTCCCGGTGCTGGCGGTTCCACCGCCCAGCCAGGCGGTGACACCGCCCAGCGCTCGGGTGCTGGGCGGTGCAACCGCCCAGCCAAGGAGGTGTCACCACCTAGCACTCGGGTGCTGGGCGGTTTCACCGCCCAGCCAGGCGGTGCCACCGCCTGGCTCTCCAATTCATTTGTTTGGCTTAATTTTAGCCCAAACCAAATCTGACTTTGGGCCCAGTTGGCCCCTAACCAGGATATAGGATTATTTCTTAATCCTAATCCTAATTACAGGTGAACTACATAACACAAAAAAACATCCTAAGCAAGTTTTTTTAACCGCGAACGTCGAGTCTTGTTCCGGCGAGCTTTCCGACGAACTTCTTCCGACGGACTCCCTGCAAGCTCCCAATCTTTGTGATGACTTTAACGAGTAGCCGAGCCTTCTTGGTGATCTCCGCGAGCCTCTGACGATTTCTTCGGCGAACTTCCGACACGTTCCCGATTTCTTCTCGGATGGTTCCGGCAGCATCTCCGATGATTCTTCGGTCTCTTAAACGTCCATCGAGCTCGACTCCGGTATCCTTGCTTTATGTTTTCTGGTTATCGTAGTTAATCCTGCACACTTAACTCAATAATATGGATTAGATCAATTAACCCACCAATTGATTACATCATCAAAATCCGAGATTCAACACTATCGACTTAGTTGGAACTCTATTCAGAAGGTAAGCCGCGGTTTCTAGGGCATATCCCCAGAATGAGATGGGTAGGTCAGCGAAACTCATCATGGACCGTACCATATCTAATAATGTACGATTTCTCCTTTCAGAGACACCATTGAGCTGAGGTGTATAAGGAGGTGTCCATTGGGATAATATCCCATGGTCCTTGAGGAACTAAGTGAACTCTGTACTTAAGTACTCACCTCCTCGATCTGATCGAAGAGTTTTGATACTCTTTCCAGTCTGGTTCTCCACCTCATTCTTATACTCTCTGAATTTCTCAAAAGCCTCAGAGTTGTACTTCATTAAGTACACATATCTATACCTTGAGAAATCATCAGTAAATGTAATGAAGTAGGAGTAACCTCCAATGACATGAGTTGACATGGGCCCACATACATCACTATGTATGAGTTCCAACAACTCAGTGGCTCTCTCTCCAGTTCCATTAAATGGAGAGTTGGTCAGTTTTCCACGAATGCAGGGGTCACAAGTTGCATATGACACATAGTCGAATGGATCTAGATATCCATCATTTAGCAACTTTTGAATCCTTCTTTCATGGATGTAACCTAGCCTACTATGCCACAGGTATGCACTGTTCAACTCATCTCGTTTCCTTTTGGACACATTTACATTCATGATATGTGGAATGGTGTCTAACATAAATAAACCATTATGCAATGTTCCTTTCGTGATGATCTTATCATCTAATAATATCGAACAACCATTGTTCTCAAAAATAAATTTATATCCACTAACTGTTAAACATGAAATGGAGATAATATTTTTGATAATAGAAGGAACAAAATAACATGCATCTAATGCAATAAAAGCTTCTCTAGGCAGATGTAGGGCGACCTCGCCAACAGCTACTATAGCAACTTTTGCTCCATTACCATCTTGAGGTCCATCTCGCCTCTCTCTAGTCTCCTAGGCCTTGCTAGAACCTGCAACGAATTGCATATATGATAAGCACTACCAGTATCCAATACCCATATGTTATCATAAGAGTCTGACAAATGGAGACTGATCATGAATGTACCTGAAGCTTCATCAAGCTTTTGTTTCGCCCTTTCTACAAGGTACTCTTTGCAGTTTCTCTTCCAGTGCCCATCTTTACCACAGTGGAAGTACTGGCCTTTGTCCTTTGTTGGGTCTTTCTTAGCAACCTTTGCTTTACTTGGTTTGCCCTTGCCCTTTCCCTTCTTAAGGGACCTTTCTGCTTTCCTTTTACTTTTGGTCTCACCAGTGTAGAGAACTGGCTTCTCTTTCTTGATAGTACTCTCTGCCTCCCTCAACATATTAAGAAGCTTTGGGAGAGTCACTTCAAGCTTGTTCATATTAAAATTCATTATGAACTGTGAAAAGGAATCTGGTAGGGACTGAAGCACAATGTCCACACACAAGTTATCCTCTAGGACCATTCCTAGACCTGTGAGTTTCTCTATCCACTCAATCATCTTTAGGACATGGTTCTGAACCGATGTCCCCTCAGTCATCCTAGCGCGGAAGAGGCTCTTAGATATCTTATATCGCTAAGTCCTTCCCTGTTCCTCAAACAATTTACGGACATGTAGGAGAATGGATCTGGCATCCATCTTTTCATGTTATCTCTGTAACTCAGGAGTCATAGAGCCCAACATATAGCACTGAGCAAGAGTGGAGTCATCAATTTACTTCACGTAGCGAGCGATCTCATCCTCGTTTACCCCTTCTTCGGGCGCAGGCATCACTGTATCAAGGACGTACACGATTTTCTCCACTGTGAGAACAATTCTCAAGTTACGGAGCCAATCCATATAATTTGGACCAGTGAGGCGGTTGACATCAAGTATGCCACGTAAGGGATTTGAAAGCGATATTTTCTGAAATAAAAGATGCAGCAGAAATGAATAACATGCAGATTTTGCAAGAAATAAACTATTAAGATATGGACTTCTATCTTAATATGCTCCCACTATTTTACTAACGAGTCACGCGACACCCTCAGCACGTGAAATGGAAGTCTCCGGCAGACTTCTAGTAGGGATCAGGATCCAATCAGCGTCTTAGTGTAACCTCGAGAGACTCGACCAATCACACTAAGCCTAAAAGGTAGGCAACTCTTGTCGATCACAACTCCTTGTGATTCCTGTCCTATTCGGCCTCCGAATCACCATGGCCTCGAGGGACTCAACCAACCATGATGCTCGGTTAAGTCAACACCTTCGTTACAAGATGAGTCTGATTTGATGATATACCCTCGAGGGACTCGACCAGGTATACCATGCCCTTAGGTCACCGGTGACATCTCTATGTCGTAAGCAAGATAGCGAATCGCGATATAGGTGAGTCTCGAGAGACTCGACCAACTCAACCTACACCGGGAATCGGTTCCTACTTATAACGATGGAAGGCCACGTGGGTCAATCTAATTGCCTCACGTTTACCGACTTAATATTATCGAGAGATGTTTCTATGATTTGGTCTCCTAATATGACATGTCACACATATACATATATAATATATATCTACATCGCATGCAAATATATATACATATCTAGTATGTGTATAAGCAATTACACTAGATGATCATGGACCACAACCTAATATGATTAGGCCCGAGCCAGTAGGCCTAATCACTCACATCAAGATCTATGTGTGCAACGGTGCATCTCCATGCCCTGTGATCATCCATCTCATCCTCGTCGGTTCCGTCGACATCTTGATGCATCTTCATGCATCATGATCGTCCGTCTCGTGGGTCCCGCTATCGCATCCACGCTCCCGCTGCGCCTCCTCATGTGATTACAACTTAATCATAGGCACGCAGGCCCGACAATAAATGAGAAATTTAATTGAGGCTCGCAGACCTCAATAATAATAATCACAGGTACACACATCACACGGTCCATGATCATCCGTCCACACATCATACATTACATGTATAAATAATCATCATCATGTAGGACTACTAGATAATAATAAAAATAATAATCAATAAAATTTTTAATTAATTAATATTTTCTGAAATCAGAGACATTATAGGGAATTTCTGAATTCATAGGGGTATTTTCATAATTTGGACAAAAGACAGAAACTGGAATTTCTCAAATTCCGAGGGGCAAAACTATCTTTTGCCTAGAAAACCCTAATGGCCTTTCCCCTTTTCACTACTGCCGCCGCCGCCACCCTGTCGGCGGCGGCCTGTGCGGCGGGGCGAGGGCACTGCCCACGCCTGCAGGCGGCACGCCCGCTGGCGGCGCTGCCGCTGCGGGTGGGCGCCCCCTTTGGGCGTCGCCGCCTCCGCAGGCGGTGCTGTCCCATCGGGCGACCGCCCCTGTGGGGGGGTTTCGCCCGCGGGAGCAGCGGCGCCTCTGCCCGTGGGCTGCTAGCCCTACTGGCAGCAAGTCTGCTGCAAGCAGGCCGCCAGCCGACTGCAGTAGACGCAGCCCCTGTGCTGCCCGCCTTCGGCTGCGCTACACGCACGCAGATCGAGGGCAGCAACTGTTGCTGCCCTTCCTTGTTTTTGCGTCAACAATTTTGACATCAAAATTCTTCCTAAACACAACACACGCAGTTCAAAACCAATCATTTGCACGAACAACCTAGCTCTGATACCACTGTTGGGAAATCTTAGGGGGCGACATCACATGCGCAGCGGAAGATCAAGAAAACAAAATCCCCGATTCCCAAAGAGATGTTCGTCATCGTGCGAAGATTGGTACGTAAAAATCCGCGAAACATGAAATTACGTATAGAGTAGATTGTGTTACCTAGGGAGATCGTATATCCCTGTTTCCTTGCAGATCCTTAGGAGAGGGTGAAGGAGGTCAAACGTTCTCCTCTCTAGCGATGATCCACACAGCAGGGTTGCGACGACGCTCCTCAAAAGTCCAGGCCTTTTTTGAGGTGGAGAGGGAGAGGAGAATAGGAAAGGCAAGCAAGAGCTCTCTCGCCTATGGGGCTCTGAATTCCTCCTATTTATAGAGGTCCCCTGTCAAACCCTAATGGGTCCTCCCCTAGTGAGTATTGGATCTGCATCCAATATTGAGCTGGCCGTGAGTCATACCTGTCAGTTCGATCATCATGACCTACATCCACTCCTAATTCCTCTTCCGTCGAGGCCACCGACTTCTACTACCGATTTTCTTTCAACGGGCAAAGATCAACTACCCTTTTACACCCCTCTTCTCCTTTTCACAGGTTTAGGAGACAACCTTTTACAAGCACTCACTCCTCTCTAAATAGAATTCTAAACTTAGAGTTATATGAGGGGATTTCTCAAGTGATTGCTACAGCGTTTTCCCACTTTTAAGTTCTCTTTGCTTATGTGTATTAACCAGGGATGAGAGGGGTATTTATGGTCCTCAAGTGCATTCAAACTTGGAGCCTAAAAGTGTCTCATCCCCGATTTTTTGGGTACTAGCGGTACCACCGCCTGCGTTGGGCGATACCACCGCCTATGCTGGGCGGTACCATCACCTAGTCTGGTAGTACCATCACTTGACACCTTGCCACTGGGCGGTACCACCGCCTAGTCTGGCGATACCACCGCTTGACATAGTCTCGGAGATTGTGTCATCGACGGTTCCTAAGTAATAAGAATATCATCATCAAAATCCGAGATTCAACAGAACTTCCTAAGTAATAAGAATATCATCCTAAATATGATGACCCTTGAGGAATGTTGATTATTCTTTGGAAATTATGCTAGGCAATAGAGATTTCATGCGATTCATAAAAAGATACGATAATTTAAATTACATAAGGAAATAGGTTAAAAGTCTAAAATGGTAGACGAATTCAAGCTGGAATGAAATATATGAATGTTTTGACCCAATCCTCATGCAAATCGATAAGTTATGAAATTAATTAAACGTCACCTAAAGTAAATCAAAGATTATGTTCTAATAGCCATGATCGAATTCAACCGTGAAACCAGATAATAATTCACTAAGTCAGTAGAAGTTATGATAGATATGACTCACGGCCAGCTCGATATTAGGCCTAGAGGGTTACACACATATGGTAGGCATTGTGATGAGTAGAGGTTCGGATATGAGATATCTATCGGAGCCCCTATCTTATTGGATATCCAATAAACCCCTGAATTATTGGATCCTGTGGATGAGATCAAATAAGAGCAAATGAGATATTATTTGATAGAGATTCACTAATATAAGAGATTTGGATAGTTAGATGGAGATCCAATACCCAATATGGTATGATACATTAGGGTTAAGTTTACAGGGGACCTCTATAAATAGGAGGGAACCAAAGGTTCATAGACTAGAGCCTTTCTGGGTTGTCATCTCCTATTCTCCTCTTCTATTCTCCTCCTCAGATAGCAGGCCTGGAGATTTGACGAGCATCATCACAGCCCTACCGTGTGGATCACCGCTAGAGAGGAAGACACTTGACCTCCTTCACCCTCTCCTAGAGATTTGTAGGGATTCATGGATATACAATCTCCCAAGGTAACACAATCTATCTCACACGTGACTTTTAAGTTTCACAGATTTTGCGCACCAATCTTCGCATGACGATGAACACATCTTTGGGGATTTTGTTTTAATGTTCTTCTACTGCGCATGTGATGTCGCCCACTAAATTTTCCAATAGGATTATGTTCTTCTAGTAGTGCCATCGTTAGACCCTGCTACATGCCACTGAATGGGCCAAATAATAGGCTCAATTCAGCTCTAAATCAGGCCCAATTGGCTCCTAATTAAATTAGCAAGTTTACTTTCAAAACTAACTCAAATTAATGTTTGAATCTTGGATTTTGATGATGAAATCAATTG
Organism: Musa acuminata AAA Group; assembly: GCF_036884655.1. Lineage (NCBI taxonomy): Eukaryota > Viridiplantae > Streptophyta > Magnoliopsida > Zingiberales > Musaceae > Musa > Musa acuminata. The sequence continues at coordinate 15,676,309 of NC_088344.1, read as the reverse complement.
GTAAATTATTTGATCCAATCTATATATTAAGAAAAGTATGCAGGATTAACTATGATAGCGATCAAGGCATAAAGAAAAATAAAGTGTCAGAGTTAAGATCGAGAATTCTTTGAGAGTTCGAAAGTTCGTCCGGAGTCCAGAGGTTCATCGGAAGTGCCACCGGAATTGGCTGAGAAGAAGCTCGTCTAAACTCGCCAAGAAGATCATTGTGAAGTCTAGGAGCTTACCGGGAGTCTATTGGAAGATTGTCGAGAGATCATCAAAAGTTCGTCGGAAGATCGCTAGAAGCTCGCCGGAAGAAACCTAGACTTATCGGACTTGTTTTGTTTAATATATGCCTTAAAAATCATAGTTAGCACATAATTAAGCTTAGGTTTTAGAGGTAATCCCATTAAACATGTCAAGGGCTAACTGGGCTCATAATTGGACTGGTTAGGGTCGGATTCAAGGCCCAACCAGGTTGTTGAACCCTGTCTGGCGGTGGCATCGCCAGACTAGGGCGGTGGAACTGCCCAAGGCTTAGTCACCAAGAAGCCTAGGCGGTGGTACCGCCCAGACTAGGCGATGGTAACGCCAACAGTTATTACTGCCAAGCGGTGGTACTACCAAAGCCTAGTCTTCGAGGCTTTGTCAAGCAGAAGTACCACTAGACTGGGCGGTGGTACCGCCCAGTGTCAATGGTGCAGGCAGTGGTACTGCCAGTACCCCAGAAACCCAGGATGAGATACTTTTTTGCTCCAATTTTAAAGCCATTGGGGCTTATAAATACCCCATCCTTTTCTGCATGAAAGGACAATCAAAGTGTGGAAAAAACTTTAAGTGTTAGGGTGTAAAATTATTGTAAAAGTGCAAAGAGTCCTCCTCCTCTCTCTCTTTAGTTTTGCAATCATCCAAGAAGAGGTGTGAGGCTTGTAAGAGTTGTCTCCTAAACTCATGAAAAGGAGAAAGTATTATAAAGATGTGATTGGTCTTCACCTATTGAAAGAAGACCATTAGTGGATGCCGATGACTTCGACGGAGGAGGAATCGGGAGTGGACATAGGTTGAACGACCGAACCACTATAAAATTGGCATGATCTTTTCTAGATGCATACTTTGCTTTTGTTAAATTCCGCTTTACTTCATTGTAAACTGTCCATCCCCTCTTCTCTACTCACTTACAAACTTATTTAAGTCAAATGACATTTCAATATGGTTTTCGTCAAACTAAGAGTTTCATCGTACGAAGTTTTTCGAAAGCGATTAAATTTCTCATTTTTATTTGCTGCACTAATTCAAACCCCACACCCCACCCCCCAACCCCGCCCCCCCCCCTCTAGTGTCATTCATAATCCTAACAATTGGTATCAGAGCCAGGTCACTCTCATTTTGATTTGAAACCTAATAGAGATAACATTTACCAGCAACTACGAGGGTCATTCAATCACACATCTATCTATATTCAATGGGTCAAATTATACCTATTGAAAAACTAGAATGAGAATTTTTCTAATTTCTATATATTTTGAGTTATGGAGCATTGTGGAAAACAGCTTCAAAAGTCTTCTGTTCCAATGAATGATTGGAATGAGTTTGAGAAGAAGACTTTCTCTTTAAATGCTAAGGCTATGAATGTTTTATTTTGCACTTTAGATAAAAAATAAGTTCAATCGAGTGTCTATTTGTGAAACAATTTTTAATATTTGGCACACACTCGAAATCACTCACGAAGGCACTAGTAAAGTGAAAGAGTCCAAAATAAATCTTTTAGTACATTCTTATGAATTGTTTCGGATGAAACCAAATGAGACCTTTGGAGGCATGTATACCCGATTTACAGATGTCATCAATAGTTTAAAAGTGCTTAGTAAAAGTTTTTCTAACTTTGAACTTGTTAATAAAATATTGAGATCCCTTCCAAAGATCCAAAGAGTTGGGACTCTAAAGTAATGGTCATTCAAGAGGCTAAAGATTTGAATAATTTTTCTCTCGAAGAACTTATCGATTCATTAATAACCTATGGGATTACTTGCAACGCTCATGAAGAGCTTTAGAACAACCTTCCAAAGAACAGGAAGGATATGACACTAAGAACTCATAAAGACCACTTGAAAGAAAGTTCAAGTGATGAGAACTATGATGATGACTTGGTACTCTTGACAAGAAAGTTTAAAAAATTTATCAAAGAAATAAATCTAAAAATGACACTAAAAATAAAATTAAACCCAAGAAAGAACAAGTTATATGCTACGAATGTAAGAAGTCAGGATATTTCAAAAGCGAATGTCCCCAAGTGAAGAAGAAACAACCAAAGAAGAAGAAAGCGCTCAAAGTAACGTGGGATGATTCAAGTGATTCCGAAGACGACGAACAAAGCAACAAGGAAATTGCCAACTATAAACTAATGGCTATTGGAAATGAGGTAAGTGGTTCATTAGATGCAAATTTATCTTTCAATGAGCTTTTAAGTGCTTTTCATGATTTGTTCGATGAATGTAGAATAATGAGCAAAAAGCTTAATTATTTGAAAAAGAAGCATGCCCTTTTAAATAATGAATTTGAAAAACTTAAGCATTATAATCCTTCTTTGCCTCTATGCACTAAGTGTGAACACTTAGAGGTACTTGAGAAGGAAAACTTGCTACTCAAAGAAACTCTAGAAAAGTTTAAGGTTGGTAACAAGTCCTTGAATATGATCCTTGCTAATAAGAGTCACATTCATAAAAGAGGCAGAAACGAATTTGTGAGTAGCTCTCACAAAAATCCAATCATCTATGTTAAAAGTCCTACCTTGCATGTATCACCCAATGCCAAATGAAACTATTGTTGCAAATTCAGGCATACTGCTTATAAATATCTGTTTAAGATATATAGTCCATATAAATTGATTTAGGTTCCTAAATGAACCATAAAGAACTCCATACACACTGATAAGTTGAGTAGATCGATTTTTTAGGCACCCAAGGTCAAATGGATACCAAAAAATCACCCTTTCTTGTAGATATGTCTACAATCATAAGTTAGGAGTAAGATATAGTACATTGATAGGGGATGTTTAAAGCACATGACCGGAGATCCATCTAAATTCTCTAATCTCATTAGCCTATACGAAGGGTATGTCACCTTCGGAGAAAAAAACAAGGGTAAAATCATTGGGAAAGGAATCATAGGTAACAAATCCAACTTTTTGATTTAAGATGTATTATTAGTTGATGGCTTAAAGCATAATCTTTTGAACATTAGTCATTTGTGTGATAAAGGATATATCATTAGATTTGAATCCAATGCTTACATGATTGAAAAATCACATAAAAACACATCTAGGATTGCCTTAAAACAAAATAATATATACATTATTGATATTGATGATCTTTGTAATGAAATATGTTTTTCGATTTTGAATAACGACGTTTGGCTTTGGAATAGGAGATTAGGTCATGCTAACGTGAAACTAATCGCTCAAATCTCATCTCGAGAACTTATAAGAATCAAATAAGCACCTATAGACCATTACAATTGATTGATATGGATTTGTTTGAACCAATTGATACAACAAGCCTAGGAGGTAGCAAATACACCTTTGTAATTATAGACAATTATAGTAGATACAATTGGACATATTTCTTGGCACACAAAAGTGATTGATTTAAGTGTTTTTCTAAGTTTTGTAAACTTGTTTGAAATAAAAAAGGCTTTATGATTTCATCAATTCGGAGTGATCATTGTGGTGAATTTTAAAACCGTGATTTCCAAAACTTTTATAAATCTAGTGGATAAAACCATAATTTCTCTACTCCGAGAAATCCTTAACAAAATGGAATAGTAGAAAGAAAAAAAATATGATTTTATAAGAAATGACAAGAACCATGTTAAACGAACATAGTCTACCCAAATATTTTTGGGCCAAAGCCGTTAATATGACATGTTATATCATGAATAAGATTTCGTTAATATGGGATATTTCAAAAGCGAATGTCCCCATGTGAAGAAGAAACAACCAAAGAAGAAAAGGTGCTCAAAGTAACGTGGGATGATTCAAGTAATTCCGAAGACGAAGAACAAAGCAACAATGAAATTGTCAACTATGAACTAATGGCTATTGGAGATGAGGTAAGTGGTTCATTAGATACAAATTTATCTTTCAATAAGCTTTTAAGTGCTTTTCATGATTTTTTTGATGAATGTAGAATAACGAGCAAAAAGTTTAATTAATTGAAAAAGAAGCATGCCCTATTAAATAATGAATTTCAAAAACTTAAGCATGATAATCTTTCTTTGCCTCCATGCACTAAGTGTGAACACTTAGAGATACTTGAGAAGGAAAACTTGCTACTCAAAGAAACTCTAGAAAAGTTTAAGGTTGGTAACAAGTCCTTAAATATGATCCATCCTAATATGGGTCACGTTCATAAAAGAGACAGAAACGGATTTGTGAGTAGCTCTCACCAAAATCCAATCACATTTGTCAAAAGTCCTACCTTGCATGTATCACCCAGTGCCAAATGCAACTTTTGTTGCAAATTCGGACATACTGCTTATAAATATCTGTTTAAGATTTATAGTCCATATAAATTGATTTGGGTTCCTAAAGGAACCATAAAGAACTACATACAAACTGATAAATTGAGTAGATCGATTTTTGAGGCACCCAAGGTAAAATGGTTACCAAAAAATCACCCTTTCTTGTAGATATGTCTACAATAATAAGTTAGGAGTAAGATATGGTACATTGATAGGGGATGTTCAAGGCACATGACTGGAGATTCATCTAAATTCTCTAAGCTCATTAGCCTATATGAAGGGTATGTCACCTTCGGAGAAAAAAACAAGGGTAAAATCATTAGCAAAAGAATCATAGGTAACAAATCTAACTTTTTGATTGAAGATTTATTATTAGTTGATGGCTTCAAGCATAATCTTTTGAGCATTAGTCATTTGTGTGATAAAGGATACATCATTAGATTTGAATCCAATGCTTACATGATTGAAAAATCACATAAAAACACATCTATGATTGCCTTAAAACAAAATAATGTATACACTATTGATATTGATGTTCTTTGTAATGAAATATATTTTTCGATTTTGAATAACGACGTTTGGCTTTGGAATAGGAGATTAGGTCATGCTAACGTGAAACTAATCTCTCAAATCTCATCTATAGAACTTATAAGAATCAAATAAGCACCTATAGATCAATGCAATTGATTGATATGGATTTGTTTGGACCAATTGATACAACAAGCCTAGGAGGTAGCAAATACGCCTTTGTAATTATAGACAATTATAGTAGATACAATTGGACATATTTCTTGGCACACAAAAGTGATTGATTTAAGTGTTTTTCTAAGTTTTGTAAACTTATTTGAAATAAAAAAGGCATTTTGATTTCATCAATTCGGAGTGATTATGGTGGTGAATTTTAAAACCGTGATTTCTAAAACTTTTATGAATCTAGTGGATACAACCATAATTTCTCTACTCTGAGAAATCCTAAACAAAATGGAATAGTAGAAAGAAAAAAAATATGATTTTATAAGAAATGACAAGAACTATATTAAACGAACATAGTCTACCCAAATATTTTTGGGCCAAAGCCGTTAATATGGCATGTTATATCATGAATAAGATTCCGTAAATATGGGATATTTCAAAAGCGAATGTCCCCAAGTGAAGAAAAAATAACCAAAGAAGAAGAAGGCGCTCAAAGTAACGTGGAATGATTCAAGTGATTCCGAAGACAAAGAGCAAAGCAACAATGAAATTGCCAACTATGAACTAATGGCTATTGGAGATGAGGTAAGTGGTTCATTAGATGCAAATTTATCTTTTAATGAGCTTTTAAGTGCTTTTCATGATTTGTTCAATGAATGTAGAATAATGAGCAAAAAGCTTAATTATTTGAAAAAGACTCATGCCCTTTTAAATAATGAATTTGAAAAACTTATGCATGAGAATCCTTCTTTGCCTCGATGCACTAAGTGTGAACACTTAGAGGTACTTGAGAAGGAAAACTTGCTACTCAAAGAAACTTTAGAAAAGTTTAAGGTTGGTAACAAGTCCTTGAATTTGATCCTTGCTAATAAGGGTCACGTTCATAAAAGAGGCAGAAACGGATTTGTGAGTAGCTCTCACTAAAATCCAATCACCATTGTTAAACGTCCTACCTTGCATGTATCACCCAGTGCCAAATGTAACTTTTGTTGCAAATTCGGACATACGGCTTATAAATATTTGTTTAAGATATATAGTCTATATAAATTGATTTGGGTTCCTAAAGGAACCATAAAGAACTCCATACAAACTGATAAGTTGAGTAGATCGATTTTTGAGGCACCCAAGGTCAAATGGTTATCAAAAAATCACCCTTTCTTGTAGATATGACTACAATCATAAGTTAGGAGTAAGATATGGTACATTGATAGGGGATGTTCAAGGCACATGACCGGAGATCCATCTAAATTCTCTAAGCTCATTAGCCTATACGAAGGGTATGTCACTTTCGGAGAAAAAAACAAGGGTAAAATCATTGGCAAAGGAATCATAGGTAACAAATCCAACTTTTTGATTGAAGATGAATTATTAGTTGATGGCTTCAAGCATAATCTTTTGAGCATTAGTCATTTGTGTGATAAAAGATACATCATTAGATTTGAATGATACATCATTAGATTTGAATCCATTGCTTACATGATTGAAAAATCACATAAAAACACATCTATGATTGCCTCAAAACAAAATAATGTATACACTATTGATATTGATGATCTTTGTAATGAAATATGTTTTTCGATTTTGAATAACGACGTTTGGCTTTGGCATAGGAGATTAGGTCATGCTAACGTAAAACTAATCTCTCGAATCTCATCTAGAGAACTTATAAGAATCAAATAAGCACCTATTGACCATTGTAATTGATTGATATGGATTTGTTTGGACTAATTGATACAACAAGCCTAGGAAGTAGCAAATACGCCTTTGTAATTATAAACAATTATAGTAGATACAATTGGACATATTTCTTGGCACACAAAAGTGATTGATTTAAGTGTTTTTCTAAGTTTTGTAAACTTGTTTGAAATAAAAAAGGCTTTATGATTTCATCAATTCGTAGTGATCATGGTGGTGAATTTTAAAACCGTGATTTCCAAAACTTTTATGAATCTAGTGGATACAACCATAATTTCTCTACTCCGAGAAATCCGTAACAAAATAGAATAGTAGAAAGAAAAAAATATGGTTTTATAAGAAATGACAAGAACTATGTTAAACGAACATAGTCTACCCAAATATTTTTGGGCCAAAGTCTTTAATATGGCATGTTATATCATGAATAAGATTCCGTTAATATGGGATATTTCAAAAGCGAATGTCCCCAAGTGAAGAAGAAACAACCAAAGTAGAAGAAGGTGCTCAAAGTAACGTGGGATGATTCAAGTAATTCCGAAGACGAAGAACAAAGCAATAAGGAAATTGCCAACTATAAACTAATGGCTATTGGAGATGAGGTAAGTGGTTCATTAGATGCAAATTTATCTTTCAATGAGCTTTTAAGTGCTTTTCATGATTTGTTCGATAAATATAGAATAATGAGCAAAAAGCTTAATTATTTAAAAAAGAACTATGCCCTTTTAAATAATGAATTTGAAAAACTTATGCATGATAATCCTTCTTTGCCTCCATGCACTAAGTGTGAACACTTAGAGGTACTTGAGAAGGAAAACTTGCTACTCAAAGAAACTCTAGAAAAGTTTAAGGTTGGTAACAAGTCCTGGAATATGATCCTTGCTAATAAGGGTCACGTTCATAAAAGAGGTAGAAACAGATTTGTAAGTAGCTCTCACCAAAATCTAATCACCTTTGTTAAAAGTCCTACCTTGCATGTATCACCCAGTGCCAAATGCAACTTTTGTTACAAATTCGGACATACTGCTTATAAAATCTGTTTAAGATATATAGTCCATATAAATTGATTTGGGTTCCTAAAGGAACCATAAAGAACTCCATACAAACTGATAAGTTGAGTAGATCGATTTTTGAGGCACCCATGGTCAAATGGTTACCAAAAAATCATCCTTTCTTGTAGATATGTCTACAATCATAAGTTAGGAGTAAGATATGGTACATTGATAGGGGATGTTCAAGGTACATGACCGAAAATCCATCTAAATTCTTTAAGCTCATTAGCTTATACGAAGGGTAAGTCACCTTCGGAGAAAAAATAAGGGTAAAATCATTGGCAAAGGAATCATAGGTAACAAATCCAACTTTTTGATTGAAGATGTATTATTAGTTGATGGCTTAAAGCATAATCTTTTGAGTATTTGTCATTTGTGTGATAAAGGATACATCATTAGATTTGAATCCAATGCTTACATGATTGAAAAACCACATAAAAACACATCTATGATTGCCTTAAAACAAAATAATATATACACTATTGATATTGATAATCTTTGTAATGAAATATATTTTTCGATTTTGAATAATGACGTTTGGCTTTGGCATAGGAGATTAGGTCATGCTAACCTGAAACTAATCTCTCAAATCTCATCTAGAGAAATTATAAGAATCAAATAAGCACCTATAGACCATTGCAATTGATTGATATGGATTTGTTTAGACCAATTGATACAACAAACCTAGGAGGTAGCAAATACGCCTTTGTAATTATTGACAATTATAGTAGATACAATTTGACATATTTCTTGGCACACAAAAGTGTTTGATTTAAGTGTTTTTCTAAGTTTTTTAAACTTGTTTGAAATAAAAAAGGCTTTATGATTTCATCAATTCGGAGTGATCGTGGTGGTGAATTTTAAAACCATGATTTTCAAAACTTTAATGAATCTAGTGGATATAACCATAATTTCTCTACTCCAAGAATTCCTTAACAAAATGGAATAGTAGAAAGAAAAAAAATATGATTTTATAAGAAATGACAAGAACCATGTTAAATGAATATAGTCTACCCAAATATTTTTGGGCCAAAGCCGTTAATATGGCATATTATATCATGAATAAGATTCTAGTAAGGCCATTACTTTCCAAAACTTCTTATAAATTGTAGAATAACAAAAAACCCAACGATTCGTATTTTAAAGTTTTCTATAGTGAATGTTTTATCTTGAATGAAAAAGATATCTTAGGAAAGTTTGATGCAAAATCCGATGAAGGCATTTTTCTTAGTTATTCTTCTATTTCTAAAGCCTTTCTTGTCTTTAATAAAAGAACTTTGGTTATAAAAAAATCTATTCATATTATTTTTAATGAAGTTTCCGAATTTAGGAAAAATGATTTTGATGATGATCTTAATTTTAATGCTTTGAATTTGAATGAAACCTCTCCGCCAACTAGCAACTTAGATACATCTTCTTCTAAAACATCATTACCTAAGGAATAGAAGTATGTAAATGCTCATCCTAAGGAGCTAATCATTTGAGACACATCAAAGGGTATTCAAACTCTTTCTTCTCTTAAAAATTTTTGTATCAATGCTGCTTTTCTTCCTCAAATTGAACCAAAATGTATTGACAAAGCCCTGAAACATGATTCATGGGTTATCACAATGCAAGAAAAGTTGAACCAATTTGAGAGAAATGAGGTGTGGAAGCTTGTTCTAAGACCTAATGATCATTTAGTTATTGGTACTAAATGGGTCTTTAGAAATATGCAAGATGAATTTGGTATCGTGGTTAGAAACAAGACTATATTAGTGGGCAAGGGTTTCAACTAAGAAGAATGTATCGATTATAGAGAAACCTTCACTCTAGTGGCAAGATTAGAAGCCATAAGGATGCTCCTTGCTTGTGCTAGCAGTAATAATTTTAAGTTATTTCAAATGGATATCAAGAGTGCTTTCCTAAATGGCTTTATTTACGAAGAAGTGTATATTAAACAACCACCCGAATTTGAGAACTCCCTTTTTCCTATTCATGTGTTTAAGTTAACTAAAGCTATCTATGGATTAAAACAAGCCCTGAGAGCTTGGTATGAAAGACTTAGCTATTTTCTTATCCAAGATAATTTCTTTAAAGGCAAGGTCGATACTGTATTGTTTATTAAAAATTTTGAAAATGACTTTCTTGTTGTTCAAATTTAGGTTGATTATATTATTTTTAGTTTTACAAATGAATCCTTATTCGAATCGTTTTTCAAAAGTATGAGTCAAGAGTTTAAAATGAGTTTAATGGGTGAACTAACCTTCCTTTTAGGCTTACAAATCAAACAACTTAGTATATTTTTCTTAGTCAAACCAAATATGCATTAAAATTACTAAAACGGTTTAATATGAATTGTTCAAAAGCTATCAATACTCCTATAAGTACCTCCACTAAGTTAGACATGGACGAAAGTGGAGAAAGCTTTGATAAAAAAACTTATAGGGGTATGATAGATAGTTTACTCTACCTCACTATAATTAGACCGGATATCATGTTTAGCATAGGACTTTATGCTAGATTTCAATCTAATCCTAAGCTATCTCATCTTAATGTCGTTAAAAGAATTCTTAGATATCTTAAAAGAACCCCTAATCTAGGATTATGGTATCCAAAATCTAAAAACTTTGAATTAATTACTTATGCTGATGCGGATTTTACTGGATGTAGAGAAGATAGAAAAAGCACATAAAAAATGTCAATTCTTAGGTTATGCACTTGTCTCTTGGTCTTCCAAGAAACAAAACTTAATTATATTATCTATAACCGAAGTTGAGTATATAACTGTTGGTGTTATGCACAAGTTATATGGATGAAAAATACATTAGAAGATTATAGAATTCACCTTAAGAACATTCCCATAAAATGTGATAACACAACTGCAATATGTTTAACAAAAAATCCTATTCAACACTCTAGAACTAAACATATTGACATTATATATCATTTTATAAGAGATCATATTAATAACCATGATATATCTTTAGAGTTTATTGATATGAAATATCAATTATCTGATATCTTTATAAAACCTTTAAATGAAGACAATTTGATTTCATTAGAAGAGAGTTAGGGATGTTAAACTGTTAGAATGCATGAGTTTATTATATAACTTTTCCAGACTTTCTCAATTTTTTGTAAATAAAGCTTTCATGAATTTATTTCATTTTGTAAATAAAGCTTTCACGAAATCCAAAATTTTAATTTACTTGGTATCAAATTTACTTAATACCCTTGCTTCATCACTTAATGATTTTTGATATACTTAATCCCTTCTCTCATGGATTTCATTAACAAATATATCTCTCACAGATTTCACTCTTGTGAATTTCTAATGAGAAACGGATTTTATTGACCGATATTCATGAATCTTTCCTTCACTTTTCCTTTCAAGAAGGATCCTTTCGTAATAAGTCAAATTTTGCTTGAGACGATTGCCCATTTCATTTTTTTTTTATGACAAAGGGGGAGAAATGTGACAAATTGATGACAACTTGGCATTATAAATGTTTGGCATAATGTATAAAATGTATCATATCATAAATGCTTGAATGTATTGCGAATGCTTGAAATGTGATTGGTATCATCAAATACATCGCAAATGCTTGAAAAATATCAAAATGTATCAAACATGCATCGTATATATCGTAGATACTTGAAATGTATCATGAATGCTTGAAACACATCATAATGTGGCATAGATACTTGAAAATATTTTATTCTTAAAATCATGCTTGATTTCGTATCATTATGATGAGGTATCAAACTCATCATGCTTAATTTCCTATTTACAATTGGTATCATGCCTCGGATTGATGAATTGTCATTTTTTATCAAACTTGAAATTTAAATCTTGCTAAATTTCATATTTGAAATTAATATCATACTTGAAAATGATGATTGTCTATCATCATTCGATGTTGGACTTGACAATGGATGTTATGCCTTGACATCATTTTTGTTGTGATAAATATGTGGTATCATATTTTGAAATAATAAATCATGATTAGTATCATGATGTACATGTCAATAAGTTTAAATGCATATAACTTATCGATTTGATGCTTGAATTCAAAAGGCCTTGAATTCAAGAGTGTTTCTTTCTCAAGTATGACATATAGATAACTCTATCATCAGTTGATTGTCATCATAAAAACGGAGGAGATTATTGAATCTCATATTTTGATAATGAAATCAATTGGTAAATTATTTGATCCAATCTATATGTTAAGAAAAGTGTGCAGGATTAACTACGATAGCGATTAAGGCATAAAGCAAAATGAAGTGCCAGAGTCAAGATCGAGAATTCTTTGGGAGTTCAAGAGTTCGTCTAGAGTCCGGAGGTTCGTCGAAAGTGCCACTATAATTGGCAGAGAAGAAGCTCGTTAGAACTCGCCAAGAAGATCATCGTGAAGTCCAGGAGCTTATCAGGAGTCTATTAGAAGATTGTCGAGAGATTGTCAAAAGTCCGTTGGAAGATCGTCGGAAGAAACCTAGATATATCAAACTTGTTTTGTTTAGTGTATGCCTTAAAAATCATAGTTAGTATAGGTTGCTGAACCTATTAAGAGCCAACTAGGTCTGTAATTGGATTGGTTTGGGTTGGATTCAAGGCCCGACTAGGTTGCTAAACCTTGTTTGGCGGTGGCACCGCTAGACTAGGGTAGTGGAACCGCCTAGGGCTCAGTCACCAAGAAGCCTGGGTGGTGGTACCGCCTAGACTGGGCGATGGTACCGTCGGTAGTTATTACTACCAGGCAGTGGTACCGTCGGTAGTTATTACTGCCAAGCGGTGATACCGCCAATAGTTATTACTGTCAATGGTACTGTTAGAGCCTAGTCTCCGAGGCTCTATCAGGCGGTAATATTATCAGACTGGGCGATATCGCCCAGTGTCAGTGCTGTAGGCGATGGTACCACTAGTACCTTGGAAACCCGGGATAAGACACTTTTTGGCTTCAATTTTAAAGCCATTGGAGCTTATAAATACCCTACCATTTTCTGCATGAAAGGGTAATCAAAGTGTGAAAAAAAATCTTTAAGTGTTGAGGTGTAAAAGTATTGTAAAAGTGCAAAGAGCTTCCTCCTCTCTCTCGTTTTATTTTTACAATCATCCAAAAAGAGGTGTGAGGCTTGTAAGGGTTGTCTCTAAACTCATGAAAAGGAGAAAGCGCTATAAAGAGGTGGTTGGTCTTTGCCTATTGAAAGAAGGACATTAGTGGATGCTAGTGACCTCGACGGAGGAGAAATTGGGATTGGACGTAGGTCGGACGACCAAACCACTATAAAATTGGCGTGTTCTTTTCTTGGTGCTTACTTTACTTTTGCTACATTCCATTTTAATTTATTGTAAACTATCCAATCCCCTCCACTTTAATTTATTGTAAACTGTCCAATCCCCACTTCTCTACTCACTTACAAACTTATTCAAGTCAAATGACATTTCAATACGATTTTCATCACACTAAGAGTTTCATTGTACGAAGTTTTTTGAAAGCGATTAAATTTGTCATTTTTATCCGCTGTACTAATTAACCCCCCCTCCCCCCTCTTAGTACTATTCTTGATCCTAACAATAAAGACCTAACTATGATAATTAAGGCAAATAATTATAATTTATGAAATCTTAGTTGTCCGACATATCATTTGTTCATCTGAACTTCCGATGAACTTTCGGTGAACTTCCGGCACATCATCCGAACCTTCGGCGTATCGCTCGATCCATCGGAATGTTGACTCCCGCAACATCCGATCTTGGCACAACATCTGATTCTTCCAACCCGATGCTCATTTTTTGACTCTAGCCCAACGTCTGATTTTTTTTGCTTCAATTGTTTTGTCTTTTCATGATTATGATTAGTTCTGTATCACTTTTCTCAAAACATGGATTAGATTGTAAACTCATCAATTAATTTCATTATCAAAATATGAGATTCAAAAGACACCAAATTAATAAATTAATTAGAAAAATAAATTTCTCAAGAGCAGTTATGATTGTAGTCCAAAGAAAGCCAATCGTAAGCCTTCTCAAGGCCAATGTTAATAATGACATAAGCCTCCTTAGATCTAAATAAGGAGTATGCAACTTCACGAGCAATAATAATATCATCCTAAATACTATGACCCTTCACAAGTGCTTACTATTATTTGAAAATTATATTATGCAGTAGAGATTTCATGTGATTCATAAAAAGATACGATAATTTAAATTACATAAGGAAATAGGTCGAAAGTCTAAAATGGTAGACGAATTCAAGCTGGAATGAAATATATGAATGTTTTGATCTAATCCTCATGCAAAATCGATAAGTTATGAAATTAATTAAATCAAATCAAAGATTATGTTCTAATAGTCATGATCAAATTCAACTATCAAATCATATAATAATTCACTGAATCAGAAGGAGTTCTGATAGGTATGACTCACGGCCAACTCGATATTAGGCCTGTTAGGATCGGAGCGGCACTAAGAGGGGGGGGGGGTGAATTAGTGCAGCGGTGAAGTGCAATAAACTTTTCACGATTTAAACACTTTACGGAAACTTCGTACGATAAAAGCAATGTTTTCGTTTAAAACCGTTTCGATTGCGTTTGAACTTGAAGAGATAAGTAAGACGGAGACAAAGCCGTATAGCATTAAAGTGCAAATGGTTTGCAGTAATATAAATGACAATAAGTAAATGCAAACCAGAGATCACGCTTGATTTGATAGTGGTTCGGTCAAATGGCCTACATCCACTTGCGAGGCCCCTCTTCGATGAGGCTCCCACCTTCCACTAGCAAATCTCTTGAAAGGGAAGGGTAAATACCCCTCTTACAACTTTTACAAGCGGTTCACTCTCTTACAGATTTTCAGCAAGAAAGGAGGTGAACACTAGCAAATTGAAAACAAGACTAGCAAAGACTCTTCCAATACTTCTCTCTCAATCAATTGCTTCTCAAAAAGTTGTAATCTCAGTTGAGATTTGAGGGGTATTTATAGGCCTCAAGAGGATTCAAATTTGGGCTCCAAATTTAAATTCTCGTTAGGTTCTCGATACTGGCGGTGCCACTGCCTGTTAGTGTCAGACACTGACAGTATTGGGCGGTGCCACCGCCCAGCTCTCAGGTGCTGGGCGGGGAAACCGCCCAGTCTGGCGGTGCCACCGCCAAACCCTTCGGTTCACTTGTTGGGCTTCAAATTTAGCCCAAACCAAGTCTACTTTTGGGCCCAGTTGGCCCCTAACCAGGATATAGGATTATCTCTTAATCCTAATCCTAATTTGTTAGAACCCTTGCAGATTCTAAACTTGGGGTTGATCTCTTTAGGGGATCGGCCTCCTTGGAACTCTATAGGGGTTCCTCCCTCCAAGTTGCTGCTCAAAGGCTGCAGAAAAGATTCATCTATTGCTTATCAAAAGAGGAGGAATACATGGCTATTTATAGGGTTTCTAAACCCTAACTCCTAATAGGACTCCTACTCAAGACTCCTACTTCTAACCAACTCCTAATAGAACTTCTAATCAAGACTCCTACTTCTAACCAACTCCTAATAGGACTTCTAATCAAGACTCATCTTCCTTTACAACTCCTAATTCATCTCTAAGAAACAATCTCCTAACCCTAGCCGGCCTCTTCACCTCTTTAATAGGGGTCGGCTTAGGTAGGTTTTACATGAATGTCCCTCTCAATTAGGACTCTCCTAGCTAGAGTCCTAACATAATTACAAGTGAACTACATAACAAAACACATCCTAAGCAAGTTTTTAACCGCTAACGTCGAGTCTTGTTCCAGCGAGCTTTCCGACGAACTTCTTCCGACGGGCTCCCAGCAAGCTCCCGAACTTGTGATGACTTTAATGAGTAGCCGAGCCTTCTCGGTGATCTCCGTGAACCTCCGACGATTTCTTCGGCGAACTTCCGAAAATTTCGACAGGTTCCCGATTTCTTCTCGGTTGGTTCCGGCAGCATCTCCGATGATTCTTCGGACTCTTAAACGTCCATCGAACTTGACTCCGGTTTCCTTGCTTTGTGTTTTCTGGTTATCGTAGTTATTCCTGCACACTTAACTTAATAATATGGATTATATCAATTAACCCATCAATTGATTTTATCATCAAAATCCGAGATTCAACAATCTCCCCCTTTTTGATGATGACAATCAATTGATGACGGAGTTAAACATAACTCCCCCTATCTATATGTCATATTATAAGAAGATAAAAACACTTGAATTTCATCCCATTGAATTCAAGCATAAACCGATAAGTTCTAACCGTAGAACTTATCGTTATTTTCATTAAGCATAATGTAAATGCAAAACTTCGATGAAAATCCTTTTCAAGTCGAATGATAAGAGACAATTTTTACTATGACAGGAGATAAATATTTTCAACATGAATTTCATGATATACATGTTAGACATGCTTTCAATATGATCAATCGATCTTGCGATATTCTCAAAGATTTTACAAGGCATATAAGACATTCATCGATCGATCACTTTTCTCAAAGATTTTGCAAGGCATATTCTCAAAGATTTTGAAAAGCTTTTGCAATTCATATAAGTCATGCTATTAAAATGATACAAGTCATCACTTTTCTCCCCCTTTGTCATCAACAAAAAGGGAATGAGACTTGAAGCACATAGTTTGTCATACAAAGATTTTATAATTCAAAATTAAATATGCTAAAATATTTACGCAGAGTTCATCTTAAAGGAAAATTCAGCATTCATCCATATTATCGAATCTCTTCTTTCTATAAATAACAAAAATTGTAGATGTACAAGGAAGAGATTGGGATAAAAAATTTCAAGTAGTAACTTTAATAAGTCAAGATCATAATTGGAATACAAACCCATTCAAATTCAAATTGTCAACTTGAAACTCATAATCAAAAAATCAATTTCGAGATTCACAAAATGTCATAAAATCATTAATCTTGAGTAGATTGGAGCGGTGTTTGACTCAAGGTAGGATAAGATAATTTAACATGTCATTTAGAATTGAAGGAGAAGGATTAGATTCACCAAGGAACGAAGAGAAGATGAAAAACTTTACGGAAAATCCATTCAAACAAGTTTATTGTTTAAGGACAATTTAACATACCTAATTCCCTTCTAATGAATTCAAATTGGTCTTCATTCAAAGCTTTTGTAAATATATCTGCTAATTGATGCTTTGTGCCAATGAATTCTAGAACAACATCATTGTTAAGGACATGATCGCGTATGAAATGATGTCTAACGTCGATGTGCTTAGTTCTAGAGTGCTGAATTGGATTTTTAGTAAGACATATGGCACTAGTATTATCACATTTTATGGGAATATTTTTAAAGTGAATTACATAGTCTTCTAATGTATTTTTCATCCAAACAACTTGTGTATAGCATGCACTTAGAGCAATGTACTCGGCTTCCGCCGTAGATAGTGCAACTGAATTTTGTTTCTTGGAAATCCAAGAAACAAGTGCATGTCCTAAAAATTGGCATATTCTGGATGTACTTTTTCTATCTATCCTGCACCCGCCAAAATCGGCATCTGCATAAGCTATTAAATCAAATTTTTCAGATTTTGGATACCACAATCCTAAATTTTGAGTTCCGTTAAGATACCTAAATATTCTTTTAACACTTTTAAGATGAGATAATTTAGGATTTGATTGAAACCTAGCGCAAAGTCCTACACTAAACATAATATCCGGTCTAGTCGCGATGAGGTAGAGTAGACTACCTATCATTCCCCTATATGTTTTTTTATCGAAACTTTTATTATTTTCATCCATATCTAACTTAGTCGAAGTACTCATAGGGGTGTTTATTGCTTTTTAATTATCCATGTTAAATTGTTTTAACAATTTTAATATATATTTAGATTGGTTAAGAAATATACCATCACTAAGTTGTTTGATTTGTAATCCTAAAAAGAAAGTTAATTCACACATTAAACTCATTTCAAATTCATGACTCATACATTTGGCAAATGATTCACATAGTGATTCATCCGAAGAGCCAAAAATAATATCGTCAACATAAATTTGCACAATAAGAAAATTATTTTCAAAATGTTTAATAAACAATGTAGTATCAACCTTGCTTTTGGTAAAATTATTTAAAATAAGAAAGGAACTAAGCCTTTCATACTAAGCTTTAGGAGCTTGTTTCAAGCCATAGAGAGTCTTAGTCAATTTGAATACATGATTAGAAAGAAGAGAATTTTCAAATCCGGGAGGTTGTTCGACATATACTTCTTCAGAAATAAAACCATTCAAGTAAGCACTTTTGACATCCATTTGAAACAGTTTAAAATTATTACTACTAGTATAGGCAAGGTGCATCCTTATGGCTTCTAATCGAGCCATGGGAGAGAAGGTTTCTTCGTAATCAATACCTTCTTCTTGGTTGAAACCTTTGGCCACTAATCTAGTCTTGTTTCTAACTACGGTACCATTTTCGTCTTGCTTGTTTCTAAAGACCCATTTAGTACCAATGACTAAATGGTCACTAGGTCTAGGAACAAGCTTCCATACCTTATTCCTCTCAAATTGATTCAATTCCTCTTGCATTGCGATAACCCAAAAATCATCTTTTATGGCCTCGTCAATGCATTTGGGTTCGATTTGAGAAATGAAGGCGGCGTTGGCACAAAAATTCTTGAAAGAGGAACGAGTTTGAACCCCTTTTGATGTATCTCCTATAATTAGCTCCTTTGGATGAGCATCTATATACTTCCATTCCTTGGGTAAGGAAATTTCGGAAGAAGGTGCATCCAAGTTACTATTTTGAGGAGGGGGTTCATTTAAATTCAAATTATCAAAACCAAGATCATCATCAAAATCATTTTTCTTTAAATTAGAAATTTCATTAAAAACTATATGAATAGACTCTTCTATTACTAAGGTTCTTTTGTTAAAAACCCGAAAAGCCTCAGAAACGGAAGAGTAACAAAGAAAGATGCCTTCATCGGATTTAGCATCAAATTTTCCTAAGGCATCCTTTTCATTCAAAATAAAGCATTTACAACCGAAAACTTTAAAATAGGAAATATTTGATTTTTTATTATTCCATAATTCATAGGGAGTTTTTGATAGGGATAGTCTTATTAGGACCCTATTCATGATGTAGCAAGTCGTATTTATGGCTTCGGCCCAAAAATACTTAGGTAAACTATGTTCATTTAACATAGTTCTTACCATTTCTTGTAGGTTTCTATTTTTTCTTTCAACTACACCATTTTGTTGGGGATTTCTTGGAGTGGAGAAGTTGTGATTGTATCCAATAACTTCACAAAGATTTTAAAAATCATGGTTTTGAAATTCGCCACCATGATCACTCCGAATTGATGAAATCATGAAGCCCTTTTCGTTTTGAGTGAGTTTACAAAATTTTAAGAAGCACTTGAAGCAATCACTTTTGTGGACTAAGAAATAGGTCCAAGTGTACCTAGTATAGTCATCCACAATTACGAACGCATATTTGCTTCCTCCTAGACTTGTTGTGTCAATTGGTCCGAATAAGTCCAAATGAATCAATTGTAGTGGTCTAGTGGTGCTAATTTGATTTTTTTGTTTGAAACTAGTTTTTATTTGTTTACCTAGTTGACATGCATCACATACTTTGTCCTTAGTAAACTTCATATTTGGAATCTCTCGTACTAATTCTCTAGATGAGATCTTAGATATTAGTTTCATGCTTGCATGGCCTAATCTCCTATGTCAAAACCAAGCATCATCATTTAGAGCAGAGAAGCACATTTCATTACTTAGATCATCAAGGTTGAAGGTGTAGACATTATTTTGTTTTAATGCAATCATAGTCAAGTTATTATTTGGTTTTTAGATAATACACATATTTGATTCGAATCTAACGATATAACCTTTATCGCATAGTTGACTAATACTTAAGAGATTATGTTTCAATCCATCAACTAGTAAAACATCATCAATGGAAAAACTAAATTTGTTACCAATAGTTCCCTTGCCAATGATTTTGCCTTTGTTGTTGTCTCCGAAGGTGATGTACCCTTCTTCTTTGCTAGTGAGCATAGAGAAATGAGATGGATCTCCAGTCATATGTCTTGAGCATCTACTATTGAGATACCATCTCTTGCTCCTAGCTTGTGGGTTTGTCTACAAAAGAGGATGACTTTTGGGTACCCATTTGATTTTGGGTGCCTCAAATATTGATCCACTAACTTTGTTATTTATTATTGAATCCTTTATAGTTCCTTTAGGAACCCATATTAATTTTTGTGAACTAATTTTTCTAAATGGACATTTGTAGGCAATATGTCCGAATTTGTAACAGAAGTTGCATTTCATATAAGAGGAAACATGTAATGTAGGTCCTTTTATGAAAGTGGTAGGATTTTGATGTAATCCTTTTACAAATCCAATTCCATTTCTATTTGCGACGTGACCCTTGTGTGCACGGATCATATCTAATCCTTTGCTATCAACCTTAAACTTGTTTAAGGTTTCTTTAAGAAGCAAATTTTTATTTTTTATTGCTTCTAAATGCTCACACTTAGAGCATGGAGGAGTTTGAAGACTATCAAACTTATCTTGTAGCAAAGCATGCTCTTTCTTTAAGATACTTAACTTCTTGCTAATAGTTCTACATTCATCAAATAATTCATGAAAAGCGATAGAGTGTTCTTCAAAAGATAAATCTTCATTAAATAAATCACATACCTCTTCTCCTAAAGCCATTAGCGCGTAATGAGCAACTTGCTCGGTGTTGGACTTATCTTCTTCGGACGCGCTTGAATCATCCCACGTTGCCTTGAGCGTCTTCTTCTTTGATGTTCTCTTTTTGGCTTGAGGATAATCGTTCTTGTAGTGTCCCGGTTTTTTACACTCATAACAAATCACTTGATCCTTCTTTTGTTCAACTTTATTTTTTGTATTATTTTTAAATTTGTTCTTTTTTAAATATTTTTTAAATTTTTGAGTCAAAAGTGTAATGTCATTGTCACTGTCCTCATCACTTGATGTTCCTTTCAAGTGGTCTTCTTGTGATGTGAGTGTCATATCCTTCATGTTCTTTGGAAGGGGGTTCTCGAGCTCGTTATGAGCTTGACATGTCATTTCATAGGTTATTAGAGACCCAATAAGTTCTTCAAGAGGGAATGTTTTAAGGTCTTTGGCCTCTTGAATCGCCGTAACTTTTGGATCCCAACTTTTAGGGAGGGATCTTAAGATTTTAGTTACTAGTTCAAAGTTAGTAAAATCTTTACCAAGAGCTTTGAGTCCATTGATGACATCCGTGAACCGGGTGTACATGTCTCCGATAGACTCACATGGTTTCATTCGGAAAAGTTCGTAAGAGTGCACAAGGATGTTGATTTTGGACTCTTTCACTTGACTGGTGCCTTCATGAGTGACCTCAAGAGTTCTCCAAATATCAAAAGCCGAATCACAAATTGAAACACGATTAAATTCATTTTTGTCTAGTGCACAAAACAAGGCATTCATAGCCTTTGCGTTTAAAGCAAAAACCTTCTTCTCCGATTCATTCCATTCGCTCATCGGAAGAGAAGATTTTTGAAATCCATTTTTAACAATAGTCCAAAGCTTGAAATCCATGGAAATAAGGAAGATCCTCATACAAGTCTTCCAATAAGTATAATCCGCCCCATTAAACAAAGGTGGACGTGTGATAGAATGACCCTCATACATGCCGGAGTAAGCCATCTCTCTTGGGTATTAAACCAAATATGAGAGTGAGCCTAGATCTGATACCAATTGTTAGGATCGGAGCGGCACTAAGAGAGGGGGGGGGTGAATTAGTGCAGCGGTGAAGTGCGATAAACTTTTCACGATTTAAACACTTTTCGGAAACTTCATACGATAAAAGCAACGTTTTCGTTTAAAACTGTTTCGATTGCGTTTTAACTTTAAGAGATAAATAAGACGGAGACAAAGCAGTATAGCATTAAAGTGCAAATGGTTTGCAGTAATATAAATGACAATAAGTATATGCAAACCAGAGATCACGCTTGATTTTACAGTGGTTCAGTCAAATGACCTACATACACTTGCGAGGCCCCTCTTCGATGAGGCTCCCACCTTCCACTAGCAAATCTCTTGAAAGGGAAGGGTAAATACCCCTCTTACAATTTTTACAAGCGGTTCACTCTCTTACAGATTTTCAGCAAGAAAGAAGGAGGTGAACACTAGCAAATTGAAAATAAGACTAGCAAAGACTCTTCCAAGACTTCTCTCTCAATCAATTGCTTCTCAAAAAGTTGTAATCTCAGCTGAGATTTGAGGGGTATTTATAGGCCTCAAGAGGATTCAAATTTGGGCTCCAAATTTGAATTCTCGTCAGGTTCCCGATACTGGCGGTGCCACCACCTGTCAGTGGCGGTGCCACCGCCTGTCAGTGTCAGACACTGACAGTACTGGGCGGTGCCACCGCCCAGCTCTCGGGCACTGGGCGGTGCCACCGCCCAACTCTCGGGTGCTGGGCGGTGCAACCGCCCAGTCTGGCGGTGCCACCGCCAGACCCTTCGGTTCACTTGTTGAGCTTCAAATTTAACCCAAACTAAGTCTAATGTTGGGCCCAGTTGGCCCCTAACCAGGATATAGGATTATCTCTTAATCCTAATCCTAATTATAAGTGAACTATATAACAAAACACATCCTAAGCAAGTTTTTAACTGCGAAAGTCGAGTCTTGTTCCGACGAGCTTTCCGACGAACTTCTTCCGACGGGCTCCCAGCAAGCTCCCGAACTTGTGATGACTTTAATGAGTAGCCGAGCCTTCTCGGTGATCTCTACGAACCTCCGACGATTTCTTCGGCGAACTTCCGAAAATTTTGACAGGTTCCCGATTTCTTCTCAGTTGGTTCCGTCAACATCTCCGACGATTCTTCGGACTCTTAAACGTCCATCGAACTTGACTACGGTTTCCTTCCTTTCTTAAACGTCAATAAACATTATTCAAAAGCTTAGAAAAAGGGTCCTAACGGAGTGCAACACGACTTAGGCAATTCCAGTTAAGTTGGTGACAAACTGACGGTACCACTCCCTGTCAATCTAATATTAGGTAGTACCACCGCCCAGCCTAACACTGACATTGGGCAGTACCACTGCCCAGTCTGACGGTACCAATACTTAACAACCTCGGAGACTAAGTTTTGGCGATACCACCACCGATCTAGGTGGTACTATTGCACAGACAATGTTTGAGAGTCTGTAGCGGTACCACTACCAAACCTTGCTACATGCCACTGAATAGGCCCAATAACATGCCCAATTCAGTCCTAAATCAAGCTCAAATAACCCTTGCTAGTCATAGGTGTCATACAAGTTAATCACGTGAGTGATGACACGTATGACTTGACATGCAGTCTATTTACTTATTATATTTTAATATTTTATCAATTTATATTGCATGTTATATATATATGTATATATATTGCGATATCCATGGATTTGTGTAATGGGAATCAGTTCGTGATGAGATCATGATAATGAGACTGATTCGCCTTTAAACACAAACCCTAAATAATCTTGATCTTAGGTTACTCGAGAGAGATAATAAGATAACTAGACAGACTGGTGTGCTATATACCCGTCCATATGATGGAGACAGCTAGTCTCATAGCTGCTCATGTGGGGACACTAAGGATACAGTATAGGTGCTCATTGGAGAATGAGTTCACTAATTGATCCGCTCACGGAATACTGGATAGTTGATGA
The DNA here is from genome assembly GCF_036884655.1 of Musa acuminata AAA Group. NCBI lineage: Eukaryota > Viridiplantae > Streptophyta > Magnoliopsida > Zingiberales > Musaceae > Musa > Musa acuminata. Next base: position 15,652,704 of record NC_088344.1, on the reverse strand, counting down.
TGTCTTATTGTCAAACAGTGATTTCGTAGTCATAGTAGTGTATCTGGTCCTTAAACTTGATACACCAAGGATATCTTGTATGAGTACTTCACTCTTTGATATCAGACTTATAGGTTTTGAAGTTTCAGATCTAGTACAACCGGTTATTGGGAGTGGCAACTAACCTTACGAGGGCTATTGAGTATCGATAGAGAATCATCCGCTCTCGGTATCATGAGAGGAATATCCTATGTGTTCTTGCTAAAACAATCCTTGGCCAAGGTCATTCAGATTTAGAGAGAAAGAGTTCTTAAGGAGAATCCGATAAGAGCAAGACTCGAGGAGAAACCGTATAGGCTTAACAACTATTGGAAAATCTTGGGGGCGACATCACATGCGCAGCGGAAGAACAGAAAACAAAATCCCCAATTACCAAAGATATGTTCATCGTCGTACGAAGATTGGTGCACAAAAATCCACGAAACTTAAAACTGCGTATATTGCTAGTCATAAGTGCCCAGCAAGCCAATCACGTGAGTGATGGCACGTGTGACTTGATACAGAATCTTTTTGCTTATTATATTTTGGCGTATATCACTTTATAACTATTGCATAAATGCATATATATTGTGATGTCCTTGGATTTGTGCAATGGGAATCGGATCGTGATGAGATCACGATAATGAGATCGATTCACCTTTAAACACATATCCTAAATAATCCCGGTCATAGGTTACTCGAGAGGGACATCGTGATAACCGGATAGACTGGTGTGCTGTATACCCATCCATATGATGGATGCAGCTGGTCTCATAGCTGCTCGTGTAGGGACACTAGGGATACAGTACAGGTGCTCATTGGAGAATGAGTTCACTGATTGATCCGCTTACGGAATGCTGGATGGTTGATGATGCCTTATTGTCAGACAACGATTCCGTAGTCCTAGTGGTGTATCTGGTTCTTAGACTTGAGACACCAAGGATGTCCTGTATGAGTGCTCCACTCTTTGATACCAGACTTATAGGTTTGGCTGTTCCCAGATCTAGTACAGCTGGTCATTGGGAGTGGTAGTCGACCTTACGAGGGCTATTGAGTGTCGATAGAGGATCATCCACTCTCGGTATCATGAGAGGAATATCCCATGTGTTCTTGCTCAGACAAATCCCTGGCCAGGGTCATTCGGGTTGAGAGAGAAAGAGTTCTCCGGGAGAATCCGATTAGAGCGAGACTCGAGTAGAAACCGTATGGGTCTGACAGCACCATGCTCGATATACGGTCTCTGGGATATTAGATGGATGAGGGACTATAGGTACATGGTAACTGAAGACAGACAGGTCCAATGGATTGGATTCCCCTGTATCGTCTGGGGACTACGGCGTAGTGGCCTAGTACTTCCGTAGTCGATGAGTCGAGTGAATTATTACAGAGATAATAATTCACTGAGTTAGAAGGAGTTCTGACAGGTATGACTCACGGCCAGCTCGATATTGGGCCTAGAGGGTCACACACATATGGTAGGCATTGCGATGAGTAGAGGTTCGGATATGAGATATCCGACGGAGCCCTTGTCTTATTGGATGCAGATCCAATACCCACTAGGGAAAGGACCCATTAGGGTTTTGACACGGGATCTCTATAAATAGGAGGGATTCACAGCCTCATAGGCTAGAGTCTTTGCTTGCCCTTCCTATTCTCCTCTCCCTCTCCACCTCAGAGTAGGCCTGGAGTTTTGAGGAGCGTCGTCGCAACCCTACTGTGTGGATCACCGCTAGAGAGGAGGACGCTTGACCTCCTTCACCCTCTCCTAAGGATCTGCAAGGAAACAGGGATATACGATCTCCCTAGGTAACACAATCTCTATACGCAGTTTTTGTGTTTTTTGCGGATTTTGCGCACCAATCTTCGCACGACGATGAACATCTTTTTGGGAATCGGGGATTTTTGTTTTCTTGTTCTTCCGCTGCGCATATGATGTCGCCCCCCCCTATGATTTCCCAACAGTGGTATCAGAGCCAGGTTGTTCGTGCGAATGATTGGTTTTGAACTGCGTGTATTGTGTTTAGGAAGAATTTTGACGTCAAAATCGTTGACGCAAAAGCAAGGAAGGGCAACAACAGTTGCTGCCCTCGATCTGCATGCCTGCAGCCACCTGCAGCGGCAGCCGCAGCCACAGCCAGGCAGCACAGCGCCGGCGCATGCGCAAGCGCTGTGCCTGCAGCAGCCGGCCGGCGGCCTGCTTGCAGCAGGCTTGCTGCCGGCGGGGCTGGCACCCCACGGGCAGAGGCGCCGCAGGGCAGCGGCGCCTACCGCCGAAAGGAAGCGGCGCCTGCCGCCGTAGGGCAGCGACGCGCGACGCCTGCCGCCGCTGCTCCCGCGGGCGAAACCCCCCCCACAGGGGCGGCCGCCCGACGGGACAGCACCGCCTGCGGAGGCAGCGGCGCCCGAAGAGGGCGCCCACCCGCAGCGGCATCGCCGCCAGCGGGCGTGCCGCCTGCAGGCGAGGGCAGTGCCCTCGCCCCGCCGCACAGGCCGCCGCCGGCAGGGTGGCGGCGGCGGCAGCAGCGAAAAGGGGAAAGGGTATTAGGGTTTTCTGCGCAAAAGACAGTTTTGCCCCTCGGAATTTGAGAAATTCCAGTTTCTGTCTTTTGTCCAAATTATGAAAATACCCTTAGGAATTGAGAAATTCCCTATATATCCCTGATTTCAGAAAATATTAATTAATTAAAAGGTTTAGTTGATTATTAATTTTATTATTATCTAGTAGTCCTACATGATGATGATTATTTATACATGTGATGTATGATGAGTGGACGGATGATCATGGACCGTGTGATGTGTGTACTTGTGATTATTATTATTGAGGTCTGCGAACCTCCATTATATTTCTCGTTTATTGTCGGGCCTGCGTGCCTATGATTAAGTTGTAATCACATGAGGAGGCGCAGCGGGAGCGTGGAAGCCATAGCGGGACCCACGAGACGGACGATCGTGATGCATGGAGATGCATCAAGATGTCGACGGAACCGACGAGGACGAGATGGACGATCACAAGGCATGGAGATGCACCGTTGCACACATAGATCTTGATGTGAGTGATTAGGCCTACTGGCTCGGGCCTAATCATATTAGGTTGTGGTCCATGATCATCTGGTGTGATTGCTTATACACATACTAGATATGTATATATATTTGCATGCGATGTAGATATATATTAAATATGTATATGTGTGACATGTCATATTAGGAGACCAAATCATAGAAACATCTCTCGATAATATTAAGTCGGTAAACGTGAGGCAATTAGATTGACCCACGTGGCCTTCCATCGTTATGAGTAGGAACCGAATCCCGGTGTAGGTTGAGTTGGTCGAGTCCCTCGAGACTCACCTATATCGCGATTCGCTATCTTGCTTACGACATAGAGATGTCACCGGTGACCTGAGGGCATGATATGCTTGGTCGAGTCCCTCGAGGGTATATCATCAAATCAGACTCATCTTGTAACGAAGGTGTTGACTTAACCGAGCATCATGGTTGGTCGAGTCCCTCGAGGCCATGGTGATTCGGAGGCCGAACAGGACGGGAATCACAAGGAGTTGTGATCGGCAAGAGTTGTCTACCTTTTAGGCTTAGTGTGATTGGTCGAGTCCCTCGAGGTTACACTAAGATGCTGATTGGATCCTGATCCCCACTAGAAGTCTGCCGGAGACTTCCGTTTCACGTGCTGAGGGTGTCGCGTGACTCGTTAGTAAAATAGTGGGAGCATATTAAGATAGAAGTCCATATCTTGATAGTTTATTTCTTGCAAAATCTGCATGTTATTCATTTTTGCTACATCTTTATTTTCAGAAAATGTCGCTTTCAAATCCCTTACGTGGCATACTTGATGTCAACCGCCTCACTGGTCCAAATTATACGGATTGGCTCCGTAACTTGAGAATTGTTCTCACAGCGGAGAAAATCGTGAACGTCCTTGATACAATGATGCCTACGCCCGAAGAAGGGGCAAGCGAGGATGAGATCGCTCGCTACGTGAAGTACATTGATGACTCCACTCTTGCTCAGTGCTATATGTTGGGCTCTATGACTCCAGAGTTACAGAGACAACATGAAAAGATGGATGCCAGATCCATTCTCCTACATGTCCGTAAATTGTTTGAGGAACAGGGAAGGACTCAACGATATGAGATATCCAAGAGCCTTTTCCGCGCTAGGATGACTGAGGGGACACCGGTTCAGAACCATGTCCTAAAGATGATTGAGTGGATAGAGAAACTCACAGGTCTAGGAATGGTCCTAGAGGATAACTTGTGTGTGGACATTGTGCTTCAGTCCCTACCAGATTCCTTTTCACAGTTCATAATGAACTTTAATATGAACAAGCTTGAGGTGACTCTCCCAGAGCTCCTCAATATGTTGAGGGAGGCAGAGAGTACTATTAAGAAAGAGAAGCCAGTTCTCTACACTGGTGAGACCAGAAAGAAAAGGAAAGCAGAAAGGTCCCTTAAGAAGGGAAAGGGCAAGGGCAAACAAGGTAAAGCAAAGGTTGCTAAGAAAGACCCAACAAAGGACAAAGGCCAGTGCTTCCACTGTGGTAAAGATGGGCACTAGAAGAGAAACTGCAAAGAGTACCTTGCAGAAAGGGCGAAACAAAAGCTTGATGAAGCTTCAGGTACATTCATGATCAGTCTCCATTTGTCAGACTCTTATGATAACACATGGGTATTAGATACCGGTAGTGCTTATCATATATGTAATTCGTTGCAGGTTCTGGCAAGGCCTAGGAGACTAGAGAGAGGCGAGATGGACCTCAAGATGGGTAATAGAGCAAAAGTTACTGTATTAGCTGTTAGCGAGGTCGCCCTACATCTGCCTAGTGGAGCTTTTATTGCATTAGATGCATGTTATTTTGTTCCTTCTATTATCAAAAACATTATCTCCATTTCATGTTTAACAGTTAGTGGATATAAATTTGTTTTTGAGAACAATGGTTGTTCGATATTATTAGATGATAAGATCATCACGAAAGGAACATTGCATAATGGTTTATTTATGTTAGACACCACTCCACATATCATGAATATAAATGTGTCCAAAAGGAAACGAGATGAGTTGAACAGTGCATACCTGTGGCATTGTAGGCTAGGTCACATCCATGAAAGAAGGATTCAAAAGTTGCTAAATGATGGATATCTAGATCCATTCGACTATGTGTCATATGCAACTTGTGAGCCTTGCATTCGTGGAAAACTGACCAACTCTCCATTTAGTGGAACTGGAGAGAGAGCCACTGAGTTGTTGGAACTCATACATAGTGATGTATGTGGACCCATGTCAACTCATGCCATTGGAGGTTACTCCTACTTCATTACATTTACTGATGATTTCTCAAGGTATGGATATGTGTACTTAATGAAGTACAAGTCCGAGGCCTTTGAGAAATTCAGAGAGTATAAGAATGAGGTGGAGAACCAGACTGGAAAGAGTATCAAAACTCTTCGATCAGATCGAGGAGGTGAGTACTTAAGTACAGAGTTTACTCACTTCCTCAAGGACCATGGGATATTATCCCAATGGACACCTCCTTATACACCTCAGCTCAATGGTGTCTCTGAAAGGAGAAATCGTACATTATTAGATATGGTACGGTCCATGATGAGTTTCGCTGACCTACCCATCTTATTCTAGGGATATGACCTAGAAACCGCAGCTTACCTTCTGAACAGAGTTCTAACTAAGTCGGTAGTGTCTACACCATATGAGATATGGAAAGGGAAGAAGCCTGATCTTAAGGTTGTTAAGATTTGAGGCTGCCCTACCCACATTAAAAGACACAACCCCGATAAGTTAGAATCAAGGACAGAGCGATGCAAATTTGTGGGATACCCCAAGGAAACTTGTGGGTATTATTTCTATCATCTCGAGGACCAAAAGGTCTTTGTAGCTAAGAGAGCAGTGTTCCTTGAGAAGGAACACATTCTTGGCGGAGACAGTGGGAGAATGATAGAGTTGAGCGAGGTTGGAGAACCAAGCTCAAGCACCACTCTACAGCCCGAGTCTGTTCAGGTATCTAATACACAAGTTTCAACTTTACGCAGGTCTGATAGAGTATCCCATCCTCCTGAGAGATATGTGGGACATATTAGAGCAGAGGATGTAGAGGATATTGATCCTCAGACCTACGAGGAGGCTATTATGAGTATAGACTCCGGGAAGTGGAAAGAAGCCATGAATTCTGAGATGGATTCTATGTACTCCAATAAGGTTTGGAACCTAGTTGATGCACCCGAAGGTATTGTACCCATCGGTTGCAAGTGGATCTTTAAGAAAAAGATCGGAGTAGATGGAAAGGTAGAGACCTATAAAGCAAGGCTAGTGGCTAAGGGGTATCGTCAAAGGCAAGGTGTTGACTACGACGAAACTTTCTCACCCGTAGCAATGCTAAAATCCATCAGAATTCTATTGGCTATTGCAGCACACTATGATTATGAGATCTGGCAGATGGATGTGAAAACCGCATTCCTCAACGGGAACCTGGAGGAGGAGGTGTATATGATGCAACCTGAGGGATTCGTGTCCAAGAACTGCCCAGATAAGGTGTGTAGGTTGCTTAGATCCATTTATGGACTAAAGCAAGCTTCCCGAAGTTGGAACATAAGATTTGATGAGGCAATCAGATCTTATGACTTCGTTAAGAACGAAGATGAGCCTTGTGTATACAGAAAGGTAAGTGGGAGCGCTATTAGCTTTTTTGGTGTTATATGTGGATGACATCCTCATCATTGGGAATGACATAGGAATGCTATCCACAATAAAGGCTTGGTTATCTAGACACTTCTCCATGAAGGACTTAGGAGAAGCATCTTATATCTTGGGGATTAGAATCTATAGAGATAGATCCAAAAGGATGCTTGGCTTGTCCCAGTCCAGGTACATAGAAACTATTGTCAAAAGGTTTGGCATGGAAAATTCCAAAAGAGGTCTCATACCGATGAGACATGGGATATCGCTTTCTACGAGTATGTCCCCAAAGACTCCAGAAGAAAGGGCGAACATGGATATGATACCTTATGCCTCAGCAAAAGGGTCTATCATGTATGCCATGCTATGTACTAAGCCTGATATAGCGCATGCTCTGAGTGTCACGAGCAGGTATCAGGCGGATCCAGGCTTGGAGCACTGGAAAGCAGTAAAGTGTATCCTTAAGTACTTGAGAAGGACTAAGGATCTTTTACTAGTATATGGAGGTAATAGCCTTAAGGTTGAAGGCTACACTGACTCAAGTTTTCAGTCTGATGTCGATGATAGCAAGTCGAATTCAGGGTATGTGTACACCTTGAATGGAGGAGCAGTGTGCTGGAAGAGTTCCAAGCAAGATACCACTGCTGACTCGACCACAGAGGCGGAGTACATTGCTGCATCAGATGCAGCAAAGGAGGGAGTCTGGTTGAAGAAGTTCATCACAGATTTGGGAATCGTGCCGGATAGTAAGGAGCCGATTTCCCTATATTGCGACAACAACGGGGCAATTGCTCAAGCGAAGGAACCTAGGTCTCATCAGAAATCTAAGCATGTTCTGAGGAGGTTCCACCTTATCAGAGAGATCGTGACCCGAGGAGATGTAGCAGTGGAAAGAGTTCCATCCGAAGATAACATTGCAGATCCACTAACAAAGCCATTGTCTCAGATTGTCTTTGAGCGTCACAGAGGTCTGATGGGGATCAGACACATAGGTGATTGGCTTTAGGTCAAGTGGGAGATTGCTAGTCATAAGTGCCCAGCAAGCCAATCACGTGAGTGATGGCACGTGTGACTTGATACAGAATCTTTTTGCTTATTATATTTTGGCGTATATCACTTTATAACTATTGCATAAATGCATATATATTGTGATGTCCTTGGATTTGTGCAATGGGAATCGGATCGTGATGAGATCACGATAATGAGATCGATTCACCTTTAAACACATATCCTAAATAATCCCGGTCATAGGTTACTCGAGAGGGACATCGTGATAACCGGATAGACTGGTGTGCTGTATACCCGTCCATATGATGGATGCAGCTGGTCTCATAGCTGCTCGTGTAGGGACACTAGGGATACAGTACAGGTGCTCATTGGAGAATGAGTTCACTGATTGATCCGCTTACGGAATGCTGGATGGTTGATGATGCCTTATTGTCAGACAACGATTCCGTAGTCCTAGTGGTGTATCTGGTTCTTAGACTTGAGACACCAAGGATGTCCTGTATGAGTGCTCCACTCTTTGATACCAGACTTATAGGTTTGGCTGTTCCCAGATCTAGTACAGCTGGTCATTGGGAGTGGTAGTCGACCTTACGAGGGCTATTGAGTGTCGATAGAGGATCATCCACTCTCGGTATCATGAGAGGAATATCCCATGTGTTCTTGCTCAGACAAATCCCTGGCCAGGGTCATTCGGGTTGAGAGAGAAAGAGTTCTCCGGGAGAATCCGATTAGAGCGAGACTCGAGTAGAAACCGTATGGGTCTGACAGCACCATGCTCGATATACGGTCTCTGGGATATTAGATGGATGAGGGACTATAGGTACATGGTAACTGAGGACAGACAGGTCCAATGGATTGGATTCCCCTGTATCGTCTGGGGACTACGGCGTAGTGGCCTAGTACTTCCGTAGTCGATGAGTCGAGTGAATTATTACAGAGATAATAATTCACTGAGTTAGAAGGAGTTCTGACAGGTATGACTCACGGCCAGCTCGATATTGGGCCTAGAGGGTCACACACATATGGTAGGCATTGCGATGAGTAGAGGTTCGGATATGAGATATCCGACGGAGCCCTTGTCTTATTGGATGCAGATCCAATACCCACTAGGGAAAGGACCCATTAGGGTTTTGACACGGGATCTCTATAAATAGGAGGGATTCACAGCCTTATAGGCTAGAGTCTTTGCTTGCCCTTCCTATTCTCCTCTCCCTCTCCACCTCAGAGTAGGCCTGGAGTTTTGAGGAGCGTCGTCGCAACCCTGCTGTGTGGATCACCGCTAGAGAGGAGGACGCTTGACCTCCTTCACCCTCTCCTAAGGATCTGCAAGGAAACAGGGATATACGATCTCCCTAGGTAACACAATCTCTATACGCAGTTTTTGTGTTTTTTGCGGATTTTGCGCACCAATCTTCGCACGACGATGAACATCTTTTTGGGAATCGGGGATTTTTGTTTTCTTGTTCTTCCGTTGCGCATATGATGTCGCCCCCCCCTATGATTTCCCAACATATATAATATATTGTGTTACATAGGGAGATCGTATATCCCTGAATCCCTACAGATATCTCTAGGAGAGGGTGAAGGAGGTCAATCGCCCTCCTTTGTAGTGGTGATCCACACAGTAGGGCTGCAACGATGCTCCTCAAAACTCCAAGACTACTTTGAGGTAGAGAGGGAGAGGAGAATAGGAGAGGCAAGCAAAGGCTCTAGCCTATGAACCACTGAATCCCTCATATTTATAGAGGTCCCCTATCAACTTAACCCTAATGGATCCTCCCCTATTGAGTATTGGATCTTTATCCAACTACCCAAGCCTCTTAGATTAGTGGATCTCTATCTAATAATCTCTCATGGGTTCTTATTAGATCTCGTCCATGAGATCTAATAATTCAGGGGCTTATTGGATATCCAATAAGATAGTGGTTCTGGTGGATATCTCATATCCAAACCTCTACCCATCGTAATGCCTACCATATGCGTGTGACCCTCTAGGCCCAATATCGAGTTGGTCGTGAGTCATACTTGTCAGAACTCCTTTTGGTTTAGTAAATTATTATCTTCATAATAATTCACTCGACTCATCGACTACGGATGTACTAGGCCACTACGCCGCAGTCCCCAAACGATACAGGGCATCCAATCCATTGGACATGTCTATCCTCAGTTACCATGTACCTATAGTCCCTCAACCATCTAATATCCCAAAGATTGTATATCATGCATGGTGTTGTCAGACCCATACAGTTTCTACTCGAGTCTTACTATAATTAGATTCTCCCAAAAAACTCTTTTTCTCTCAATCCGAATGACCCTGGCCAGGGATTTGTCTGAGCAAGAACATATGAGACATTCCTCTCATGACATCGAGAGTGGATGATCCTTTATTGACACTCAATAGCCCTCGTAAGATTGACTACCGCTCCCGAAGACCGGATATGCTAGATCTGGGACATCCAAATCTATAAGTCTGGTATCAAAGAGTGGAGCACTCATATAGGACATCATTGGTGTCTCAAGTCTAAGGACCAGATACACAATTGGGACCATAGAATCACTGTATGATAATAAGGCATCATCAACCATCCAACATTCCGTAAGTGGATCAATCTGTGAACTCATTCTCCAATGAGCACCTGCATTGTATCTCTAGTGTCCCCACACGAGCAGCTATGAGATCAGCTGCATCCATCATATGGACAGGTATACAATACACTAGTCTGTCCGATTATCTCGATGTCCCACTTAAGTAACCTATGACCGGGATTATTTAGGATATATGTTTAAATACGAATCGATCTCATTATCAAGATTTCGTCATGATTTAATTCTCATTGCACAGATCCAAGGACATCACAATATATATATATATATATATATATATATATATATATATATATATATATATATATATATATATATATATATAATAGTCAATATAAAGTGATAAAATACCAAAATATAATAAGCAAAATGACTACGTGTCAAGTCACACGTGTCATCACTCACGTAATTGGCTTATTGGGCACCTATGACTAGCAACAGTACCATTCTCGATATATGGTCTCTAAGATATTATATGGATGAGGGACTATAGGTACACGGTAACTGAGGATATATGAGTCCAAAGAATTGGATTCCCTTGTATAATCTGGGAATTACGACGTAGTGGCCTAGTACATCCATAGTCGATGAGTCAAGTGAATTATTGTTGAGATAATAATTCACTAAGCCAAAAGAAGTTCTAATAGGTATGACTCACGACCAGCTCGATATTGGGCCTAGAGGGTCACACACATATGGTAGGTGTTACGACGAGTAGATATTCAGATATGAGATATCCATTATAGCCCCTATCTTATTGGATATCCAATAAACCCCTAAATTATTAGATCTCATGGATGAGATCCAATAAGAGCTAATAAAAGATTATTGGGTAGAGACCCACTAATTTAAGAGGCTTGGGTAATTGGATGGAGATCCAATACCCAATAAGGCATGATTCATTAGGGTTAACTAAGGGCCTCTATAAATAGGAGGGAACTAAAGGCCTACAAGCTAGGGCTTCTAAGTTGCCACCTCTTATTCTCCTCTCTCCATCTCCTCCTCAAATAGCAGGCCTAGAGATTTGAGGAGCATCATTGCAGCCCTGTTATGTGAATCACCGCTAGAGAAGATGACTCTTAACCTCATTTATCCACTCCTACAGATCCGTAGGGATTTAGGGATATACTATCTCCCTAGGTAACATAATTATCTCACATGTGGTTTTCTATTTCGTAAGTTTTGCATACCAATCTACGTACGACGATGAACACGTATTGGGAAATTTGGGGTTTTTATTTTATGTTCTTCCACTACGCATGTGATGTCGCTCGTAGATTTCCTAACAACTCCTAATTGAGTTAGTGAGATTACTCCCAAAACTAACTCAAATTAAGACCTAACTATAATAATTAAGACTTAAATAATTACAAATCATGAATTCTCAATTGTCCGACACATCTTTTGTTTATCCGAACACTCGATGAACTTCCGACACATCGTCCGAACCTTTGGTGTATCGCCAGATCCATCGACATGTTGAATCCTCAATATCTGATCTTGGTGCAACATCTGATTCTTCCGACCCGATGCCCGTTTTCTGACTTCGGCCTAATGTTTGATTCTTCTTACTCCAATTGTTTTGCCTTTTCATGATCGTGGTTAGTCCTGCATCACTTTTCTCAAAACATGGATTAGATCATAAACTCATCAATTGATTTTATCATTAAAATTCGAGATTCAACAAACACAAAATTAATAAATTAATTAGAAAAATAAATTTCTCAAGAGCAGTTTAATTGTAGTCTAAAGAAAGCCAATCGTAAGCTTCTCAAGGCCAACCTTAATAATGACATAGGCCTCCTTAGGTCTAAATAAGTAGTATGCAACTTCTCGAGCAATAAGAATATCATCCTAAATATTACGATCCTTGAGGAATGCTGATTATTCTTTGGAACTTATATTATGCAGTAGAGATTTCATGTGATTCGTAAAAAGATATGATAATTTAAATTACATAAGGAAATAGGTCGAAAGTCTAAAATGGTAGACGAATTTAAGTTGGAATGAAATATATGAATGTTTTTCTCCTATTCTCCTCTTCCCTTCTCCTCCTCAGATAACAGGTCTGCAGATTTGAGAAGCATCATTGTAGCCCTACTATCTGATTTATTTTCTTCAATTGTTTTGTTGTTTTATGATCATGATTAGTCCTGCATTACTTTTCTCAAAATATGGATTAGATTGTAAACTCATCAATTGATTTCATCATCAAAATATGAGATTCAACGGACATCAAATTAATAAATTAATTAAAAAAAATAAATTTCTTTATGATTGTATTCCAAGGAAAGCTAATCGTAAGCCTTCTCAATGCCGACCTTAATAATGATAGAGGCCTCCTTAGACCTAAATAAGGTGTGTGCAATTTTTTTTTAGTAATAAGAATATCATTCTAAATACTACGACCCTTGAGAAATGCTGACTATTATTTGAAAATTATATTATGCAGTAGAGATTTCATGCAATTTGTAAGCAACTCGAAAAAGATATGATAATTTAAATTAGATAAGGAAATAGGTAGAAAGTCTAAAATGGTAGATGAATTCAAGCTGGAATGAAATCTACGAGACTCAATCCTCACACAAAACCAATAAATTATTAAATTAATTAAACGTCACCCAAAGTAAAATTTTCAATCGTGAAACCATATGATCGAGGACTCTTACCATTGCCCATAGATCAAATAGAATCCCAAATCTCCATGCTCAAAAGGCCGAATCAAGGATGTATGGGAAGTTGTATCAATACTGGGCATGGCAGAGCAAGCACTAGATGGGGTAATAGTAGTGGCAAGCTGGTTCACAAATGCCTATAAAAATCAACAAAATGAGACCTGATTTATGGATGTTGGGCGATAACTTTAGAACCAACCGAAATAGAGTTGATGAGATTTTGCCTACTCCTAAAAAAAACAAGATTATGATAGTACCGTATGTTACGATCGATCGATCCAATGGCCTTTGGTCAAAACCCACCACTTGAGATTAATTTGTTTGAGAATAAAATTCAATCTTTTATGAATGACATGAAAGATAAATGGCTTCGACATCAGTAAAATCAGATTGGAAGTCTTTAAATTTAAAGTTAGATATTAGAAGACTCTTGACCTCAATAGCCTGCTGGTCCAAATTCCCAAACTGCTATCAAAATGGGCAAGGCGGCTAAGGAAAGTTCAATTGGCACTTAAGACCTCATGAAATCCATAGTTTTCAATGCATAAGTTATGGAAACGAAAAGGATGCCTTTTATTCTGTTGACTCGAAACAATCGAGAACCTAAAAGGAGCAGGATCAAAACAACACCAACTAAGATGTTTAACAGAAGAAAGATTAGACAGATTAAGCCAACTAACATTAGCAAACACACGATCTAATCTAATGAAGATAAAGGAGGGCAAGAATCAAACACTCCCCTATGTTCGATTGGAACCGAGACAACGCTAGCAACTGAGGTAGATGCACGTGCCTTGCACCCTTTGGGATTCTTTGTTCCTGACAGCCGAGGCTACCGTCATCACGCTTACCTCCACCGCACCCTTGTTATAAGAAAGTTGCTTGTGAACAGTGGAGCGGAACATCCACAATAGCCTCATCTGGATTGCCAACCACTGAAGGCAACTCCTCACTCGCAGCGTTTCACCAAGCAAAGAAGAAAAGTGCTTAGCTATGAAATTAATTTTCGAATAAATCAAGAATCAAAACTTGATCCTTAAAGTACAAAGACTCCCTTTACATCATTGATACCTCGAGATCTGTATATGCTGCCTTGCACCATAGTACCACTTTTGCTATCCTATTTTACATCTCATTACTATCTTTCCTGTCCCTTCACAAAAAATACCCTAAAAGAAGTTTGAAACGCTAATTAATTACAACCTATCATTAGGATTTTGACGCAGTGAACACAGAACTGGATGAAGGTGCCTTTGGAGACCCAATTATTTTGACTAGAGATTCAAAGCCCGAGGATTGAAACATTATTCAGTAAATTTCATATAAACTTCAAAGAAGTTTGATTGTTAAAATCCATTTATTCTTAGGAAAACAAACATTAATATAATAAATAAAGAGACAGAGATGCTCTTTTAACAATCGAAAAAGGACAACAAAAGGTTCCAATTTGGGTGGCCAATTGTTAGATTAATTAGAACTTTTAACCTGACTTTCCAATTTCAATGTGTAACATGATTTAATCTACTTCATTATTTGGCTCAATTATGTAACTCAGTTTACATAGAAATGATAAACCATTAATGACCAATTCGTAGATTACTCGCAATCAACTTCTATGCTAAACGATACTTAATATTGATGATCATAATATAAATATTCTATAATGTAAATTGATAAATTACGTACGAAGGCAACAAACATAAAACATTTTATATAAGTAGTAAAATTTATTATTTTTGAAAAAATAAAATAAAATTAATTAATTAACACAATAATAATAATAACAAAATCGTACGAAGGCTCTACTTTTCACAATAATAATAAAGTATTACTCGATCCTAATACTCATGTATACATCCATCATCGTGGTTAATCTCAAGCTAACTTTACCGTCTATCAAACTAATTTTCTAGAGGAGAATTGTATTGAATTTAGGGTCAAACTTTTGGCCAACTATTTCTCATGTGATCCGACCCCATCATCCACACAGGTCGAACCTGTAGTCAATGTGAAGCTTGGAAACAAACTTTTGGCCTAACCGGTGGAAACACTGTGCAGCTTGGAAACAAATGCCTAACCGGTGGAGATAGCTTCAATGATGCCAAAGAGACTTGGCCGCCAGTATATACCCCACATCAACTCGTCTTTGTCCATTGCACCTCTTTTCTATTCTATTTCCTTGGCCGTATCGTGCCAACGCTTTTACGTCCACAGTCCATTGTGTCATTTGGTTCTTAGCTCCTGTCGTGGCATCTAAGCGAAACTTCCTTCCACCATGCATGGCACGGACAAGAGATAGACTTCCACATATGATGTCATCAGCATACAACCGTAAGCTTCATCTTTGTCAAGTAGTCACTTCCATGCCAACTGCTCGAAGCTTCGTCTACCTCTCCTTGCACTCTATATATACTCCCTCCTCCTACCGGTGCAGCAATGGCCTTCTCTGGTGCAGCAATGGCATCGCTCGGCGGCCTCTCCTTCCTCCTCCTCCCCCTGCTCTTCGTCGTCTCCCATGCAGCCACCTTCGACATCGTCAACCAATGCTCCTTCACTGTCTGGGCCGCCGCCGTCCCCGGGGGTGGCCGCCAGCTCGACCCGAGCCAGACCTGGACCATCAACGTCAATCCCGGCACCACAGGCGGCCGCGTCTGGGCCCGCACCGACTGCTCCTTCGATGGAAGCGGCAGCGGTAGCTGCCAGACAGGCGACTGCGGCGGCCTCCTGGAGTGCCAAGCCTACGGCACGCCGCCCAATACGCTGGCCGAGTTCGCCCTCAACCAGTTCCAGAACATGGACTTCATCGACATCTCCCTCGTCGACGGCTTCAACGTGCCCATGGACTTCAGCCCCACCTCGGGGGACTGCCGGGGCGTACGGTGCTCCGCCGACATCAACGGGCAGTGCCCCGCGGAGCTGAGGGCGCCGGGCGGCTGCAACAACCCTTGCACCGTGTTCAAAACTGATGAGTACTGCTGCACCTCCGGCAGCTGCGGACCGACAAACTACTCCATGTTCTTCAAGAACAACTGCCCCGATGCTTACAGCTACCCCAAGGACGACGCAACCAGCACCTTCACCTGCCCCGGCGGGACTAATTACAGGGTTGTCTTCTGCCCTTAATTATCACGTGGGAGGAGAAGGAGGTGACGGCGGACGTACAAAGAATCTACTCGTAGATAAAAGAATAATAAGCCAATTACCCAGTAATAACAACGAATAAGAGGGTGTCTGTGTTGACATCCGAATTGATGAGTGCTTTGTTGCACAAGTGATATATCTCATATCCCTATGTTGTACGTCATTTGATGTTATGAAAGTTTCTATAGAAGTCGACAATAGGATCTCTTGTTGGCATCAAACTCGAGAAAAAAATACTATCACAACATTTTGATCTTGTCATATGGTCTTTTTGGATCTCTCTCGATGATTTGAATTTGTGTTAGATGGATTACCAGTTCTAGAATAATGTGGCCATCAAGTCAAATAAACATGCAATATATTATAGTACTTCAGGTCATCTGACTCAGGACTTCCAAGAGATCTTGAGGTCCTATTTTGACAAGATAGGCAGATAGAAAATATGAAGTCATGAATTTTTCATTTAAAGATCTGGATATGATTTTTTATCAACACCAATTAAGCTTTAACATACTCTCTCCAAATGTTCTGCTTGTTTTTGGGTGAAAGAAAATTCCTGTCATACGTAACAGGAAATTAATTAGATTGAAGCCGGATCTGAACACTTCCATTTGTTCCATGACATATTTCACCACCCAAGAAAAGTTGTGGTTGTCTTGAAGAGTGGTGTCAATTTCCACTAGTTGTGAAGCCTTCTCATCAAAAGGACTAGAAATGGCTTTGGTGATTTAGATATTGGATTAAGTTTTAGTTTGTGTTTAACAGCCTTTGAAAAAGCCAACGTCAACGGTTTGAGAAGTCCATCAGTATCTAGACAAAATAATCGAAGGTTTTTTCTTTGTTCTTGGGTTGATCACTAATATTCACAATCATTTTGTTTTTATCTTTTATAGTTTAATATAATAGTCAAGTTATTATAAATCTATGTGATCTCAATAACATTAGAACCAATAAAAAAAAGAAAAATTTAGATCTCGAAGATATCAAAAAAGATAAAAAAATAATCAATTATTCGAAGGAAAAATTGTGATTGGCGTATCAAACTTTTGACTTTCCAACAAAAGAGATTTAAATCATGATACTGACATCAAACAACACATGCTATAATTGTCTTTCTTTATCAAACACAAAAGAGACCAACAAAAAAAAAATCTAATATTACAAAATCATTGTCTTCTTCTGATACTTTAATTGAAATGAAATATTATAGAGAGTTTAAGGGTTTTAGATGTATAGTTAAAATTCCTTCAAATTTGGCTTGTATTTATATAAGTTTTGAGAAATTTTTTTTAATCATATACTAAAATTACATGATCAAATTAATTATTTAAATATATGACTTATCCTCAAATCATATATTGATTAACGATGTAAGAAATATAAAATTATTATTTTATATTTATCTCTATTGTAATCTTCTATCAATAATAATAATATTTTCTTAGAATTTTCATCGACTCCCTCCAAGAGCATCATCATCATCATCATCATCATCATCATATTCCTTAGTCATAATTTCATTTGGCGACAACTATACTTCCTTTGTTATGATATTTTTTATTCGATCAGGAATATTGTTGTCAACTCACATCAATAGAAACTTTGGTACTAATACCAATAATTTAATTAATTTAGATGGATAATATTTTTTTTATTTTCCTTTGGGGTTCAAGGATCGTTTTAACCCTTTCAATATAGTTTTTCTTACTTTGAAGAAAAAAAATAAAAACCTTTTAATTTATTTGTGAGGTTCCTTTTTATGCTGGTCAACAATAGGTACTTGGATGGTTTGACTAAAAAGATGGTTAATTTTAGGGTGATTTTTTTACACAAATATTCTTATTTTAAGTTTTTATCGAACGACATCCTCTTATTAATTTTTCTCAAATAATAATATTTAAAATTTAAAATTTTAAAATTATCTCTCTTTTATTCACCTCGTCATGTCAATGACTATATCTATTGATACCTTTTGCTTTAGTAAAAGGAAAAAAGGAAGAGGAATGAAAAATGATGAAGACATAGAAAAAAGGAGTGGAGCATAGTGAAAAGGGAAATGAGGAGGAGAAGGAGGTGATGGAAAATAATAGATGATAGAAGAAGAGAAGAGCAATGGAAAGAGGCTATGGGAGCAACAAGAGGGTGTACAAGAATAAAGGAGCGATCATTCAATAATTTTCTAGATTTAAAGATACTTCTGGAAAAAAAATTAAAAGGGATATAAGAAAAATTATCCTAAAGTTTATGATTAATAATAAATTAAATTAAAAAATAATTTTATGAATAATTATAATATAATTTAATGTGATTAATATCTAGAGCGACCTATTCTTACTTTCTCATTTCCAAGTCAAGTCAACAGTTTGAGAAGTCTATTGGTATCTAGAAAAATTAACCGAAGTTTCCTGGGTTGATCACTATTGTTCACAATTATTTGTATTTATCTTTTATAGTTTAATATAATAGTCATGTTATTATAAATCTATGTGACCTCAATAAGGTTAGAAATTAAAAAAAAATTAGATCCCAAAATATGAAGATATCATAAGGGACAAAAATAATTAATTATTCAAAGAAAAAGTTATGATTGGCACATTAAACTTATGACCTTCTAACAAGAGATATTTAAATCATGATACCGACATCAAACAAAACATGTTATCATTGTCTTACTTTGCCGAAAGAGACAAGAAAAAAACAAAAGAAAAATTCAATATTACAAAGTCATTGTCTTCTTCTAATACTTTAATTGAAATGGAATATAATAGAGAGTTTAAGGGTTTTAGATGTATAGTTAAAAGTCCTTCAAAATTTGGGTCATATTTATATAATTTTTGTGAATTTTTTTATTATATACTAAAATTACATAATCAAATTAATTATTTAAGTATATGATTTATCCTAAAATCATATATTGATTAAGTATGTAAGAAATATAAAAATATCATTTTATATTTACCTCTAATGTAATCTTCTATCAATAATAATATTTTTTAAAAATTTTTATTGACTCTCTCCAAGAGCATTATCATCATCATATTCCTTAGTTTTAATTCCATTTGGTGACAACTACACTTCCTTTATCATGATTTTTTTTTTAATCAAGAATATTGCTGTATGATGCATATCAACAAAACATATGTACCAATGCCAATAATTTAATTTATTTGGATGGATAAATTTTTTTTTCCTTTGGGGTTCGAGGATCAATTTAACTTTTTCAATAAATTTTTTCGTGCTTTGAAGAAAAGAATAAAAGCCCTTTACTTCATTTGGGAGGTTCCTTTTTATGCTCGTAGTTGATTGTACAGAGGATTACGATCAACAATAGGTACTTAAATGGTATGATTGAAAAGAGGGTTAATTTTAGGGTGATTTTTTTACAAAAAAAATTCTCATTTTATGGTTTTGTCGAATCATATCCTCCCTTTGATTTTTCTCAAATACTAATCTTTAATTTTTAAATTTTCAAAATTACCCCTCTTTTTCTCACCTCGTCGTGTCATCTATACCTTTCGATACCTTTTGCTTCCTTGAAAGGAAGAAGAATGAAGAAGGAAGGAGACGATAGAAATAGAGAGTGAAGGAGAGTAAATCAGGAAATGAGGAGGGGATGGAGGTTACGAAAAAAAATAGATGATAGGAGAAGAGAATAGCAATTGGACAGGGTGATGATAGAAACAAGAGGGGTACGAGAATAAAGGAGTGATCATTCTAGTATTTTTTTGGATTTAAAGATACTTTTGAAAAAAAAAGGGTATAGGAAAAATTATCCTAAAGTTTATGATTAATAATAAATTAAATTAGAAAACCATTTTATGAATAATTATAATATATTTTAATGTGATTAATATATAGAACTACCTATTCTTACACTCTCATTTCCAAGTCAAGTCAACAGATTGAGAAGTCTATCAGTATTTAGAAAAATTAATTGAAGTTTAATTTATTCTTTGGTTGATCAGTAATGTTCATAATCGGTTGTATTTATCTTTTATAGTTTAATATAATAGTCATATTATTATAAATCTATGTGATCTCAATAAGATTAGAATTTATAAAAAACATTTTAGATCCCAAAGATTTCAAAAGGGACAAAAATAATCAATTATTCAAAGGAAAAGCTGTGATTGGCACATCAAACTTATAATCTTCCAACAAGAGATTTAAATCATGATACCAATGTCAAACAACACATGTTATCATTGTCTTACTTTGTCAAACACAAAAACAACAAGGAGAAAAACTAAAGAAAAATCCAATATTACAAAGTCATTATCTTCTTCTAATACTTAATTTGTTATTGAAAAGGAATATGATAGAGAGTTTAAGAGTTATAGATGTATAGTTAAAAGTCGATCAAATTTGGCTCATATTTATATAAGTTTTGAGAAAATAATTTTCTTTAATCACATACATAAATTACATAATCAAATTAATTATGTAAATATATGATTTATCCTCAAATCATATATTGATTAACAATGTAAGAAATATAAAAATATTATTTTATATTTATCTCTATCGTAATCTTCTATCAATAATAATATTTTTTAAAATTTTCATCAACTCCAAGAGCATAATCATCATCATCATATTCCTTAGTCCTAATTCCATTTGATGACAACTACACTTCCTTTTTTATTAGATCAAAAATATTACTGTTATAGGATGGACTCACATCAATAGAAACATTAGTGCTAGTGCTAATAATTTAATTAATTTGGATGGATAATATTTTTTTATTTTTCTTTGGGGTTCGATTATCATTTTAATATTTTCAATATAGTTTTTCTTGCTTTGAAAAAGAAAAAGAAAAAAAGAAAAAAAGAAACCCTTTACTTCATTTGGGAGGTTCCCTCGTCGAAGTTGATTGTAACAAAGGTTTATGTCGACAATAGGTACTTACTTGAATGGTTTGATTGAAAAGAGGGTTAATTTTAAGGTGATATAATAAGCGGTGAAGATGGATTTTGATTTACGATCATCTTTTCGAGACATAAAAAAAGAATTTTCTTGAAAATTCACATTCAGATGACATTTCATTTTAGTAAGGACTGTATGTAAAATTAAATGATAAATGGTTTATAATAGGGCGGGAATTAAATTGGAAATAAATTAAATGAAAGGGGTTATAATAGAAAGCCATCGTAAATTACAAGAAATTGGCATTTATAATAATTATTAGTTTTCCTACCTGTTTGACGGCGGCGACGTCGTCTCGACCTCTGCGGCATTCGCCCGTCCGCCCCCTTCCTTTCTATAAGTTTCCGAATCCCCGGGGGACAGCGGCTCGGACTCCTCGGCCGCCGGTCAACCCCACTGCCCTCGGCTGCCGCGTGACGTCCTCCCCTAGCCGCCTACCCCTCGAGTTCGTTGGCGGCCGATAGATCCCAGATCTAGGAAGAGATCGGCGAGAATACCATGTCGATGTCCGATTCCGACTCGTCCTCCCACGGCGGAGATCAGAAGACCTTCCGCCAGATCAGCCGAGACCGTACGATCTTCGTCTTTGCCCCCTTCTTTACCGTTTGTTGTATTTGGCCTCTTTTCTCCTTATTTGTGACTCTGGGAAATTGATTTCAAATGTTTCGATTTTATGGAAACAAAGGCGTAGATCGCCTCCAGTAGTAGAACGGATTAAACGGTGGAAAGCTAGGATCTCGCATAGAAACTGATGACCTTCGTCAAGTTGGTCAGAATGTGTGGCCGGTCTTGCAGTGGAAGATAAATTTATGCACCTTCTTCTGGCAAAGATTTGGTGATGTTCATTACAGAGAAATTAACGCCTGTTTTCTTGTGACGATAAGATAATTATACCAATTTGAGATTCTTCTGATCTCCCTAGGAAAATTAGCTAGCAAAACATTGGTGATCAGTTTGTGAACTTCTGATGGGTGTAGTTTCTGGGACAATCTGGCTGGTAGTAGACTCAATAATGTGAGAGAAAACACGGGATTTGGTGAATCCCTTCCTCCAAATTGGCTTTTTGTTTGGATACTGTACAATTACCCGAAAACTGTCACTTGCTTGTATTGCTATCGGTAGCTCTTCACTTGAATGGAACGTTGCAAAAAGTGCCAAGTAGATGTACAAGAGAAAAGGAAGTGCACTTTTAATAATCAGTGCTATTGGGCAATCTTTATAGGGGATGCATTGACTAGACTTCTGACTTATATCATTGCCTCAAACATTGTTCTTGAGCAGTTGCTTGAGGCTAAACAATCTTAGGGATAAAAGAGCATCGGGATGACTAAGGTGTTATCACCTAGACAATAATGAGTACAAACATGCTAGTGTTGTCCTTACTTGCATCTGATTCATAGTTCACTATACTTATGATTCTTATAGCATAGTGTTAGATAAGGTTGATTCTATGGTTTAAAATATTGCTTATACTGGTTGGTATGGGCTAGTATCTGTCAATTTGACTGCCAATGGGGACATCGACCACGTGATTTTCCCTGCTTCTATTAGGTATGGATTCTTCTGTTTGACATGTTCATTGTGTCGGGCTTGTCGAGCATGAAAATAGACCGGCTAGTGTATTTTTTTTTTAAATAATGACAGTTTTTACACAGTTGTCTTTTTCTTTCTGTTTGTTTCTCTCTCTTTTTCCCTTGTCTAACTTCTATGCACAGCCACTGCTTCCTCCTCTTTCCTGCTGCATTGCTGGGCTTCCTTCTTCCAGCTATGACACTGTTGCCTATTTCCCTTTCCTCTTCCTCCACCATTTCGTCTTCCATCCTCCTCATGTGCCTCCCTCACCTTCTCTTTCTTCTCCTCCATTTTCTTGTCTTTCTTCAGTTGAACCTATACCAATCATCACGAGGGCATATAAGTGACAAGATTGAGTGGACACGATTGGTAAAACTGAGATTGACCTACCAAACGTTGTGCATGTTACAAATAGGATTATAAACTTGTGCTTTAGTTAAATAGCAATAGGATCTGGGTCTGTTATTTAGGACAAAGATTTTATATACTAGTCTGACTGGTATATATAGTCCATATACGCCGCTTCGACCAAGTACCAATTCCAAAATGTATAACTTGATATTTCTGTATATACAATTTATTATATATATTTTAATTGATTTAATGGTACTGGGTAATATAAGTAGGTGTACTAGTATCATATTCGTACTAGTATAAATGCACTGTTTTAAATGTAAAAAGAAAGAGAAAGAGAGGTAAAGTCGAGATGATACAGTGAAAAATGTGAAAAGAGGAAAAAGGAATCAAAGATAGTGGAGAAAGGCCATTAGCAACTACTAATCTGATGAAAAGACTTTTCTTTCACTGACAAAATTTTGATAAAACTCTCTAGATTTTCTGCAGCTCTTCATTATATGCTGACTTGCCCCTACTTTTACTATACACGAATTAGATCAGTTGTAAAATTATGTTTGTTTCTCTTGTATAATTCCCTTTTATGGTTGCCTTTTCATTGTCAACTGATGGGCAATGATATTAGAATATGACATGCTTTCGTAACTTCTATAGCTTACCATTTGGAAAAATTGTAACCTATATAAGTATGGTTGCATGTAAACTGTTTTCCTTGAATACTATAATAGTATAATGATCGTTGTACTATTTGCTTCTCTACTTTATTTTATAGAAAACTGGACCTGTGTTTCTTCTGCCCACTTAGCTGATAGGCCACTGGATAAGATCAAGCATGGATTTAGGAAGACCGTGTACTTTCACAATTCTTCATTTCCAATGAGTGATAAATTCATCTCCAACTTTATTTCTTTTCTGTTTTATGGATAAAACAAAACTGTCACTTTTTTTGGTTATTTTCATTTAATAAAGTTTATGTGGCCACAATAGAATGCCTACTTCATATGTGTGCCTTCCATTTTGTATTGCTTTATTGCTTCTTATGATCATTCCTTAACTCAATTCTATTAGGGTTATTGTATGAAATGCTACGGTCAACCAAAGTCAAGGACTCAAAATCGACATGGAAGGTATTTATTGGCATGGGGTTTCCATTTCTTTCTTCTGCTTATTTATGTTTTGTACTTCATATACAGAGGCTAAAACGGTCCATGCATTTTCTGGGTATCAGAGGCTTATCTTTACCATTAGGACCTTGAAATAATTTGATGCAAACTCTTCAGCTTTTGATTCATCTTTTATATACTTGTGTATCCATGTATTCAAATGTCTGTGCTTATTATGCATGCATGTTTGCTGAATTGTTAAGACTTAAGACATCTTGATTTTATACTTGTTTGGAGGGGCTGAAGCACATTGAATTCAGAATGCCCCATTTCTGACTTATCTGTTCATTACATGAAAAATTCTAGAGAGGCATCTCATATCTTTTGCCTTTTTTCTTTTTCCTTTGTGGAGAAAATTTTGTTGTTACTTAAACCTAGGTTTTTATTAAAACTAAAGTTATTAATTGTGTCAAATACAATCCATTAATTCGATTGTGAGAGAAAAGACATCGAAAGATTCTTTTGGTGAAAACGAAGGATTGGATAAGCTTGTCAAATTAGGCAGAATTGAAGTATGCTTGACAAAATGCCATTGATCAATCTATTAAAAAGTAATTCTATATAATATTAAAATGGTTGCAAAACGTTTAACAATTTGGTCCAATGGCAAATTTAGCATGCAGTATTAATTTGGTTGCTTCGTTTCTGGTTTCAAGTGTTAATTCTCCAGTTACTATTAGAATATTAGAATTGCATTTTTTCATACTGTTCAAAATAAGAACTGCTGTGGCCAATAGAATATAGCGCTAATGGGGGGAAGTATTAGAAAACAGAGAAAAAATAGATAGAAGATTGATAAAAGAATGCAGATTTGGAGAAAAGAGTGGGAGAAGGATGCCTCTTTGCCAATTAGATAACCTCATATCTGTCCCAATTCGTATCAGAGAAAGTTTTTGATCCTAGACAAAAATGTGTTTTTTGTATCCCCTTCTATCTTTTCTCTACTTTATCTTGTCTTTCTCTTCTAATTTTTTTTTAAATGGGGATGACCTTTTTAATTTTGAACTACCATAACTGCTGAATAGTGCAAATTTATGGGCAAGGCAAACAACAAGGTCCATGTCTGTTTTTGTGTTGAGGCTATTTCAAAACAATAGAAATTATGTAAGGTTTCAGATATGCTCTGATCACTAAATTCTGAAGACGAATTTGAGAAACAATGACTCTCAAATAACATATATTAAAGTGTGGATGATCAAATTAGGATCAAATTAGTTTATACATATAAATGTACTGGTTGAGTTGTAGGTCTAAGGTTAGATCATCTTTAGTGTTTTCCTATTTGAGTTTGATTGAGTTGTAATTCAGGATTATCTGAATCATTAATATATATGCTTGATTATTTGCATTTTGTGCTGATTAGAGAAATGATAGTTTCATGTTTTTTTAAAAGTGAATTGAT
Source organism: Musa acuminata AAA Group (assembly GCF_036884655.1). Classification (NCBI taxonomy): domain Eukaryota; kingdom Viridiplantae; phylum Streptophyta; class Magnoliopsida; order Zingiberales; family Musaceae; genus Musa; species Musa acuminata. The sequence goes on along the minus strand of NC_088344.1, from coordinate 15,627,139 downwards.
TTAGGAGTCAACATAGGATAAAGTGGCTTTTTAATCAGTACTCCATTATTTCGGCAATTATAGATCTCAATCTTTCCCCATAAAACCTAGTTTCTTTTGGTAAAAGGTAAAAATGTTAGATCACTCATAATTTATTAAGATAGCTTAAGGATGCTTCATTTGAGAAAAAAGTTATAACAAGGATGCTTTTTGAAGTATTAAGGTTGTTTAAGGTTTTCACCAATGCAGGATCATGGGGAAGTCAAATAGACTTGGCCTTACCCATGCAAGCAGAGAGGTCCTGAAGTAGTCAATATTTACCATAAACAAATTCAATGTTAGTTTACCACTTTCATAATAATAGTCGCTGACAGTGGGTCCTGCCACCTAGTTATTCTAATAGGGTTCTGCCGCCTAGTTATTCCAAGTAACATTATTTATAATGCAAGTGATATTGCTCTGGAAAAAGCTACAGAAACAGTGATTTAAAAAGAACTAGGCGCTAAAATATAAAAATATATAATATAATTAATAAATATAATTATTTAAATAAAAATATGATATTAAATTAAAAAATCTTACAGAATCACAATATCATATTAACAAAAAATCTCAAAATTTTAAAAAATAACAATAATTTCAAATAAATAAAAATTAGTAGTATTAAAATCAAAATAAAATATTATTAATCTAATAAATAAAAAAATATTGTTACTAGTATACAGTTAACAGTATACTGTTAATATACTGTTAATAGTATACTATCGAGTCAATGTGAGAAGAGGGAGTAAGAGTAATAGTAGCGGCAGCGAGAGCGGGAGCGAGGATTGTGGCGAGCAGCGATAGCGGCAACAGCGAGCAACGATAGCGGTAGCGAGGGCGCAGTGTAAGAGTAAGACTGAGGCTACTGACTGAGAGAAGCAACAGTGGTAGCAGCGAGTAGCGACAGTAGGAGCGGGAGCGGTGATAGTGGTAGCAGCAGCAGTAGCGGCGACGAGCAGCGACAACAACGACAAGAAGTGACAGTGGCAGCGAAGAGCAGCGACAGCGAAGAGAGGCAACGACAGCGGCAACAGAGAGGAAATGTCAACCGCAGAATCGTGAGTAGGGTTAGGGTTGGGGAAGTTGCGAGAGGGATGTTGATATTGGTGCTTTAGTTGGTTCGATTGAACCAACTAAAGCACCGGAGACCGAACCAGATGTAAAACACTAGTTCGGTCGCTTGGTTTAACCCGGGCGCTCGCTCGAAGCGCCCGACACCTGGGCTCGGGCGAGCGCCTAGGCGGCGCCTCTTTGAAGTGAGGCGCTTGGACATGAAGCAAGGCGCTCGAGCCTCGCCTTGCCTCGCCTCGCCCGAGCGCCTAGGCGAGCGCTCGAGCGCCTATTGAAATCACTGTACAGAAAGCTTAATCCTCTTCCTCTTCTATCTTCCTCCGTCCTAAAAGAATCTATTTCATCCCCACTCCTTTGTCTGATACTCCACTTCCACAATAATAGTCCCTAGCAAGTGGGTCCTGCCACCTAGTTATTTTAAATACTATTGTTCATAATACCAATGAGATTGCCCGAAAATGAAAAATGTGACAGAAGAATCCAGTGATTGCAAAAGGCGCTCGGGCGCTTGCCTAGGCGCTCGGGCGAGGCGAGGCGAGGCCCAAGCGCCTTGCTAATGTCCCAAGCGGCACGCTTCAAACAGGCGTCGCCTGGGCGCTCGCCCGAGCCCAGGCGCTGGGCGCTTCGGGCGAGCGCCTGGGTAAACCAAGGCGACCGAACCAGAATTTTAGGTCTGGTTCGGTCCTGGTTCGGTTGTTAGTTGGTTCAATCGAACCAACTAAACCGATATAACCCCAACCCTAACCCTAACCCTAACCCAACACTAACCTGCTGCGGCTGCCGCTCTCGATCCCGATCCCGATCCCGATCGCGATCTCGTCGCTCGCTGCCACTGCTCCCGCTGTCGCTGCTCGCTGCTGTCGCTGCTCGCGCCTCCCGCGAGCCCTCTCGCTGCTCGCGTCTCCTGCGAGCCCTCCCGCGAGCCATCCCGCTGCTCGCGCCTCCCTCGAGCCCTCCCGCTGCTCGCGCCTCTCGCGAGCCCTCTCGCTGCTTGCGTCTCCTGCGAGCCCTCCCGCGAGCCTTCCCGCTGCTCACGCCTCCCTCGAGGCCTCCCGCTGCTCGCGCCTTCCGCTCCCTTTCCCTTTCCCGCTGCCGTTGCCACCGCTCGCCGCTGCTGCTGCTGCTGCCGCTGCCGCCGCTCGCCGCTGCTGCCGCTGCTCGCCGCCGCTGCCGCCGCCGTCGCTTCCTCGTTTCTCCGTCAGCAGGTTTATACTGTTAATGTGATTATATTTATTAATTATATTATATATTTTTATATTTTTATTTAAAATTTTAAATAATTATATTTATTAATTATATTTTATATTTTTATATTTTAGCGCTTCGCTTCGCTCGGGCGAGCGCCTGGGCGAGCGCCTAGCGCCTCGGGCGTTTTTGGACCTTAGCGCCTTTTGGCGCCTAACGCTTTTTAAATCACTGGAAGAATCTTAATCCACTTCCTCTTCTATTTCCCATCCTAAAAAAATCTATTTCGTATCCATTCCTTTCTCTGAGACCACTAACATTTCAGTTTACTATGAGTTCCACCAGAGATAACCCTTGTGGCATATGTCTTGCAAGGTTGATGAACAATATGCTACCTAGAATTAGGCATAGAGTACCATGTAGCTTCGTTGTCAGAATATGAGAATATGTGGTTCCACTGAACGGGAATATGGTTCCTAAGATTATCAATCAGAGTTTAGTCAGGACAACCATGATATTCACTTACCAAACATTGACAGTTAGATTCTTCTTCATGCATAGTCAACAGGGGGCTTGGCATAACAAAATATTATATTTTTCCTCTCTGTTTCTCCTCTATATTTATTTATTTATTACAAAATCTTAACACTATGGTTGATTGAAGTTAATATTTTGTAGGTACTCATCATGGATAAAATTACAGTTAAAGTAATGTCATATTCTTGCAAGATGGCAGATATCACAGAAGAAGGAGTTTCATGTAAGTTTTAGCTACCCTTGAAATTATAAATTATGCTCTTTATCCTTTATCCTTTTACTAGATAGTTCGTCTTTCTTTATGGATGTCTTAAACTTTTATATTTCTCCCATTACATAATGGGCATTTGGGAAAATATCATCTTTCCATTTTTTCATGGGTCTTGTTTCTGTTTGCACCTCTTGTTTTAAACTTGGATTTATATGGTGGTATTTTCTCAGTCTGGAAAGCATACATAAGCATATGCTGCAGTAGTTGCCAAGGAATGATCTGCAACTGAGCTTTTGATCTTAAACATCACTATTTGTACCTGTGTGCTTTTTTAATTTTTTTGAAAGACATTGATCTCCTCTCCTTTATAGGATCTTGTATTCAACTGATTTATGAAACTTATTACTACAAATTTTCTTTCAGTGGTTGAAGACCTATACAAACGACGACAGCCTTTACCATCAATGGATGCTATATATTTTATTCAGCCAACAAAAGAGAAGTAATGTCATTCTATATTTTTTTTGTTTTTGTTTTCCTCATACACAAAAAGAAACATTCATGCTCTCTCCCTCGCTTTGGTATTTAAATTTTGTTTAAACCATTGATCTTCTTTCACTATTGATGCACTGAGTTGTATGCACGGATGTATGTCTTTATTAAGTGTTTTATGTCCGACTTGATTTTATGTGAAAAAGAAGGTCTTTCTCCATTTCACGAGAGTCACTCCCTCCCATAGGAGAGAAAGTGCTTGCTCATTTTCATTCACTTGTGAGGTAGATTAATTACTATCAATTTGAAATCAAGAGGAGGCCTTCTGAAACTGCTTCTACTGCTGAAAGATCGTCTTCTTTTCAGCCTTCCTTTTCTTTATCTGACTCAGAAGCCTATGCTTGTAGCTAGGAACTGTGAATATGAGCACTTCAAATGATGTATGTTAGATTATCCACCCCAGATGTTTCTTGTATGATTATCATACACAAAATGTTTTCCATGCTTTTCAGTTAATGTTAGGATATATTAACAGAAAAATTATAGCATCAATTCTCCAAAAGTGCCAATCTCCAAAGTTCCAAGTAGTAATACCGACTCTTTACCTAGATTCATATGTTCAAATTCCAAAAATATAAGGTGGTTTTGAAGAGTTTTCTTTTTGTTTTCCTGGTAAAGTTGGAAAATAAGAAGCTTCAATCTTACCTTGAATGGAAATAACAGTTTTGAAAAATTGTTAAAATTTTCATTAAACAGAAACAAGGGAAAAGATTTTCCAAGAATTTAGTTTTAATATTTTCCTCAGGGATTCAATTTTCTGTAATGTTTCCATTGCATTGAAACATACTTTAAAGGCTTAAACAATCATACAATTTGTTATGCCCCTTCTGAAATTATGTTGCTTTTACCATATCCGAAGTTTGAAACTACTTATTTAAGAGTATATACTAGGGTATTGTAGCTTGATCAGCTGATCATTTATGTGGAAAATTTCTATTTTAGAGCTGCCATAACTCATAGGCGTATGACCACAATTGGAAATCAGTCTAATTTTTTATCAAAATCATTTGTGAAGGATGTATTACAAATGCTAAACAATTAGAACAAGGTGTAGGACTTGTCTTAGTATAGTGGCAATGATGAGGTTGCTTGATTGACCTAGCATCATAGTTTGCATTGTGGAAACAGATTCCCTGCATGCTGGGATAAGGTTATGCACATCAAACCCTCCTTGGAATCCATTTCTGTAGTTGCTGGATCTTCATGCACTATTAATGCCTTTAATAAGGAGTTAATGGTATATTAAATCAATAGGAAAAACTTTATTTGTTGTTTTGTAATATGGCTGAGAAAATTTGACAGTGAATGGGTTATATCTCTTCTTGTTTCCATGGTTTAACCTGTTGAACATTATTCAATTTTTGTGGGTATAACATTCATAATTTATTTACTGATGATGCCTGAAATTACATTTTTAACATGGTATTGATTTGACATGCGAACTGTCTTCATTTGTATGTGCACTCATGTTCATGATTTGCTGAACATTGGTTAGTAAATAAATCATTTCATATTATCTTTAGACCTTTGTGATATTCAACAACAAAAAAAAAGAAATGTTACTTTGCCGCTACTGTCCCTTGTGCCTTATAATAGATGCTAAAAGATTAGAAAAAATTGTCTTCAGAAAACCAAAAGATATTAGAAGCTTGGTTTATTTACCATAAGGCTAATGGCGAGGTCCTCTTGAAGTTCTCTGAGTTTACCCCTTATCCATGTTCTGACCTCAGGTTGTTTGCTGTCTTTTTACTGAATTTTTTGTTTGAAATTTTGACATTTTGAAATCTGTAAACATCTAAATAGCATCCTAAACTTCTACTTGTAGAAATTCCAATTTCCAAGATTTTATATTGTTCAAAACCATGACTTTAACAACATTGCATATTCTGATAGCTTCTATGGTCTACTACATGCTGAATGCTTGGTTTCTTGTGCATACATATGTATATGCATATATATGATACTTCTAATATGCTACATTCATTTATACAGTGTGGTCAGGTTCCTAGCTGACATGTCAGGAAGGTCTCCGTTGTACAGAAAGTATGCTTTAAGCTAACATAATTGTATTTTTCAAACTTCAACTTGAATTTCTCAAGGTTCTAATGTGAATTTTTATCCATTTTGTTCTAGGGCATTTGTTTTCTTCAGTTCACCTGTTAATAAAGAATTAGTGACAATTATAAAGAAGGATGCTAGTGTCTTACCTCGCATAGGTGCACTGAGTGAGGTCAAAGTTATTTCCTGTTTCTCTATTTTTTGAACATATAAAGATCACCTTACTTGCTGGACATTTTAATTTATTCATCTTCATGAATTTGATTGGTGAATTTAGTGTTCCTTCCTGAAACATCTTTTTAGTTAATTTCATTTTCTTGTGATGGAATTTGCAGATGAATTTGGAATATTTTGCTATTGATAGCCAGGTATTTTTGTCACTTCATGTTCTAATTGCTTCATGTGTTACTCACTCAGTACATTCTGATTATTGGTTATTTGGAACAATTTAGGAAATGGATCAACTGAATTTTTTATTCTTAAGATAATGTCATTGTTAAGGATGTACACACCCAATTGCCATATTTTGTGATGTGACATTTAGGGTTTTGTAACCGACCATGAGAGGGCTTTGGAGGAATTATTTGGGGAAAATGCAGAAGGTTCTCACAAGTACAATGCCTGTTTGAATACAATGGCCATTCGTGTTGCTACAGTACTTGCATCCTTGAGGGTATGGTTATTGATGACTTGATGACACTGATTAATATTTATTGAAATGTTGTTTATAGCTGCTAGGAAAATATGAAAAGTTTGTTCAACTTCAATTGTTAATTAACAGATGTTTGTGGTAAATAAAGTGATGAAACATCTACTTCACTGGTACAACATTCTGCAGCTTCGTCTTGAATTTCTGCTGATTTGTGACTAAAATGTAACTGTCTTTCCTGTATTTTGAAGTATGATTGAGTGACATGTTGGTTCCAAACCGTAACTGATGCAGTGACCCACATATTATTGAGATGGAATCTTAGAACTGTCTGTCCGGCTTTCATCATAATAACACCAATCTTGGAGTTGATGCACCTCATAGCAAACATAATTTACAAGTCTCTTAGAATTTAATGAATGAATGACAAGTTTAGGGAGTAAAGACTGATCACAGGTAGATTACCTTGGATAGCAGAGACAGGTTAGATGCAGGATAAGTCACAAAAAGTAAGGTAACATGGGCATCTGGCCTAAGAAAACATGATGTTTCCATTTGTAAAATAAATAATCAGCTCTCTTTCTATCTACTCTCTAACAAAATAAACCAAACTGTTGTAGGATATAAAGCTGTTTACATCAGCAAGAATGATATCATTTAGTCATACAACTTAAATTAATATAAAACACAAATGGCTAAGATCCGATGAACTATACTATTTAGGTGATACCTGTCCCATTTCTTTTCCTCCTGGATTCGTGTCAAGCAGATAAGACTCTTACAGATTAAAGGTCTTAAAGTCGTGTAGTATTACCAATGGCAGTCAAGTGGGACTCTTAGAAGTTAAAGGGCTGAAAGTAGCATAGTATTACTGCAGTGATCACTGTTCAGCTATCAAATATTGAAAAAACTGTTGTCTTTCTTTAATTGAATTTTGACCAACTTTAAACAGGACTACTAATACCCTATTATGTTGCAACAACAGCTACATGCCACAATACCTCAATATTTTTGTGCTTGGCAACATGGGCTTTCTTTTGTTATTAAGCTTGGTGTCAGGAAATATTCATTTAAATTAATAGAAGGTAGATCTCACTATATTTTCTCTAGAAAATTTTATTGGATTTTGCTCTACCCCTGGGTCCACTAATCCTATTTGATTTTCCTCATCTAGCTAGAACATCTATATGTCTACTGTGTATATGTCCACTATCTTAAACAATCTTGCTTCATTTTATTCTCTTTGGGGCTACCTTTGGTTGTTTATAAATAAAAACAGTTGTGTTGTCTCGTCTTCTCCTGCAACTTCTCATATTTACCTCGACTTTCTCATCTCAGCTACATTTACTTGTACAAGTTTCTCAGCTCAGTTACATTTTGGTTCTCAATGTTTTACAACAAAATGACCTTACAATTGTCTTATAAACTTTTCTTTTAATTGTCTTATACAATGGTCTTATTATGTTAAATTTCTAATATGTGATATAATTCTGTGAAAACTGAAGCAAAACTTCACTTTATTCAGAAAAAAATACAGTATTACTCTGTATAACCCTAATCAAATAACATCCAAGTAGGTCGAATTGCACTAAGAAAAACTGAACGTATATAGGATCAAAATATATGATAATATTATTTTGAAATACAGAAAAAATAGATATAAAAACCTAATGTTCTCTTATTGGACTTAGTCTGAACTCTAATTAGCCTTATAAATAGAATCAAGCTTAAACCCCGACGTCCATTATAAACAAAGCTTGTCTACAGGAGATGTTCATGGGTTTATTATTGGTCTGTCTGTAATTGTCGTTACCAAATCTACTAAGTTATTAACAATTCCTTTTGGGTCGACCTAAATCTTCTCTTGCTTTCTTCGACATTGTAGAAATATAGTACAGAAACTAATTTTAGATTTTTTTAGTCGCCTGTTATGTTCTGTTTGTCCTTCATTTGGCACATGGTATTGGCCTTTAAATTATGAGTTCCCAAAATTTGAATGGAATAGAGACATTTGAACTGGTTCTTTTGGAGACATTGAATCAATGCTATCCCAAATTCTGAATATAGTTGATTGATGTTCATTAAATTATACGCAAACTAGAACTTGTTTTCTGCCAGTTTTAGAACCTGAAGTAATTCGTGTTTTTTTTCCCAAAGAAAACTGATTTTTTTAAACTATTAAAGAAGGTAACATTATCAACAAGCTCGTCAGAGCTTAGTATACAGGATAGGAATGGGGGCCATCGAGACTCCACACTCTATTTTCTCTCATAAGTTTAGCATGCATTGCAAGGGAATGAGCAACCTTATTACCGTCCCTGGGTGTATGAGACAATACGATTAGTTGAAACTTCGACATAAGAGGCAATATATTATTGATGCAATTTCTAATAGGCCAAGGGGTAGTAGCCTCTTTCTTTAGTATCTTTATGAGACGTAGATTATCTGATTCCACCGCCAGATAGGTGATTCTTTCTTGTAAAGCCATCTGCAGTCCATTTTTAATTGCTGGCACCTCATTATACTCAGCTTCCATCTCCATGGTAGTTTTCCGCCCTGCAACAGTACACTGTCCATTAATATTCCGTAATAGAAAACTGATCTCACCATTACCCGTAGATGCATCATAAGCTCTATCTGTAATTAACTTTACATAACCTGTAGCCGGTTTAATCCATTTAACCTGAAAGGAAACAGGTTCGATCTCACCCATAGGTCCTTCAGACAATTGTTTTGAATTCATCATGTACGAAATTGCTTTACAACCTGAAGTAATTAGTGTTATGGGCATATTTTTTTAATGTGGATATTTGGTGTAATATGGTCTTTGATAATTTTTTGGGTTAGGGATAATAAATTTCTTTATTGCCTTTGACCCTTTGTAACTAGGTTATGTTTCTTTATTGAACTACTTGGTTTCTCCTTTTCCTGTTGCAAATCTATATATATCTTGTATGCATAATATTTCAGACATTTATTGCCTTTGACCCTTTGTAACTAGGTTATGTTTCTTTATTGAACTACTTGGTTTCTCCTTTTCCTGTTTCTTTATTGACATTTATAGATGTCGATATGCTTATATTTGTAAATACAGACAGAGAGGTTTCATCTCACTTATGATACTACATACTTCCCAGGAATTTCCTAATGTGCGCTACCGTGCTGCTAAGTCATCTTTAGATGTTTCCATGTTGACAACACTTCGTGATCTAGTCCCAACTAAACTTGCTGCTGCAGTTTGGAATTATCTTGCCAAGTATAAGGCTACGATTCCTGATTTTCCCCAAAGGGAGACATGCGAGTTACTTATTGTTGATCGTTCCATAGATCAGGTACTAGCTTTTCACAATCTCTAATATGCTTTCTAGCTTTAATTGGTATGGACTATGATTTAACCAACACATATATGATACTGAATAAATAGATTGCTCCCATCATACATGAATGGACCTACGATGCCATGTGTCATGATTTACTAAACATGGATGGTAACAAATACACACACGAGGTAAGTCTGTCAATGTAGAACTATGCAGATGTAGTGGCTATCAGTTCTGTTTTGTGGGCTGTTATTGAAACTTTTTCTATTAATGTGAAGGTTCCTAGCAAAACAGGATCAACAACTGAAAAGAAAGAGGTCCTTTTGGAAGATCATGATCCTATTTGGCTTGAACTTCGTGATGCACATATAGCGGATGTTAGTTTTTGATGATTTAAATCTATTCTATCAATATTTGTTGGATGAGAGTACATAAAATTGCTACTCAATTTAATTCTCTGGCAGGCTAGTGAGAGATTGCATGAGAAGATGACAAATTTCATAACAAAGAATAAAGCGGCTCAAATTCACCATAGCTCAAGGTAAACACTTTATCTCTTGAACCTTCAGCTACTATAATTATAAATATGCTAGCTTCTTGGAAATAAGCAGATATTTCAAGGCTAAGACCTGTTTAGCTTGTTGATTTCTACAAAAGCTAACTGCTAAGCCAACTTATCAAATGATGAACATATTAGGTATGTGCAAAATGGACTACCATGATTCGTTCATAATATTACGTTATAGGGCATTACCAGCATACATATTTTGATAAGTAGTTATTTTATTTGTCTAGTTAGATTAGTTTTGCAATTCAACTAAAGTTTTATTATGAATAATGCCATCATATATGAAGTTTAAAGTCTACCTATATCTGCATAGATGTTTGAGTTAGTCAAGGATTTAATTTTTGTTGGCATGTCTCGTGTCAATACTATTTTTCCTTGGTTCCTGCTAGGATACATGTTATGCCATCGGATTTATATAGACTGGTGCAAGCCAACTATATCCAGATCGGTGTGTTGGCACGGTCTAGACATGGCATATATTGTTAGTATCATATTGACATGGTATCATATAGTCATAGACTCATAACTAACCTAAACTTCCTGAATCTTGAACCCATGAATGCTTTTGTATTGTTTATGAAAGCTATGAAGTTAAGATTGTCAATTCAAGCATGTTCATAGTTGTATTAACTATTAACTATTAACTATTAAGTGTTAACTTAGATGCAGTGAGTAACTCAGACTATTGTATACAACGAATGCCCAGATAGTTGGATCAATAGATTTTAATCTTGGTTTATGGCACTATGTACTAAATCTGTATCATGCATTGACAATGTCTTTTTCACCATGTTTGGTGCTGATGAGCTATTGTCATTGTGCTCCCTTAGCATGAAGCATCTGTTTCTGGCACAACAATTCTATTTGTTGGTATAAGCCTATTGTTGTGAAGCTGGCACATCGCTGCTTTGCGTTGGCATGTTGCCTATATGCTCCTACTAATGAAACTTAAAAATTGTAGTTTAATGCAATGTTCATTCATTGTTAATTTGTGATACAGCGGAAATTGGCTGTTGAACACTTAAATTTGATGGCCTTGATAATTGGTTTTATGCTGGAAGTATGAAATAATTTTCTAAGGGAATGAAGCATTCAACATAGGGATCAAGAGGAAGGAAGGTGAATCAAGGTTCGCCGAACCGTACCGTACCGGCGTTTCGATGCCGGCTCGGTACGGTACGGTACGGCGTACCGAGCGGTATACCGAGGTGTACCGCTCGGTACACTTAATTTCACCGATTTATCCCTCCGAAAATACCTGAAAATTAAAAAAAAAGTTAGGATAGAGTTTTCAAGTTACAAATAAATATAGTAATAGTATAAGTTTAGCAAAATCAATGTAAATTAGATAAAAATAGCATCACATATCTTTTTCGGGCTTTGAGGTAGTCTTATTCGAGGTTCGTATTTCAGCTCGTTATAGATTGAAATATCTATAGAAAAATCAGTTGAATTGTTAGACTATTTTGTTACAATATAAACTCTAAAATTCAAATGAATTAAATAATCATATATCTAGATATACCTGATTGTTAATTCTACCACCAAAACGAACGACGAGCCTCCACGGGTGGTGGATCGGGGTCCTCGATCCGATACATATCAATATGATACGTTTGTTGGACCCAATCATGAAATTGATCCCATGACATAGTGTATTGATACACCGTATGCCATTGATGCATCAATGTGGTACTGATCGTAGATTGATCGTCATAAATCATATTTGTCCGAGGCAGCTCTTGAGGCATATATTGGTGTTGTTCTGTATCATGTTGTTGCTCAGAGAAGGATGACCAACTATCACCATACTGTTGTTGCCCATATGATTCTTCATAATACGATGGCTGTGAATACGATGAGTCTCTTTCTGTGTCTATATCATGTATGCTCTGTCGCATTTGTTCATATTCATCCACTGCCTTCCCCTTCCCCTTCTCCTTTCCCTTCCGCGCATAAACTTGACCAGTACCTTGTCGAGTTCCATGATCTGAATCTTGAGTGACATGTGTAAAATATTGCTCCTCAGTCCATTCACCACCCTCAAGTTGTGCAGACGAGACCAACGACTGCCCGGTATCACCGCCATCATCTGTTGAGGCACTGCTGTCCGTGTTGCTGTCATGTCTCTGGACCGAACGAGAAAGAGAATGTGATTGTGAAGGTGTCTCGTCGCCCGACTCGATTCTTTCCAACGATGCAACTGATGCTATTGCCTTCCCCTTTGCCTTTGCACGTTGGGCGGACGAGTGTGACCGTTGGGTATCGGTAGTTCCTTGAGCAGTTTGACTCATACCATGTTGTAATCGAGGGGGATTTTCTACCCGTTGGGGTTGTGCTTCTTCTTCTTCTATTGCCTCGGTGATAAAACGTGAAGGACGCTGAGGATCTCCCGCCTCATCAAGTAGAGGATCCTCTTGGTTCTCTGCTGCTTCAACCCAATCTAACATTGGCTCTGAATCTTCGTTGTAGAATTGGAGGTCAATGGGATCAATATCTGGTTCCTCTAGCTCCTTATCCAACTCAGCACATCGCAATTTTAGTCGCATATTATAATGGACATATACTAGTTTCTCTAACCGTCTGTAGGAGAGTCTGTTGCGGACTTTCGTATGAATCAACGCAAACGTTGACCAATTACGTTCGCAACCACTAGATGTTGTTGTCTGTGAAAGTACACGAACGGCAACCTTCCTTAAATGTGGTGCATCGCCTCCAAATTGTAACCACCACTCGACTGCAAAAAGATATAAATAAGATTTTATTAGCATAACAAATAATTAACATTAAATATAATTGATAATCAATATGCATAACTTTTCCTCACCAGGATCCATAGTGTAACGGCATGATATAGCTACAACGTCGGAGAATAAACCAACTGTTTCTCGAAATAATCGACCCTCCATAAGAGCATCGGCTGCCTCGGTAGTGTTTGGCAAGAGTCGATATATAACATTTCGTAGTGTCGTTAGGAAATTATTTTGCGTTCCGAGAGCATATCGATATTGAATTGCCGGGTTTAGATAATACGCTGCAAAACATAATTTTGTTAGTATGATAATTTATTATCTAAATAATAATAAATTAAGTATTTTTGAATATGAATTTACCTGCATTATGGATATCTTGATCCATATGAACTTCGGTCCGACGATCAATGATTCGTACGTATTGGTCGGCCTTAAAATCATCTTTGAATGCTTTCCTGACCTCCTCTCTTGCTGAAATCAGCATATATTTAAGATACGGCATTTGTGGACGCTTGTCCATATCGACCTTACGGAGGACAATATAAAGTGGTTCCACACCTTTTATGATTTCTGCTATAGTCTCCCAAAATCTAGATGAAAGAATGGCCTTTTCTATCTTCTTTCCATCACTCAATTTCGAATATCTGGATTCAGACCACTCTTGTGAGCTAGCCATTGCCTTCAAGCCATGTCTTTTTTGCTGTAATGATTTTAATGCAATAAAATTTGTAGCAAACCGAGTAATTCCAGGTCGAAGTATCTCACCATTTACATACTTTTGCATTAATGCGTGGACCCAATGATGATTATATATAAACTTTGTAATTGATTGTGCTCGAGCTACACATTTCTTGACCGTATCCAACTCACCAATATCCTTTAGCATTAGATCTATGCAATGAGCTGCACATGGAGTTCAAAACAAAGTTTTTCTTTTTTCCATCAATTGCAAACCGGCTTTTTTGAAATTCGCTCTATTGTCGGTTATTATTTGGACAACATACTGTGGTCCAATCTCCTCTACCATAGTGTCCATCAAGCTCTCAATGTAGTTTGCATCTTGGATCTTTTCAGAAACATTAACGGACTTATGAAACACCACTCTTCTATTGCAATAAACAAGAAAGTTGATGATACTCATTCTTGTTGGTCCTGTCCAACTGTCACACATCAATGTCACCCCATATTCATCCCATTGCCTCTTGAAGGATTTGATCCAATCCTTTAGTTCTGCCACCTCCTCATCTAAGTACACGCCGTGAATCTCCTTCGGTGTTGGAGGTTGGATCCCCGTGCCAGACTTTTGAATAGAGGAGATCATGCTCTGATAATATGGACCTTGGGCTGTGTTGGCTGGAATCCTATGAAAGTTGAACCATTTTGAGATTGCCTTCCCAATATCCCGTTTTTTTTCTTTTGTATATGCATCGTTAATCCGTGTCTGTTTCGCTGTTTGTGGGGGATAGGCTTGCGGATCAATATCAACAATATCTGGTGCGGACCTCCTGCCAAGACCTCTCATAAAACCACGGAGTCCACCATACCTCATGCTACTAGTTCGGCCTAACTGAGAAGGAGCAGTTGGTTGCCTCATGCTGGTTGACCTCTGGATTCCACTACCACTACCATGCTCTAATTGTGAGTCAGGTCGTCGATGCCTCATTGCTTCATCGACCGTATGCTGATGCTCCAATGATGCACGAATCCCAGCTATGAGATTCGGGTCGACTTCATCGCCGCAACCCTCATACTGATCATAAACTGGTTCCTGTGTAGCCCTATGATATTCTTCCTCAACTCTTGCCTTCTTTTTTAATGCATCTTCCTTTGCTTGTTTCATCTTGCTTTGAAATAATTTATGGATCTCCGTTGGAACCTTCTTGCATTTTGCAACGTCAGGATACCCACCAGCCAAATGCATTTTTACTCGAGTTATTCCTCCACCTTTACCAATGTAGTCACAATAAATACATTGCCAATGATGACGGTTTCCATCTAGCTTTCGGGCATGAACCCATGCATCATCGTGTGACTGTTCCTTTGGTGCCATGATCCTATCAAATTTAAATCAAATAAACTATAAAGTATAAACATATTAAATTGACCAAATATCGATTATAAATCACTAATCACAATATTAAGTAATTTTATTAAAACATAACTAATCATATTTTATTATCATAAATATGTTACGTGCATAAAAGAAGTATTAAAATCATTAGATACACTAATTATGTGATTAATATAGTTAATTTTTCACTAATTATTTCTCTTTCAACATTATAAACATGGCAAATACTCTAATAGATATTAAAGATATTGGATTCACATAAAATCGAATAAATTTTGATTAAATCATCGTAAAAATAACTAATTACAGTATTAAATAACTTTAATAAAACATAATTAAATTTATTTTACCATCATATATATGTTAAACACATAAAAGAAACATTAAATATGTAATTTTAATCCAATATGATTCAAAATTCAAATTATGATAAACTTATCATTTATCTACACTAATCATTTACTTCTCTTTCACCACTATAAACATGACAAATACCCTAATAGGTATTAAAGACATTAAATTGATATAAAATCAAACAAATTTCGATTAAATCATCATTAAAATAACTAATCGCAGCATTAAATAACTTAATTACTCTCTAATTAAAGAAAACGAATACATACCTCTTGATTAGAAAGTTCTTCCTCTTAATCTTCCCAAATTTACTTCGATTGAATTCACAAATCGTTGTTTTATAGAGTTTATGAGAGAAAAGAAATGTTTGAGAGAGAGTTTAAGAGAGTATAATGAAATAGGGGAGAGAAGATTAGTTTAAATAGGAGGAGAAAGGGCTCCAACGGTCAATTTGACCGTTGGAGCACTGTAGCACTGCTACAGTGTGGTAACGGTCGATTTCGACCGTTACCGAGTGGTACCGGTCGATTTCGACCGTTACCGAGTGGTATCGGGCGGTAACGATCGAAATCGACCGTTACCGAATGGTACCGGGCGGTAACGGTCGAAATTTCGACCGTTACCGCCCGATATATACTTTTTTTGGTGTACCGCCCGGTAGAGGGCGGTCCGCGTACCGGTCGCCTCTCGGACCGGTACGTACCGCCCGTACCGGGCGGTACACATCGGTATGGCGAACCTTGAGGTGAATTATTCTGCTTAAATATAATTTTAGTCGAAAAATATGATTAGTTGTTCTTCTGCTCAAGAACAAGGAAGCTGAATTCTTCTGCTTAAAATCGTGTGTAATGTGAGATAATTTTGATTTATTTTTCTCTTGAATAAATTTTGTTAGTATAGGGTGTCTTTTGAATTTTATTGAACATTTTGTTGAACTTCCTTTGCTGTTAATGAATAAACAAGGAAGAGAGCCTATCAATCAAATATTTTACCCAGAAAGATTGTTTGCCAAGAATAAGTATGAATATATACCTTCTCTGAATAAGGAAAGAAGACATGATCGATTTGTGTTTATTTATGGAATGTAAATTTCTTTATTTACCATACCATGCCACCTTGTGATTCAAACTAAAATGGCATGTTATGCGATATATTGATTTTGCTCCATAGACTTATTACGATATTTGTAAGTCTAGTGATTGCCTTCATTTCTAAGAGGGTAGCTAATTTTTTACTGAAATCTTTGATACTGTGATTAGATCTATGCTATTTGTATGTTGATCTTACCTGTGACATTGTGAAACTGTTTCCTGGCAATTTATAGGATCTCAGTGTCATTATGGGGACACCATATCTGATCCTGTTTTTTCTTCTCATTTGTAATTAGAGATGGTGGTGAGCTGTCCACTAGAGATTTGCAAAAGATGGTTCAAGCTTTGCCACAGTATAGTGAGCAAATTGACAAGCTTTCCCTCCATGTAGAGGTTCATCTTATCTCCTAAGACCTCCAAGTGATTTGTCTTTCCAGCTAACAAATATGATTTTACTTTTTCGAACAATGTTTGATATGTAATTGACTATTTCTGATTAAATAGGAAACAGTGCCAGTGAGAAATACACTGGATAATAATCATATTTCAGTGGTTTTGCTTGTCTACTTTTCTGTATGTTTAGTTTCAGAGATATTTCCTATTTTTATCCTCATTATATTTCACTGTGGTCTTTGCTCTTTGAACAAAAGATCGAGCATCTCAAATCCTGTGATAAGTGTAGCCTTTCTGTCTCTCATAGGGGTAGCTGAATTGATGTAGATAGTGAACTGGCTTTTCACTTTTTCATTCAAGTTAGTGTAACTTCTGTTGTCGAGTTTCATATTCTCGTCCTTCAGCACTTTATGAGACGCAAAATTATCCTTTTAGCAAATTTTGTCCTAATTTTTGTGTACATATCTAATCCCTCTTCTCTGGTCATTTGGTTGAAATTTAGCTTTAGTTGTGACACAATTAATAGTGCTGTTATTTGGAGCATATTGCTAATTTCTAACATATTTTGTTCTACCACATTTGCAAATTTGTTACATTTCCGATAAAGGCTTAAAGTTTATCGAATCATATGCATGCTGGTTAGGACAGTTTCATGGCAGAGATCCATTAATCTATAGAACTGCTAACATTTAAATTTTTTTTTTTTTTTTTCATTTGACATGGTTAGCTGTGTGACTGCTTCATGCATGTTCTTTCTACTAAAGATATCTTCGACCAAACTCAAGTGCCCATTGTCTTTCCTTTCCGATCAAAAGTTTTGGCAGATCTCAAGTCATGCCTGGCGGTAGTGATAACATCGCCTAAGAACCTTGATTTCCTGACACTAGGTTGCAAAGCCTACAGCAAAAGAAATATGTAATTGCTAAATGCACCAAATCTATAAGACAACTATGGTGATAATATCTTTCATTTCCAACTAGATCTTTTTGTTGCAAATTGTCCATTCAGTGTATTAAGTAACATATTTGACTAGTGGTGCAATACAGAAGAACTTTCTAATTTGTCCATAGAAGGCATGCCAGCAGGGTCTACAAGGATTTGTACAAATCTTAAACGCTTTGACTGTTAAAGTGGGTCTTGGGATACTTTTGGCATGGCATTGAGCTCTATGCATATGCCTTACTAGCATGGTGCAATTAACATTTATATACTTGGTTATTACCTGTATATTATGGTTTATATACTGTGTTGGGATATTGCTTCTTTGCTATTTGAGAGGCCAGGGTTTGAGTCAAGGAAACAATCTCTCTATATTTATAGGGATGGCTCCAATAAGAAGGGTTTTAATTTAACGATTTGAACACCTATTGATTTTAACAATTGATTGTAGAGTTGATCATTCGGATCTTTCAATTCATAGATGTAGATTTCGGACCTATGAATGAGGATATTTCTGACCCAGTACTTGCAAAGAAAAAGAGAAGTGACTTGGACAAGACCCACCTCCGACCCCATATTGGCAGGAGCTTCATGCACTGGATATGCCCTTTTTATATTGGTTTATCATCATTTTTGGAACCCATAGGACCATTATAGTACCAATGAATAAAGTGGTATATCGACCAGTAAAAAAACTAAGTAATAAATATGATGATGAGATTTGAATTTACCTTGACTTGAAGAAATTACACTCTCTCACAAGAAATCCATCCCATTGCAAGAGAGAGCTCAAAATCTAAGCTATTTGGGAAATTTGATGCAAAAAGGGAGAGGTTTGGAAAAAAATAAAGAAAATTATTAGGAGAAAATGGGTTGTTAGTGGAGAAGAAATAAGAGGAATGAGTAATCAGGTGAGGCATGAAAAAAAGATGGTAAGAGTACGGGCAATAGGCTGTCGGCTCACTTTTTGGTGCAATTTGGTAAGATGAGAATAATGAGTAGTATACCCAGTAACGTAAATCTACTGGCTTACCAATGGTATGGAATTAGACTGGATGAGATTGATGTATCCATGTGTTGGCCTGCAGTCGGACTGGTAAATATCAATTGGCATGAACTGATCTGATAGAATCCTTGAACTGTGGTGTCACCAGAACCATGATGAAACTACTCTTTAAGAGTTTATTAATCAACTTGATCAAGTTCAAAAATTTCAAATGATGATGGGAGAACTGTAAGCTGAGACTTTCTCTCTGCCCAGGCTGATACAGCATTGTAAATTCACTCCAAAGAATTTTCTCTTCCTATGCTGTCAAAATTGTGGTTGGGATTCTAAAATAGGGTGCCACATCAACCTTCAGCAGTTTAGGCA
This sequence comes from Musa acuminata AAA Group, assembly GCF_036884655.1. Lineage (NCBI taxonomy): Eukaryota > Viridiplantae > Streptophyta > Magnoliopsida > Zingiberales > Musaceae > Musa > Musa acuminata. The sequence goes on along the minus strand of NC_088344.1, from coordinate 15,607,994 downwards.
TTACTGACCACACAAGGATTTCTTAATTTATGCTATTTCAGTATCATTTACACTTATTTCTTGTTTTTCAATAGATGTATGTTTCTGGATAATAACAACTGAGATTCCTGTGGACCATATATTGTAAAGTTACAAGAATAATCAGATGGAAAATTGCCTTTACATAATCTTATATTCGTTTGCAGATTGCAGGGAAAATTAATAGAGTAATAAGAGAACAGGGGCTTCGAGAAGTTGGACAACTGGAGCAGGATCTTGTCTTTGGTGATGCTGGGACCAAGGAACTAATAAATTTTTTGAGGACAAAGCAGGTTTATTATTATCAATCATTATGTGTGTGTGTGTGTGTGTGTGTGTGTATATATATGCAAGTTTCTCTAATTTGATGTCTAAAAAATGGCCATCTGCAGGATGTCAGTCGTGAAAATAAATTGCGTTTAATGATGCTCTATGCATCAATCTATCCAGAGAAGTTTGAAGGTGAAAAAGGATCAAAGTTAATGGAAGTAAGTGATACTCAATCTTTTGCATATACAATCTGCTTTCCTATGTTATCACATATTGTAGTCAAGTATTTGTCAAACTCCATATATCAAAATTTAGAATAACTTTAAAGAATAATGATGATATTTACAATGCTGAGCTATTTATGAGATAAAATGTTTATGATCTAAGTATTCAACAGTATATGAGAAACAAATGATATTGATGAGATCATGGAATTCTATGTTTCTAATTTCCTAATAAATTGAAGGATGATAGTTTATGGGATCTATTTCTTATATGCATATAATGGTGAGCTAAATTTGTTGATATTCAATTTATTTATTTTCCAGCTTGCACAATTGTCATCTGATGATATGATTGCTGTAAACAATATGCGCTATTTGGGAGGGTCTGATACTAAGAAGGCATCAGGAAGTGGTTTCTCCCTCAAGTTTGATATAAGCAAGGTAACCCCGCCTGTGCTCCTAAGTTAATGATTATAGATTTATCCCTGCAGGTGATTTCTGGCAATAACTTCTTTCAATCTATCTTCTGTCAGAAGAAGCATGCTGTAAGAAAAGAACGGAACTCAGAGGAAACCTGGCAGCTGTCACGTTTTTATCCTCTGATAGAGGTTAATTTTATCATGCTTGAACATATTAAGTTTATATTTCTGTACTTCTATGGGTTATCTTGGTTGTTTTCTCTTGTCTCTTCTCTTTTCTTTCCCTGCCTACTACCTTATATGATTTGCTGGCTGAAAGAAAATGAAACTGGTTATTTATTTATTTTCTTACTCATGAGGTGTTTTACCCAAGGACTGTGGTATCACCTGAAATGGTACAAAGATGGGTGGGACTTACCAGTCCTGACTTGGATCACTACATGTATCACCATCCATTTTGGGTGGTTGGTCCAACTCAGGGAAAAAAATAAAAAAACTAAAACAGTGATAAAACAGCGATGGGTCCCATCCAACTCAGTATTGGAAAAGGAAAAACCTAAATTAGCAACTAGGGCTAGCGAATGCGAGCCCACTTCTTGCAGTGCTGCTGCTGCTGCTTCATGAGCATTCTTCTTGTTGCTACCATCTTCTTGCAATGCTGCTGTCGCAACCGTTGTCGTTCGACATCACGCCAGCCTTCTTCTCGCTGCAGCCACATCTTCTCATGACTCCGCTATGGCTGTTGCTGCCACTCGACATTGTCGCTACTGCCATTCGCTAGTGTATCTCCCAAGTATACTCCCACCTCTTCTCCTCTTCTTCTCCACTAATTCTTCTTCTTCTTCTTCTTCTTCTTCTTCTTCTTCCTTCCTCCTATTCCTCCACTATCTCTCATTCCTTTCTCTTCCTTCTTTCTTCCTCTTCCTCCACTATCTCTCCTTCCTTCCTCTTCTTTCTTCCTCTTCCTCCACCCACTTTTCCACTTCTCCTTTTTCTTCCTCTTCAAAATGCCAGTATGTACTGGTGTATTAACACATGGTACATCGGTAGTGGTCGGTATTGTACCTATTCGACAAGATTATCGAAATGGGTCTAGTACCTGAAACGGTGATCCTTGGTTTTACCCAGTGTTTTTATTAAATTTTGAATAAAGTGATGTAGAAGCTACATACAAGGGAACTGTTACAGAAATGGGACACATCTTCGCATGTTATAGATTAGTTGAAATTATGAAGTCAGAAAAAATTCAATTGACTTACCAAGTTATCCCCTAATATGTTTCTAATATAGAATATTCTCTTTATTGTAATTTTCTTTTTTCATATTTAAGGCATTCAAATCAGAAATATAGAAAGATGTTCTGGTACTTCTGAAAATTGAAAGGAAAAACTATCAGGAGTGACAATATCATCTTTGGGACTGATCTTTTGATTTACAAGATTGCAAGATAAAGAAAGGTGTACATAGCAGTTATTATAAAATTCTTTATTGCTTGCAATTTTGTAAGAAGATCTTAAAGGACTATCAAATGGAGTAGCTGGTTGGACTGTGAAGAGACAGCGAACTTGCAAAGTATATATGCCTTAAATTGAAGATTGAATCATACATGATGTTCGTATTATGTTGTTCATCTTCATCTATTTTGCTCTTCATCTTCACTCTTGATCAGCAAATGAATTGAGCTACAAAATATAAATAGCCTTATCTGACTGGTGATGCAAGTCCCTTTTGCAGATCATACTGTTTGGCTGTGCACCAAATATTTTATATGAGGGTTAGTAATACTCACATAATAATCTCATTCATCTAGCTCTTGCATGTTGATCTAAAATGCACATGTATTATTATGATAAGGCTTATGTGTGCTTAAGCCAGTCATGAGTTTGGAAAAAAGGGAGTGCCTTAGGCAGCTAACAACCAATTCAAGCTTTTTTCAGATCTTATAAGTGAATTTGTACTGATTCCAGTAGAGGATTAGCACATTAGTTGACAGTGATGTGAGACATCTTTATTAGCCAAATAACATAGGGTAGACCAATAGAACATCTGGAAGTGACCCCAACATATCATAACTCAAGTGTACTGTAAAATAAGGGATCTTGTACTGTTTTGAACCAATATGATAGTCCAGGTAAAGAATATAGTTCAGATAACAGGATTAGATGAGATAGCGGAATATAGGAACATTTATTAGTTTATGGAATATAGGATGATCAGGAGTGAACAATTATAATTTGTTTATGGAAAGTGAATGTGTGGATGATAATTGATTGAATGTAGACTGTGGTTCATGTTATAGATGAAAATTGCTCTGGTTGATAGTCCAAATTAGACATGGTTTGCTTATCATCTTGTGCAAGTTACAATGAATTGATAATTATCATTCCCACACTATTTTTTATTTAGTCTGGCTCAGATATACTTGCTCATCTTTGATCTTTTGTTGGTCATTATCTTTTTCTGATGTTCATTCCTGTTTAAATTTTAGGAGTTGCTTGAGAAGCTTAGCAACGGTAATTTGCCAAAGGATGAGTACCCTTGTATGAATGACCCAAGTCCAACTTTCCATGGAACTTCACAGAACACGTCTGTTCGGACAACCCATGCTCAGCCCGCGCAGGCACACTCTGTCAGATCCAGGCCAACTGCGACATGGGCTAGGCCTCGCAACTCTGATGATGGCTATTCAAGGTATGAAGACAAGTGACTTAATTGCTTAGCCCATTGTCCATATTGTAGCCCTGAATGAGGCTGTGCTACATTTCGAATCCAAGTGGCAGATCTGATTAGTGCTATTTGATGTTTGATCAATCTAGTTGTTAGTATGAGGGCAATGTATGTTTTATTTATTAGCTGATCAGAATTTTTTCATCTGTAGTGATTCCATATTGAGGCATTCTTCAAGTGATCTTAGAAAGATGGGCCAGCGGATATTCATCTTCATCATTGGTGGGGCCACAAGATCCGAGGTAGCTCAGTGTTTACCATTTTGTGTGTCCTGAATTTACTTGTTGGATCTTGTTTTAAATTATTCTTTTCAAATGCTACTTCAGCTACGTGTAGTTCACAAACTTACTTCAAAGCTGAATAGAGAAATCATCCTTGGCTCATCCAGTCTGGATGATCCTCCCCAGTTTATCACGGTGAGTTTCTACTCGAGAAAATCTTTGTTTTGCATTTAACAAAGTAATATGATCTGAAGATATTATTGTGGTCTTGTATCTGAACTTCTAACGTGCATTCACCTTCCCTACATGTTATTCCTAATCATACTCTTGCATGATAAAATTTATAATGCTCAAGTACAGAGAGGTCACATGTTTTCTTAGAGATACTAACTCTGCCATTAGTCAACTTCACTTGTGAATTTGTGGAGTAATTGACTTTTTTCTATGAAATCATTGCAAGACCTAATTAGGCTAGTGAACCGTTTATCTCAAATTCAACAGTTCTCATTCTACCGAAGGTAACAAATTACATGGCAGTATAGGCAATGGTGGCCAACTTCTAAGAGTGCTTTTACTCTTTCTTGATCAAAGGATTTACGATACAATAACACCAAGGCATTAATGTCCCAATTATTTGAAATTGGCTACATGAATCAGTCACCACTGAGTTATATAAAAAGTCATCCTTAGGTCTTGCTCTACCTCTCAATTTAATATAGGTCACCATTGAACTATATTAAATTGAGAGTATTTAAACGTTTATTTATAGTTTTTAGTAAAATCCTTTTAGGTCATGCTCTACCTCATTATTTATGTTAATCCTCCATCAAAGGATAAACTAAAACATTTGGAAATTGCATTGACTCTTTTCTTGGTACCTTGTATGCACTGTAAAACTTAAGACTTCTTGCAGTAACTACATCTTTGTTCCTAAGCCTTATGCCCGTGCAACTGATTCCCTGCTTGTTGAATCTATGAATTCACTGCTGATAATATGCCTGACTATATTTCTCTGAAATTGTTACTGCAGAAATTGAAACTGATGTCAGCTCAAGAAATTTCGCTGGATGATCTTCAAATATAAACCATTCACACATATTGGTTCTTCTGCTCACTGGCTGATTTTAGGTTGATCTCTTTGTTTTTTTGTTATTTATTTCACATTTTGGATTTCAGCTTCTTAAATATTATCATACGCCATGTAGCCTGCTCCAGTTGAGACTCATGGTCTGGTGAAGCAGATCAAGTTACCGACATGCATCATGTTGATGATGATACCTAATCACTGTTTATACTTCAAACTGTACACTGTATTGTCAGCACCCGCTATGCTCCAAGTGTATCATAAACATTTACTGTTTCAGACATGATTATTCTGAATGAGGTACCTTAGTTATCATCAAACTTTTCCCATATAAATCTTGTGGAAATCCTGTGTGTTGGTTCTACTCGGAGTTCAAACTGTTTAAAAGCTGTCGGACCAGAATTAAAAACTGTATCACCAGTATACTGCTTTTTATTTCTGGATTTAATTGAAATGATTCGGCTCTTTGGTTTGTTAACTTGAAAGTTCTCTGAGGACACGCTATAATCGATGCAGCATAACATTATGTGTTTACCTGTGGCAGATTTCTAATTCTAGCAATGTAATTGTACTTTCACGGTTTCACCAGTCATCAAATTTGAAGTGGCTTGCTTTTAGTCTGTGGTGATAATTGTATATTTAGTATAATCATGTATTTTGATTTTTTAATGAATCTATTAGCAAATCATAATGGAAATCGAAGTTGCTTTCAAGAAATCGTCTTTGCTTCTTTAATAATATGCTGCTTGAATATTACATTCAAAGTGATATTGCTATTGAATGCCTCCTCTATCTTCGGTTGGACAGCGTAATCATCTTTGCATATATACAACCTCGTCTTCGTCCTAATAACAGACATATTTGGTAACTAATTGGATGATATGGATCACTTCTGTGGGCGTATAATACAACTTTTGTAGGCGTTTAACAATATGGAAATTAGCCATTCCCAAATCCAACCCAAATTTTGGTGTAGACCTTTAACGGGTTATTATATTATGAGGCCCACAAGCTGAGTCGAGCCAGGTGGACCAATTACAGGATGCTGGTAAAAGGTGAGGCCCACAGGCAACCAGATCGAGTGTAGGTGTCACGTTTTCTCGCTAGAATTTCTCGCTCGCCGTCTTTTCCTGCTTGCATCGGCCGGCAGACGCGGCCCTTTCCCAGCGTGCACCTACAGAGATGGAGCAACGGTCGGATCTCAAGGCGTTGGTGAAGGTGGCGGTGTGGGTGGCCATGTCTATGACCTACGCTCGCTTCGCCGCCTCCCGCTTTAAGCCCAGCAAGACCCGCTTCCTCTCCCTCCTCCCTTACCTCCCGCTCCACTTCTTCGTGCTCCACGGGGCGTGCATGGCCATGGCCATGGATTCCTTGGAGGCGGTCGGCCGGGCCGTTCTCGCCCGTGTCACACTATACTATTGTAGACTCCGCCAACACCAGATTCAGATGGTTGGTAGCGAGGTAATAAAGGGAATTTTCTTTTTCCAAATGAAGAGAAAAACAATATTAACGAACCATAAAAGTCAAATTGGAAGATAGATTTTCTTCCCGACAAGCATGAAGTGGTTCTTCTAGCAAAATTAGCCCTCCCTTAAAACATGTGATACTTTAAAACTCTATGAAGGAGGTTCAAATACCTTCCTTAGAACAAGCTACAGATTCATTTACGGGATAATAGCTCTAATTCTTCAGGAGATTCTAATCAGCACCTTTGAATTCGTCTTAACATGGATTCTCTGGATACCAAATCGTTTAGCCGTAAGCAGCAGCCTTTTACTACTTTACTGTAGTCACCTTACGAGTCATATTCTTGCATCCATAAAATAAACAACAAGCAACATCAATAGGAGCTTCTAATAGAAGAAAACTTTAATCTATAGAATTTAGCCTATGGGATTAAAGGAAATGGAAAGTAGGTTTGGTCGAAGTTTTACTATGCACATCAGACCATCATATCCATCTATCATCGTATGACTCGAGGAATAAATCAATCTTAGTAATCTTACCCACAAAAACCGATCTAAACGCATTCCCAAGCTCATTAAAATTCCATACATCATCAATCAAAACCCATCTAATTTGTTATAAGAAGAGCGCAAGGACACGTTAAGGAATGTAGGTTTAAAGTTGAGTGGAGTATCTAAAATCCATGAGTAATTAAAAGATATCAATACAAGTGTCACTATTAAAACAATGCAAATAATGCCGTTTTGAGTTGGTAAAAAACTTTTAAAAATTATCTCCATTCTTAGGAGCGGGCTAATGGTCTAAGGATTAAAATTTTCGACTCTCACAACACATACATATAAGCTATTCTTATTATTGAGGTATAACTCAATGCATTTAGTTTGTAAAAAGAAAAATAAAAGTTTATATGTCCTTAATCCCAAGCTCCTTATGTGTTTTAGAGGCCAAGACCACCTCCTAGGAGGGGAGGTATAAAACCCTAGGGTGATCAATTTTTTATCAAAAATAATCTTCTTATATATTTGTTAATATCACGAAGGACAAATTGTGACATTCAGGTTACACTTAAGGAGTGTAATGACATAATGGTTATGATGGAGTTAATGAGAATAATTCTACTAGCTTGCAAAAGAAGAGATCCTCGCCAAACCCTAATTCTATTAGTAATCGTCATCATAGCTTGCTTATGGACATGAGATGATACCTTCTAGGAGCTACTACAATTCTAAGATATTTGAAAGGAAAGGTATCTTCGCATGTTAAATTAGTTATAGATATTCTTCTTTGTATCTAGATGAGTAATTCTAAGGAAATATATATCAAATTTTTGGACATTAATCTTAAAGTTGGTAAGAGATTCAAACAATTGAAAAATTTTGATAACATTATCACATGAGGTTATATTGGCTTTAAAATAGAGAAGAATGTTATTAGCATAAAGTAAATTATACAACTTGTAAGATCTTGTAAAGTAGAAAGGGGTAATTTGATCACTACAACAAGTTTGATTCAAGAAGTATGACAATAGTTGAGATATAAGGATAAACAAATAAGGGATCCTCTTGTTTAATACCTCGGTGACCTTTAAAAAAGTGAGATGTTTTGCTATTGATAAGATAATTAGGAGAGGTAATACAAGCCATAATCCAATTGGTTAGAAAAATCAATAATTAAAAAAAAAAATAAATGATCACCCAAGATAGATCAAAATAAAAGGATTTTTGCTCTTCAAATTATATATAAAATGAATATTTTTTTAAGCAACTAGAATGTTATTATGGATGCTACACTTAGATAAGAAGAGAGATTAATGAGTTAAGAAAAGGCTTTATACGATTAGCAACTTGGTAAGGATCCAATAATTAATGTGGCATGGATTGTTGTATCTTGGGATAAAAATAATATAGGTCTTAGTTCAATCCGAACATAGAGATAGTATGATAAATCCGTCGGAAAGCCATAGTCATAGGATTACTAAGGGTATCCCAGTAAGTTTTGTAGAATTTAATTATAAAATTATTAAGGCTAGAGCTTTTACCAAATCTCATTGACTTGGTAAGTAGGTTTGCCTCAATGGTACCAAGGCCCCAACCTTCTATTCCAGGCCAATTAGGAGGGATAGAAGAGGAAATAGAGTTGTCATTCCATAGCGAGTAGTAGAAAGAAACAAACAAACTCTCTCATTATAAAATTTTGATAAGTGATAGACCTACTAGGTAAGGATAAATGATTGATCAAATTAGTATTATGGAGTATAGACACAAGAGTATGGTAATACCTTGCCTTGGCATTCCCTTGACCAATCCATTTGGTACTTAAGATTAATCTGACGGGTGAAGCAGTCAACTGTTTTTTACAAGCAGGTTAGATTAGTTAGTTCAAGGTGTGAGAGGCCATTGGAGCAATCCTTATTGTTGTTGAGTGAAGCCATGGAGGTTCTCGAGTCTATCTACTAAGGCAAGACTTATTCCATTGTGATAGAACCCCTATAAGTTTATAAAGATTAGATGAGAGACCATAAAGAGAGTTATTGCACCACTGACTACCATCCCAATTGACGTAAGGATATTTCATTCAAAGATTTTGAAATAAAAAAAAATTAACTGCTATTCAAGTTAGAATCAAAGGGCTATGATCGGAAACCGGAAGCAATGCATGATAGAAGAATTATCAAATAAGTCGAGCAAATGATTGAATCTAAGTGAACCTAAATATGGATAGTACTGATGGGGATATAAAGAGGAATAACATTTGTATATGAACAAATACTAGAAGACCATAATACGCAGCGGAATAAAATGGAAACACAATCAAATAGAACACCAAGATATACGTGGAAAACTCCTTCTATGTGAAGGGTAAAAACCACAGGGCAAACTAGAGATAATCCACTATGAGAATAATGAATATACAAATCTCAATCTCTTGCCTAAAACCCTAGCAACAACCACAAGAGAATAACTGGGATACAAGGATCACGTTACTGCCCACAATATCTAAAACCTCCCCAAGTAATCACAGCAAGAGTCTACTATAGATTTGATCTAACCTGAGATGAGAACACTGCTAGATGATTGAGAACAGTCTCTCTATGTTGTCCTTGTCTTCTTCCCTTTCTTTCTCTTTCTTTTCTGCCTTGTTCTCCTTTTTCTCTTTGGAATCCCATGGCTCTCAAGATCTGCCTTGTTGCTGCCTTTTTATAGCCTTTTTCTACTTTTAAAATGTAGCCACCACACCCCCCTAATCTTAATTAGGGTTAGGTTAAGAGGGGGTGTGGGCTGTGGGCTGCCCTAGCCCACATGGGCTGAATATGGGCTATTAGCCCAACAACCTCTCCCTTCAGCCCATAAGGAAGGCTGTCCCATGACTCCTCAATGTGAAGCCATGCCGACCAACTATCGGCATATCTCCTGTCTTTCTTTTGGTAAGGTCTTCGTCAACATGTCTGCTCCGTTGTCATTTGTATGAATTTTCTGAAGCTGCAACTGCTTCTCTTCAAATACATTTCGAATCCAGTAGTATCTGACATCTATATGCTTTGACTTGGAATGAAACATTGGGTTCTTACACAAATGGATGGCACTCTGGCTGTCACAATGCACCACATAATTTTTCTGTTTCAGCCCCAATTCTTGTAAGAATTCTTTCATCCATAATATTTTTTGCATACCTCTGTAGCAGCAATATATTCTGCTTCTGTGGTGGAGAGAGCAATACATCTTTGTAACCTGGATTGCCATGACACAGTTCCCCCTGCAAAAGTAAGTACATAACCTAAAGTGGACTTCCTCGTATCTATATCTCTTGCCATATCTGCATCTGTGTAACCTGTCAACATAGGTGGTCCACCTCCAAAGCTTAAACAAACCTTAGAGCTCCCTTTGAGATATCTAAAAATCCACTTCACTGCTGCCCAGTGCTCTTTGCCTGGATTTGCAAGAAATCTGCTAGTAACACCCACTGCATATGCGATGTCCGGCCTCATACATACCATTGCATACATTAAACTTCCAACTACTGAAGCATAAGGAACCTTTTGCATTTTCTCCTTCTCCTCATCACTTGACGGACTCTGTTCTGAGCACAACTTGAAGTGACCTGCAAGAGGAGAACCAATTGGTTTTGCATTGCTCATACTGAATCTTTCCAATACCTTCTCGATGTATTTCTTCTGTGACAACCAAATCTTCTTGTTTTTCCTGTCACGAGAAATCTGCATGCCTAGTATTTGCTTTGCTGGCCCCATGTCCTTCATTGCAAAAGACTCACTCAGTTCCTTCTTCAACATGTCAATTTTAGACATATCTTTCCCAAGAATAAGCATGTCATCAACATAAAGTAAGAGAATAATAAAATCCTCACCAAACCATTTGATATACACACAATGATCTGAAGTCGTTCTTTTATATCTATTTTCTGTCATAAATGAATCAAACTTTCTGTACCACTGTCTTGGAGCTTGCTTTAGCCCATACAAGCTCTTCTTCAACTTGCAGACAAAATTATCTTTACCTTTGACTTTGAAGCCTTATGGTTGCTCCATATAAATTTCTTCCTCCAAATCACCATGAAGGAAAGCTATCTTCACATCTAACTGCTCAACCTCCAAGTCCTGGCTAGCAGCAATACCAAAAGCAACACGAATAGAAGACATTTTAACAACAGGAGAAAATATCTCTTCAAAGTCAATACCTTTCTTTTGACCAAAGCCTTTCACAACCAATCTAGCTTTGTACTTTGGTTGAGAACAATATTCTTGAGTCTTCAACCTAAAAACTCACTTGTTCTTCAAGGCCTTCATTCCATTTGGTAGATGCACCAAATCATAAGTGTGGTTCTTCTGAAGAGCATCCATCTCTTCCTGCATAGCAACTAACCACTTCTCTTTCTACTCACTCTCAACTGCTTCCTGAAAACTCTCTGGTTCACCTGCATCAGTAAGCATCACATACTCATCTGTAGAGTATCTTCTGGAAGGTTGACGTTGTCTAGAAGATCTTCTCAACTGAGGTTCTGCGGGAACTTGCTCTCCTACTTCTTCTTGCTCAACATGTCCTGCAGGTAAATCAACATCAGGCTCTACACTATTTTCCTGCGTATCTCCCCCATCACCTTGATATATTGGAGGAATAATTGGGTCACAATCTGCTAATCCTTCTGCAGAAGTCTTGGCTGGTGCCTTCTTCTTCAAATCCTCAAAGGTTTGATCTTCAAAGAAGACCACATCTCTGCTCCTGAACACCTTATGCTTTTCTGGATCCCAAAGCCTGTAACCAAACTGATCATGTGAGTAACCAAGAAAAATACATTCTTTAGACTTACCATCCAGCTTGGACCTCTCATTATCTGGAACATGTGCAAATGCACGATAACCAAACACTCTCAAATGCCTGTAGGAAACATCTTTCCCTGACCATACATGCTCTGCAACATCACCATCTAGGGCTGTACATGGTGATAAGTTGATCACATCAACTGCAGTCCACAAAGCCTCATCCCAAAACCTTTTGGGTAGCTTAGCCTGTGAAAGCATACATCTGATCTTTTTCATGATGGTGCGGTTCATCCTCTTTGCAATTGCATTATGCTGAGGTGTACCAGGAACTGTCATCTCATGTTGGATCCCATGTGACTTGCAATAGTCATTAAACAATCCCGTATACTCACCACCATTATATGATCTTATGCATTTCAATTTCCTTTCTGTCTCCCTTTCAACCCTAGCATGAAACTCTTTGAAGACATTAATAACCTAATCTTTGATCTTCAAAGCATAAGCCCAAATTTTTCTGGAAAAATCATCTATAAAAGTGACAAAATAAAGTGCACCACTTATACCAAGAACATCAACAGATCCACCATGAGTTTTTGTTCTCAAAGGACCACATACATCTGTATAAACACGGTCTAAGACATGCATTTTTCTAGACAAAGCAGCACTAGCAAATGAAACTCTATGTTGTTTACCAGCCAAACAATCAATACAAGGGTTCAGATGTATACCTCTGAGATCTAGTAATACCTCTCTCTTGGAAAGAGCTTGCAGCCCCTTCTTGCTCATGTGTCCCAATCGCCTATGCCACAACTCCATACTGAAGTCTTTCTCTGTAGTATTTAACTGCTCACCATAAGCTTTAGCTTGCAACCTGTACAAAGTATGATATTTCTTTCCATTAGCTATAACAAGAGAACCCTTACTGAGCTTCCATTTCCCTCTGTGAAATCTACTTTCATACTCTTCATCATCTAGTCTTCCAACTGAAATTAAATTCAGCCTCAAGTCAACCACATGCCTCACATCCTTAAGTACCAACTTACAGCCAAGGTTGGTCTTTAAATGGATATCACCCATGCCAATGATGACTGCTGTGTCATAGTTGCCCATCTTGACAACACCAAAGTTTCCAGACCTGTATGTAGCAAAAAACTCTCTCCGAGGTGTAGCATGATAAGAAGCACCTGTGTCAATCACCCACTCAAGATCCTGACACACACAAGAAAAAATATCATCAGAAGGAGATAAAATCAAATAATCACCACCTTGTATTGTAGCTGTAGTATTATCCTATGACTCTATAGACTCCACTTCTTTTCCCTTTTTCTTGTTCTTCTTAGGTTGCTTACATTGGTTCTTGTAATATCCTTTCTCACCATAGTTATAGCAAACAATATCTTTTCTTGATCTTGACTTGCTCCTACCCATACGTGAACTGCTTCTAGACTTTGACCTTCCTCTGTTCTCTGAGATAAATGCCTGTGAATCATTCTGAGATGTTGCTGAACTCTTTCTTCTCAACTCCTCATTCAACAAACTGCTTGTTACTTGACTCATAGTGACAATACCATCTGGCGCAGAATTACTAAGGGAAACCACCAGTGTCTCCCAACTTTCTGGTAATGAACTGAGAAGTAACAATGCCTGAGATGATTGAGAACAGTCTCTATGCGTTGTCCTTGTCTTCTTCCCTTTCTTTCTCTTCCTTTTCTGCCTTGTTCTCCTTCTTCTCTTTGGAATCCCGTGGCTCTCAAGATCTGCCTCGTTGCTGCCTTTTTATAGCCTATTTCTGTTTCTAAAACGCAGCCACCACACCCCCCTAATCTTAATTAGGGTTAGGTTAAGAGGGGGTGTGGGCTGTGGGCTGTGGGCTGCCCTAGCCCACATGGGCTGAATATGGGCTATTAGCCCAACAAGCACCACTTCTATTATTACATCATGTAAAACGAGTATATGAAAAATTAAGATCATTTAAACATATCAATTTAATAAAATTCCAAAACTACACAACCGAACTAGAAAAACAAAAATCGATGACCACCTTTTTAATCACATGCATTAAGAGTACAAATTAGAATCACCCATCACAAGCCATGAAAACCACGAAGGCTATTCTAAAGTTGATTTCAAACAGACGAGAAAGTAGTAGAATAGATAACAGTAAGCACTCGTAGTTTACCCCTACAAGATTGCACCATAGCATGCGTAAGCTGAGAATTATAGGATATCACTAGAACGATGGAGCCTATTTGCATTCCAGACAAGAAGAATCCCTCCGGAGGCACCGACAACATCAACAGTTTTCTTGGACCACCGCTGACCAAATACCCATGCATATTCCTCTGCCCGCAGCTTGGGGAAGTGTGTTTCCTGTAAGACAATCAAATCTAATTGGTTGGATCTAATACAATTGGTAAGAACTTCTTGGATAGGTCTCTTACGAAGACCGCTACAATTCTGATTTAGAATTTTCATAAGAGAAGAAATTAACTAATAGAATAACTCTCATATAGGAAGGGTTGATCCGAAGGCACAGTAGGTACTTCCATCAGATCTGGCCTTCCTGGGTTTAAGAATCACACCCACTTCCTTAGCCTTCCTGGGTACATGCAACAGTGCTAGTAAGTGGCAAATCCTTGACCAAGATCATAGTCTAGTTTGTGTTGGACATCATCGACCTCCTTAGTTGTAGCATCTGCCATAGCATCAATGGTAGCTGTATTCTCAATCACTTAGTTTTTAAAACCATCTGCGAGAAAGAAAAAGGTGTTTGGGAAGCAAGGAGGTCTCAAGTGGAATGGGCAGGGGATGCTAAAGGACTAGAATTAGAAGTAAGGGCATATGTGTTATCATAAACTAATAATGAATGGGCAAGGAGGTCACAACCCCATTTGTGCTATCATAAACTAATAATGAATGGTCGGAAGGTGGTGGGTTAGGCTATGCCATTGGGCCATCACAACATTGCATGTGGTTGCGTCAAGACATCCACCCCCTCGTTAGGCAAACGAAGGATCATCAAGGTCAAATTAACGCTAAGATATGAGAAATCTTCACCCCTTGCCTCGTATCATTATTGGAAAACCTAGAAAGAACATTACATACGTAACAAAAGAATAGAAAAAATAAAATTTTAAATTTTTTAAAAGAAAAAGATTTTGTTATCGCATGAATATTGATGCATGAAACAAAACTCAAAACCAAAACCGCATGTATTAAGAGAGATTTATTACTTAGGGAGATCATATATCCCTATAAAATCTCATATTTATAGAAGTAAATAAAGGAGATCAACTGTTCTCCTTTTTAGTGATGATCCACGTGACATATTTGACGAAGATACTCTTTAAATTACTACACAATCTTTCTCTCCAAGAGCACCATATTATCAAGAAGGGGCCAGCTCTTCTTGCTGTCCACACGCCCCAAACTGGGGTTGTCAGCTGAGAAGAAAAGAGAGGAAGGAGAATAGGAGGTGACAACCAAAAAGGATATATATATCCTATTTATAAAGGTCCCTATTAACTTAACTTTAATGGATCATACCATATTGGGTATTGGATCTCTATCAAACTATCCAAGCATATTAGATTAGTAGATTTTTATATAATAATATCTCATTAGCTCTTATTGGATCTTATCCATAAGATCCAATAATTCAGGGGCTTACTGGATATTCAATAAGCTAGGGGCTCCAACGGATATCTTATATTTGAACCTCTATTCATTGCAACACCTACCATTTGTGTATGACCTTTTAGGCCCAATATCAAGTTGGTCGTGAGTCATATCTGTCAGAACTCCTTATGACTCAGTGAATTATCATCTTTCATAATAATTCACTCGACTTATCGACTATGGATGTACTAGGCTACTACGTAGTAGTCCCTAGAAGATACAAGGGAATCTAATCCATTGGACTTATCTATCCTCATTTATGGTGTATCTATAGTCCCTTATCCATTTAATATCCCAAAGACTATATACTGGATATGGTGCTGTTAGGCCCATACGAAATCTACTAGAGGCCCTACTAGTTATAGGTGCCCTACAAGTCAATCACGCGAGTGACAACACGTAGTCTTTTTGCTTATTATTATTATTTAATATTTTATCACTTTATATTACTTGTTGCGTGTGTATATATATATATATATATATATATATTATGGTGTTAATGGATCTGTGCAATAGGAACCAATAGCCATTAGCGTATAGTGAGCAACTTGCTCGGTGTTGGTTGGCTCCTCTTCTTCGAAAGCACTTGAGTCGTCCCATGTAGCTTTGAGCACCTTCTTCTTTGGTTGCCTCCTCTTTGCTTGGGGACATTCACTCTCGAAGTGTCCCGGCTTCTTGCATTCATAGCATATTACTTGTTCTTTCTTTGGTTCAAATTTATTTTTAATATCATTTTTTGAATTTATTTCTTTTTATAAAATTTTAAAAATTTCTTGTTAATAGTGCCAAGTCTTCATCAAAGTCCTCATCACTTTGAGTTTTCTTTCAAGTGGTCTTCTTATGTTCTCAATGCTATATCCTTCCTATTTTTTAGAAGGGTATTCTCAAGCTCTTCATGAGCTTTGCATGTCATTTCATAGGTCATTAGTGACCCAATTAGTTCTTTAAGAGGAAAATTATTTAGATCTTTGGCCTCTTGAATGACCGTTACTTTAGAGTCCCAACTCTTTGGAAGGGATCTTAAAACTTTATTAACAAGTTTAAAATCCGAGAAACCTTTACCAAGTCCTTTTAGACCATTGATGATATCCATAAATCGGGTGTACATATCTCCAATGGTCTCACTCAGTTTCATTCGAAACAACTCATAAGAATGCACTGAAAGATTAATTTTTGACTCATTCACTCTACTAGTACCTTCATGAGTCACTTCGAGTGTGTGTCAAATGTCAAAAGTCATTTCACAAATCGATACTCGATTAAACTTGTTTTTATCTAATGCACAAAATAAGGCATTCATAGCCTTTGCGTTTAAAGTAAAAGTCTTCTTCTCCAACTCATTCCAATCGTTCATTGGAAGAGAAGACTTTTGAAAACCGTTTTCGACAACATTCCCAAGTTCAAAATCTATTGAAATTAGGAAGATCCTCATTCTAGTCTTCCAATATGTGTAATCCATCCTATTGAACATGGGCGGACGTGTAATTGAATGACTATCTAGGTTGCCGGTAAATGCCATCTCTCTTGGGTTTAAAACCAAATGAGAGTGAACCTTGCTATGATATCAATTGTTAGGATCAAGAGCGGCACTAAGAGCGGGGGGGGGGGGGGGGGGGTGAATTAGTGTAGTGGAAAACTTTCGTTATTTAAAAAAAAAAAAACTTGTTTTGATTAAAACTGATTCCGACGAGAATAGTTTTGATTCAATCTGAAAAGAATTTGAACTTGAAAGCTTTCGTGAAAGTGCAAGAGAAGACTAAGGTGATTTGTAGTAATGTAAATTGCACAAATAAAAAAGCGTTAATTTCGTAAAGTCTTCATATGATTAAAGCCGATCTCGGAAGGTGTTTACTTGAAAGCGTATGTAAACATAGTTAAAGCACAGTAAGAAGGAGATGTAGTTTGCTATAAAAGAAAGTTGCTCAAAGTAAATGCAAAACGAGTTTTAGAGTGGTTCGGTCAATGTGACCTATATCTACTTTCATATTCCTCCTCCGACGAGGTCACCGTCGTCCACTAAAGGCCTTCCTTCAATAGGCGAAGGCCAACCACCTTTTATAGCTTTTCTCCTTTTGCCGGGTTTAGGAGACGACCCTTATAAGTTTCACTCCTCTCTTGAATGATCTCAACACTTAGAAAGGGAGGAGGAGAACTCTAGAACTTTTACAACTCTTTAACACTTTAAAGACTCAAGAATATATCAAGATTTCGTTTCCCTTTCATGTAGAAAAGGGTGGAGTATTTATAGACCTCAATGACTTTCAAAAATAGAGTCAAGAAGTGTCTTATCCCGGATTTTCGGGGTACTGTCGGGACCATCACCATTACTGGGCGGTACTATCGCTCAGTCTGGGCGGTAGCACCGCCTGATAGAGCTCAGAGACCGAGCTCTGGCAGTACCACCTGTAACATCTCTCATTTTTTAAAAATTTATAAGGACTTATTTGTAAATATGAGGATTTTTTAAATAATTCTTTAGCACTAAATATTTTTTTATATATATTGAAAGTATTATGAGGGACCAAAATGTGAATCTCATTAATTGGAGGAGATTTATGAAAGATTCATACTAAGAAAAAATAAAATAAAATAAAATGAAGGACTTGTGGCATTAGCAAGGATGAGCCACTTGTATTTATTCTAAAGATGACACCTAAACCTTCATGTATGCTTGCCACCTCACTATTTT
Organism: Musa acuminata AAA Group; assembly: GCF_036884655.1. NCBI lineage: Eukaryota > Viridiplantae > Streptophyta > Magnoliopsida > Zingiberales > Musaceae > Musa > Musa acuminata. Next base: position 15,589,922 of record NC_088344.1, on the reverse strand, counting down.
AGCATAAGCCAAACCTAAGTAATTTAAGGCACAATTAAGGGAAATTTTGTATCTAACGTAACTTGAGAAGAGGAGAAGGAATTGAAGGAGAAGAGAAAGAGAAAGAATTGAAGAAGAAGAAGAAGTTTTATCTTGGTTTAAGGCTTTGCATCAATTCTCCAACATTTGGAAATCAAAACTATTTAAGACAAGCGTTCTAACCCATCCTAGAGATAAATTTTGATCCTTTTCACCTTGATTTTGAGAAAATTGGAAGATTGTGGCTGCATGTAAGATATCTATGCCGTTTATAGATCAAATGTTGAATCTGGAATTTTTTAGATTTTGACCTTTCAGTACTCGTGTGGCCATAACTTTTTGCACCAAATTTGGATTGAGGAAAAACCTCTTTCATACGAAAGAAGACTTATAGAGCTTTCATTTGATATAAAAAAAATGAAATATTTGGAATAAATTTACCTATCCAAACATATGAATGAAAAGACCTCATGTATTCGGTAAAACAGATATTATAGCTTCTGACCTTCTATTACTAAATTACTTATAACTCTCTAGTGAAAATTCTGAATTATTCAAAACTTAGTTCTTTGGAAACTAGATTCACATATCTTTCTTTTAACACCTAATTTGGAAATTTTGAAGTATTTTTTCCTTCTGAAACATCTATTTAAATTGATTCTATCAATTCTGTAAAATAGAGATGATCAATTCTAATCTTTTATTACTAAATTGCTCGTAACTCTTTAGTGAAAATTCTGAATTATGGATTCTTTGGAAACTAGATTTGCATATCTTTCTTTTGACACCTAATTTGGAAATTTTGAAGTATGTTTGCCATTTGAAACATATGTTTAAATTGATTCTATTAATTCTACAAAACAGAGAGGATCAATTCTGACCTTCTATTACTAAATTGCTCATAACTCTTTAGTGAAAATTCTGAATTATGTAAAACATAGTTCTTTTGAAACTAGATTCATATATCTTTCTTTTGATACCTAATTTGGAAATTTTGAAGTATGGTTACCTTTTGAAACATTTGTTTAAATTGATTCTATCAATTCTGCAAAACAGAGATGATCAATTCTGACCTTCTGTTACTAAATTGCTCATAACTCTTTAGTGAAAATTCTGAATTATGTTTACCTTCTAAAATATCTGTTTAAATTGATTCTATCAATTCTACAAAACAGAGATGATCAATTCTGACATTCCGTTACTCTATTCGTTGTAACTTCCTATTAGGAACTAAAAAAAAAAAATACAAATCCAAGTTCATCTGAAAATAGATTGATACAGCTTTCCATTGATACCTATTTTTAGTGAATTGGAGTATGCTTGGTCACTCAAACAAATCAGGAAATGTACCATTCGAATTCCGCCAGAATTGAAAACATTGTTGAGTTTTGCCTATTCAAGTTTCATTCTATCATAAATTTGATTTCTGCTAAATTCTTCTTCAATTGAGCTTTATATTAGTCCTTTGAAATTCTTGTATTGTTCATCCTGAAATTATTGTATGTCTGAAATTTATTATGTAATGCTTTGTTTGCATTTCCTTGTTTGATAAAGGCACATGCATATCTCCTTGTTCCGCATGTGCTTTCGATATGTGCCAATATTATTGTTCATACTACCCTTTTGTACTCTGGTGTCTTGTGAGATATTGTGAACCTTTGCCAGAAATGATAAAGGGAGTTATGCATAGAGCCCGCGATGCTCTGCCGGCCCCTATTGACTTCACTTAGACGTGAGTGGATGGAGCTCCAAAACGTGGGAGACTTATACTTGGTAGTCATCTTGAAATGGCTGAATCACATTATGTATGTGGTCCCATAGTACCCTCTATGTTTTTGATATGATATCCAAAGCTTTGCTTATGAGTTTATATTTATGCTTTAGATAAAAATGGAATGCATGCTACATCAAAAAATGACATACAAGCTTGTGTTTATTATTCGGTTCGCTTGTTATACTTGAAGTATTTCATATGTCATTTTTATGCTCCCAAACACTCTTACGCCTTTGATATGCACCTAAATGCTTCATGTGCCATTTGATAGACGCCTAAATGCTTCTTTTGCCAATGAAATGCTCCAATTTCCTTTCTCCTATTGTTATGTCTAACACCTATTTTCGAATGAGGTAACCTTTTGTGATTTTTATATCAAATAAGATGATTTCAAATGAACACTGGTATTTCTGCTTTTGTTATCTTGATACTAAGCCTGCTTGAACTTCTCCTATCGCCATGGATATGTTAGTTGTTTGCTGAGCTCTTTATGCTCATCCCGTTGCTATATAAATTTTTCATGGTAGCTTGTCACATACTGAAAAGCTAGAATTGGGTTGAAGTAGTGAAAGGCTAGAAGAATTTTGGGCTAATCTTTGTTGGTTGATAGATTTTTATTGTATAGTATACTTTACTTTTGATATAATGTTAAGGATATGTTGATACTTATGTGTTGTAAAAGTTTAAAGAACCGCTCATGTTTATGGAATGATAAGTTTAAGTTGTATAAAGATAAGAACTCATGGTAAATAATTATCTTTTTATGATTGTATATATTTCTACGATTATGGATTTGTATTGTGGTTGATGTTTAGTTGAGTTGCCTTTGGATTTTATGAATCTCTGAGTGAAGTGGAGTATGATTTATGTAACGTACAATTTTATGAATTATGAATATTGATTTGAATGGTTCTTAGTATCCTCAAATTTTTAGATTAGATCTTGGATTGAATTGACGATGAATTATAATATTATTGATTTTAGACAGGGTCACACCTCCTGAATGTGATAATTCGGGAGGTGTGACACCACCGCCTGATAGGGGCGGTACCATTGCTGGCAGCAATAACTATCGATGGTGCCATCGTTTGATAGGGGCAGTACCACCACCTAGAATTCTTGGGAGATTGAGTCTCCCAAGCGGTGCCACCGTCGGCCAGGAATTCAAGGGCTGAATGGGCACCATTCGGCCCAATTCAGCCCTATCAAGGGCCCAATTGGCTCCTAATTAAGTTAGTGAGATTATCTCCTAATTCTAACTTAATTTACACTCTAATTACGATAATTAAGACATGTTTACTGCACTTTTTATTCCGGTGCATCAATTGTTCTTCCGACGAACATCCGACGAACTCTTAGCAATGCTCCGGTAGACTCTCGGCAAACTCTTGGACTTTGCAACGATCTTCTTGGTGAGTTCCAATGAGCTTCTATGGCAAGCTCCTAGACTTCTCGGTTGGTTCCTGCAGAACTTCCAATGAACGTCCGGACTTCCGATGAACGTCCGAACTTCCGACGAACTCTCGAACTCCTAATGTGATCTTGATCTTGACTTCGGCACAACACCTGCTTTATGTCTTATGGCCATCGTAGTTAATCCTACATACTTTTCTTAACATATAAATTAGATCAAACAATTACAATTGACTTCATCATCAAAATCTAAGATTCAATAAGTTATGCTAATGTCGATTTTGCTAGCTACCAAATAGATAGAAAAAGTATATCCAAAACATGTCAATTTTTAGAACACGCACTTGTCTCTTGGTCTTCCATGAAACAAAACTTGATTGCATTATCTACAATCAAAGCTAAGTATATAGTAGCAGGTGCATGCTGTGCTCAAGTTATATGTATGAAAAACACTTTAGAGGATTATGGAATTCACCTAAAAAACATAGTGCGATAACACTAGTGTAATATGCTTAACAAAAAATCCTATTCAACACTCTAGAACTAAACATATTAATATTAGACATCACTTTATACGAGATCATGTTAATAACCATGACATATCTCTAGAATTTATTGATACAAAACATTAATTAGTTGATATTTTTACAAAACCATTGATTGAGGAATAATTTGATTTTATAAGAAGAGAATTAGGTATGTTCAATTTTTCTGATACATGAGTTCCTCTTTAAATTTTTCTCCAGATTTTCTTAATCGAGTTCTCTTTTTCACGATCATTCACTATTATTTCTTCACTTGAGATAAGATTTGAATCATGGATTTATGGTATGTTTAATGAGCTATATGAATTTTTCATATAAATTTTCTCCTCTTACGAAAGTAGAACTTCAAAAACCTTATATGATGTTTGTGTAAATTAGTATATGCACCACGTACTGATAAATCTTGCGCACTAGAACCACACAAATGTTGGTACCACACAAGTTTGCACCACACCATAATAAAGTTAGTGCTCGCTATAGGTGGTGGCACCGCCCAACCGACGGTACCACCACCCGTAACTTGCCCTATAAAAACATAAGTTAGGGTCGACGGTAGAACCGACCCCAACACACTCTACATCTCTTCAAATAGTCCCAAATCCCTAATTCATCTTGCTCTCCCTCTAGTAACTCAAAAGAATCCTCATCCTCTACAAAATCAAGGATCAATCTCAAAACCTCCTTTGGTGATCACAAGAAGGTTAAACTACTAAGGTAATCCCTAAACCAAATTGTTTCCTTCTTTGTATTACTTGTTCTTGCCTCTCATTTGTTCTTAATAATTGTAGTCTCCATAACTTCTAGAAGATCCTCAAGGGACAACAAAGGGAAGAGGAGATTAGATGAAACCTATGACTCCCTACTTTTGCCCTTAAATTTCCAACCATAGAATCTAGAAATATTCATAAGGGTAAATATATAGATTTAGAGGAATTGAGTAATTTGGAACAAATTCAGTGGTTTGATATCCTCCCAATCCTTCAAATAAGTGAACCTATCTATCCTAGACTTGTTAGGTTATTTTATAACAACTTACATGTAGATGAACATGATAGGGTCTCTACTTATCTCTTAGGACAACATATACCCATTACGGATAGCGTAATTTGTAACCTCATAGGAATTGCTGAGAAAAGGAGAGGTTATTACTTTAGAGGATAATAGGATGAAAAATTAGTTGGAACCAATTATTCTAATGCCTTAGGTATAATTTTTGGTAATCTAAACTTGTCTATCTTTCTGAAAAGCTGTAAACATTTACTACCTTTCAACACCAAATTGCTTCATTACATCTCGATAAGTATTATACTCCCAAAACAATATCATTATGATGAAGTTAGCCAAATGGAATTAGGAACGATGTATTGGATCATGAAGGGATATGACAATTATTTTGGTTACCTAATACAACAAAACATGATTAAACTATCAAAAAAGGACATGATGTTTCTATATAGTGGCTTGATCACTAGACTAATCTATGCATATGACATAGTCATTCCACCTAATGAAGAAATCCTGAAACTAGATAGGTTCAACATCATAAATAGAAACCTGCTAAAAAGATTAAGATGCATCGTCAAAAATGGGACTTGGACTAGATTACCTAAAAGGACTGATCCCCTCCCACCTGATCCAAAACTTGAAACATCAATATTTAGGGGAAATTAATCTCCTCATACTGGTCCCTTTGAGGCAATACCTCCAACAGAGCAAGCACCCTTCTCATCTATCGACAACATAGGGACTTGAACGGATCGATTTGAACAACGTCAAGATCAAATTTTAACTGAGTTGCAGCAGATTCATCGATAACTAAATACTTTATTTAGACATTTTGACTTACCAACACCTGAATAGCTAATGTATATATTTTTGTTGATGACAAAAGGGGAGAAGTTGACGGAATCTCTCACTTTAATGTTGTGAACTTTTGATGTTATATTCACTTTGATATTGTGATCTCTTTAATGTTGATAACTTTTGATGTTGTGATCTCTTTAATGTTAAGAACTTTTAAATGTTAGAAGTTGACGGGATCTCTCACTTTAATGTTGTGAACTTTTGATGTTGTGTTCAATATTGTGATCTCTTTATTGTTAAGAACTTTTAAATGTTACCATGCAACGATGTAATGTTGAATTCTTCTTAATATTGTGAACTTGAATGTTACCATGCAATAATGAAAGTATCATAAAGATTATATTAAGATGATGTATTATGCAAGTATTGATGTAAGGCTATGCCCGAAGCATTTTATCATGCATAAAGTGATGAAATTGTGCATTTAATATCTTGATGACTTGAAATTATGATGAAGCACAATGCATATGATTTCTAATTAAAATCGATTAAAGCTTGAATTCAAGGTTGTGAATTCAAGGTTGTATTCTCTCAAGTATGGCATATAGATAGAGCTAGTTAAGGTTAACTCCGTTACCAATTGGTTATCATCATAATAAAGAGGGAGATTGTTGAATCTCAGATTTTGATGATGAAATCAATTGGTAAATTGTTTGATCTAATCTATATGTTAAGATAAGTGTACAGGATTAACTATGATAGCGGTAAGGCATAAAGTAGATGATGGGCCAGAGTCAAAGATTCGGACGATGTACCAAAAGTATGTCAGGAGCTCACCGAGAGTTTATCGGAAGATCGCTGAGAGTTCATTGGAAGATCACTGAGAGTTCATCAGGAGTTCCCCGGAAGCTCACCGGAAGAATCACCGAGAAGTTTACCGAGAGAAAAATCGACATACCGGACATAGATTACTTGCGTTAATCGTAGTTAGAACATTAGTTGAGCTAGGATTGGGAGGTAATCCCACTAACTCAGTTAGGGGCTAACTGGGCCCTTAAAAGGGCTGAATTGGGCCGGTTAAACAACTCATTCAGCACTTGAAGTCACGGCCGGTGATAGCACCGCCTAGGACTCAATCTTCCAGATGCTTTGGGTGATGGTACCGCCCAGACTGGGCGATGGTATCACCGACAGTTAATGTTGTCAAGCGGTGGTACTGTCCTATCTCAATCTCCGAAGCTCTATCAAGCGATCGTACCACCCAAACTAAGCGGTAGTACCACCCAATGTCAATCTGTAGGTGGTAGTACCACCCAATAATCATAGTGGTACCATCAGTATCCCGAAATCCGAGGATGTGATAATTTTTTGCTCTAATTCTAAAGCCATTGGGGCCTATAGATATTCCATCCTTTTCTACATGAAAGGGCACAAAAAGTGTGAATAGAATCTTAAATTCTTAGGGTGTTAAAAGTATTGTAAAAGTACAAAGAGTCCTCCTCCTCCCTTTCAGTGTTGTGATAATTCAAGAGAGGTGTGAGGCTTGTAAGGGTTATCTCTTAAACCCGTGAAAAGGAGAAAGCACTATAAAGAGGTGGTTGGTCTTCGCTTATTGAAGGAAGACCATTAGTGGACGATAGTGACCTCAACGGAGGAGGAATCGAAAGTGGATGAAGGTCACACCGATTGAACCACTATAAATTCTAGTTTGCATTTCTATTATTGCTATTTACTTACTTTGCAATAGCTTCACTTCCTCCTTACTTGGCTTTCACTACCCTTACGAAGATTAGACGTCGAGCTGGAGGATTGATCGACATGTCAGTAGAAGGCTTCGGTCCATAAATTCGGGCATCGGGCCAAGAAGATCAAACATTATTCCAAGGAAATCGGATATTGTGAGAAGACAACAAACTGATTAGGCAATAGGCCGAAGGAGAGGACGATACACGAATTCATGGACCGAAGCCTTCTGCTGACACGTCGATCGATCCTCTAGCCCAATGTCTAATCTTCTGACATGTTTGCTTTAGCCCAACATCTGATTCCTCTTGCTTTAATTGATTTATCTTTTCTGATCGAAGCTAGTCCTGCGTCACTTAAATGCACATTAGATGACAAATACATCAATTGATTTCATCATCAAAATATGAGATTCAATAATCTCCCCCTTTTTGATGATAACAACCAATTAATGACGGAGTTAACCTTAACTCCCCCTATCAATATACAATATTGATAGAACCTTGAATTCAAATTGAATTCAAGTCAAGGTGATTTTAATCATGAAATCATTATGAGTCCAAGCACTATGTCAACATAAAATCATACATAATCCAAATTTCAATACATCATTCCATGTATGATTGTCATCATTGTTAGGAACGAGTCAGCACTAAGGGGGGGGGTGAATTAGTGCAGCGGTAAAAATCACGCGGTTCTGAAAATCTCTTCGTTTCGTATGATAAAAATTGATTTCAGAAACATGAAAGCGTATGCGAGTGTAGGCGTAGTAAAAGCATAGTAAGAAGGTAAGGAGGTTTGTAGTAAGATAAATTGCACAAAAGAAAAGGCAAACCGGATTTTTATAGTAGTTCGGTAGTCGTGACCTACATCCACTCCATCGATTCCTCTTCCGTCGAGGCCACCGGCATCCACTATTGATCTTCCTTTAATAGGCAAAGATCAACCTCCTTCTTACACCCCTCTTCTCTTTTCATAGGTTTAGGAGACAACCTTTACAAGCACACACTCCTCTCTAAATAGAATTCTAAGTTTAAGTTAGAGGAGGGGATTTTTCAAGAGATTTCTACAGAGTTTTCTCACTTTTAAACTCTTTGTGCTTATGTTTTTTAACCAAGGATAAGATGGGTATTTATAGGCCTCAAGTTGGTTCAAACTTGGAACCTAAAAACATCTCATCCCGGGTTTCCTAGGTACGGGCGGTACCACCACTTGTGCTGCGTGGTACCACCACCTAGTATCCTGACACTAGGCGATACCACCGCCCAGTCTCGACGGTACCACCGCCTGACAGAGCTCGGAGACCGAGCTCTAGCGGTACCACCACCTGATAGGGGCGGTACCATCGCTAGTAGCATTTACTATCGGCGGTACCACCTCCCAGACCACTTGGGAGATTGAGTCTCCCAAGCGGTGCCACCACCGGCCAGGGTTTCAGCATCCTGGTAGGGCCTTGAATTTGGCCCAAACTAGTCCAACTTCGGGCCTAGTTGGCCCCTAACAGAGTTGATGGGATTACCTCTCAATCCCAACTCCAATTATGTGCTAACTATGATTCCTAAGAAATATTCTAAGCATTCTAGTTCCGGTATGTCAATTGCTCTTCTGACGAGCTTCCGACGAACTTCCGACGATCCCTCGATAATGTTCCGGTAGACTCCCAACAAGCTCCTGAACTTTACAATGATCTTTTTGACATGTTCCAATGAGCTTCTTTGGCAAGCTCCTGGACTTCTCGGTTGGTTCCGGCAGAACTTCTGACGAACGTCCGGACTTCCGACGAACTCTCGAACTCCTAACGAAACCATGTTCTTGACTCCAGGACTTCATTTTGGTTTATGCCTTGCTATTATAGTTATTCCTACACACATAAAAACATACTTTGATCTAGACAATTATTACTAAGCATGAATCATGTCGTCCAGCATGTCATTGGTCCATCGATGCTTCGTCCGATTCTTCAGCGCATCGTCCTCTCTTGTGGCCTATTGTCCAATCGGTTAGTTGACCTCCACAACTCCGATATCCTTAGTGCAATATCCACTCTTCTTAGTTTGATGCCTAAATCCATGGCCCGAAGCCTTCTATCGATACGTCGACCGATCCTTCGGCACGACGTCCAATCTTCTGACATGTTTTCCTCCGGCCCAACATGATTCTTCTTGCTTTAATTGTCTCATCCTGATCAAAGCATCCTGCGTCACTCAAAACGCAGATCAAATCATAAACACTTATCAATTGGTTTCATCATCAAAATATGAGATTCAACAATCTCCCCATTTTTTATGATGATAACCAATTGATGACGGAGTTAACCTTAACTCCCGAAGTTTAAACAAACTCCCCCTATCAATATGTCATATTGATAGAACTCTTGGATTCAAAAATCCAAGCAATATGTTATCATAAACTTATGCATAACATCATCATACTTCTCCTCCTTTGTCTTTAACAAAAAGGAGAAGTTCCAAGTATCAATTGTTTGACATAGAAGTTCAAATCATTGCATAAAAAAAACATAATATCAAGTTTTATCATCATGCAATTTGTAAGCTAGAAAATTTAGCAAGTGTTACATCATATTAGAATATGCAAGCTAGTAGATTTTATATCATTTAAGAGCATGCAAGCTAGCAAGTTTTCAAAAACAAATGCAAGATAGCATTCTTGTTGAAGTGTGCAAGCTAGTGATTCTTGCTTCCTTTTGCAATATGCAAGTTGTAAGTTTTGCTTCTTGAGATTAGCAAGATAGCACTTTTGATTTTAAGATGAGCAAACTAAAAAGTTTTGTCGCTTTTGTAATATGTATGTTTATAATTTTTGCTTCTTTTAGATGTGCAAGCAAGCAAGCAAGTTGTTTTTACATTTTCTTGACTTGTGCAAGCTAGCTAACAAGCTAGCTATCTTCTCCTTTGTTATTGTCAAAAAGAAAGGAAGAATATAGTTTTATATCTTATTTTCCCTTTACAACAATTTTCAAATCATGACAAAGAATAAATAACAAAGATGAAAAATCAAGTCATGAATGTTAAAACAATTTTTCATCATAAATATTTCATCATTGCATGCATGATTATCATAAGTTGAAGTATTTCATACATAATATCAAATCATCATTCATAATTACATCAATGTTCTACTTATAACATGAGGTTTACAACCACAAATACAAAGGACTTTACACATCATGTCATGAAAGATAATATCAAATATCATGTGAATACTAATAGACATGATTCATTTTGATAAGTATTCTTTTTAATAAAATACAAGAAGTCATTAGAGAATAAAAGTGAGGAATCTTGATTTATATAAAGAAATTATCAAGTTTTGATTCCGAGAATTCAAGATCAATGATATAGATAAAGATTTTCCTATAGCAAATAAAGTCATGAGAGAACACAGATGATCTTGATTCATGTATAATATCTCTCAATTTATTATAAATCATAAAAATTATAATTCCAAAAAATCATGATTCATCTAGAAAATCTTCTCTTAAGAAAATACCAAGAAGAATCGTAGGAGAACAAAGAAGAGATCTTGATTTAAAAAAAATCTCAAGTAATTCCAAGAAACAAGATCATGATTTGGATAAAAATTTATTCGAATTTAAATCATCAAAATCATTTTCAAAGTCCAAGAAATTCATAAAAATGATACAAATAGATTCATCAAAATAAATAAGATAGAGAAAAAGAATTTTCAAGAAACATGTTTTCCTCTTTTTAGTTGTTTCAATTCATATGATTTATTTCATTTATGTCAAATAAAAACATGTACCATGTTTAAAACCGAAAGTGCAAGATTTATTACGACAAAGATCAATAAGGCATAAATCACCCAAAAATCATCACTACTTCAAATCATTATGCATAATTTCGAAAGATAAATTCATTAAGCATGATCATTATGCATCATTATATTATTTCATCAAGTATGATTTCATCAAGTGTTTTCAATCAAAAGAAATATAGAAATCATTAAGAGACACATTATCATTAAAACATCTAGCATGATTTAAGTCTAACATTTTATTTCTTTATCATAACACATGTAATTTTCATAATTATTTTTAAAATTACTAGATAAGCATGATTCCTAATTTTTTGTATTTTCATTTATTAAATATGCAATTTTTTTAAATTAAAAATAACTCATAAAAAGCATCATGTAATTTCAAAATAAACTAAGGGCATTTTAATTACCTCATTGTCGAATGTCGTTAAGGCATAGTTTGCCACCTTGCCTTTGTTGATTTTCTTCTCGTCTTCGGATGAGCTCGATTCGTCCCAAAGTGGTTCCCTCTTCTTGCGTTCATAGCAAGTAGTTACGTTCTTTTTGTTCTTTAATTTTTGTTTCATGAACTTTTTAAATTTCATAGTAAGGAGTTCAAGTTTACCATCACTTGAGCTTATGCTCGAGTGGTCTTCAATTGTTCTAAGTTCGAAATCCTTCCTGTTCTTTGGAAGGTTATTCTCAAGTTCTTTGCGTGCATTGCACGTCATTTCATAGGTCATCAAAGGCCTTATAAGTTTTTCAATTGGAAAATGGTTCGAGTTCTTTGATTCTTATATTGCCGTTATTTTTGAATCCCAATTTTTAGAAAGCAATCATAAAATCTTGTTAACGAGTTCAAAATCCTAAAAACTTCTATCAAGTGCTTTTAAACCATTGACGACATCCGTAAAACATATGTACATATCTCCAATGGTTTCGCTTGGTTTCATATGAAATAGTTCAAAATCGTGCATTAAAAGATTAACTTTAGAATCTTTTACTCTACTCATGCCTTCGTATGTGATTTCGAGAGTGTGCCATATTTCGAAGGTCATTTCGTAAATAGAAACCCGATTAAACTCAGTTTTATCCAAAGCGCAAAATAGAGCGTTCATAGCTCTAGCATTTAAGGAAAAAGTCTTCTTCTCCAAATCATTCCAATGGTTCATTAGAAGAGAAGACCTTCGAAATCTGCTTTCGATAATATTTCATAAATTAAAATCTAACGAAAGCAAGAAAACTCTCATTCGAGTTTTACAATATGTGTAGTCCATCCCATTGAACAAGGGAGGACGAACAAGAGAGTAACCCTCTTGAAATTCGAAAAGAGATATTTATATTTGGGTGTTAAACCAAATATAAAAAACGAGGCTCTGATACCAATTGTTAGGAACGAGTCGGAACTAAGAGTGGGGGTGAATTAGTATAGCGGTAAAAATCATGTCGGTTCTGAAAATCTCTTCATTTCATATGATAAAAATCGATTTCAGAAACTTGAAAGTGTATGTGAGTGTAGGCATAGTAAAAGCACAATAAGAAGGTAAGGAGGTTTGCAGTAAGATAAATTGCATAAAAGAAAAGGCAAACCGGATTTTTATAGTGGTTCGGTCATCGTGACCTACATCCATTCCGCCGATTCCTATTCCGTCGAGGCCACCGGCATCCACTATTGATCTTCCTTTAATATACGAAGATAAACCTCCTTCTTACACCCCTCTTCTCCTTTTCATAGGTTTAGGAGATAATCTTTACAAGCACACACTCCTCTCTAAATAGAATTCTAAGTTTAAGTTAGAGGAGGGGATTTCTCAAGAGATTTCTATAGAGTTTTCTCACTTTTAAACATCTCATCTCGGGTTTTCTGGGTACGGGCGGCACCATTGTCTGTGCTTGGCAGTACCATCGCTGACCAAGGTTTCAGCATCCTTGTTGGGCCTTGAATCTGGCCCAAACCAACCCAACTTCGGGCCTAGTTGGCCCCTAACAGAGTTGATGGGATTACCTCCTAATCCCAACTCTAATTATGTGTCAACTATGATTCCTAAGACATATTCTAAGCATTCTAGTTCCGATACATCAATTGCTCTTTCGGCGAGCTTCCGGCGATCTTTCGGTGAACTTCCGACGATCTCTCGGCAATGTTCCGACGGACTCCCAGCAAGCTCCTGTACTTCACGATGATCTTCTTGGCGAGTTCTGACGAGCTTCTTTGGCAAGCTCTTGGACTTCTCGGTTGGTTCCGGCAGAACTTCTGACGAACGTTCAGACTTCTGACGAACTCTCAAACTCCAAACGAAATTGTGTTCTTGACTCCAGGACTTCATTTTGCTTTATTCCTTGCTTTCATAGTTAATCCTACACATATAAAAACATACTTCGATCTAGATAATTATTACTAAGCATGAATCATATCGTTCGGCATGTCATTGGTCCATCAACACTTCGTCCGATTCTTCAGCGCATCGTCCTCTCTTGCAGCCTATTACTCAATCGGTTAGTTGACCTCCGCAACTCCAATATCCTTGGCACAGTTTCTGCTCTTCTTGGCTTGATGCCCGAATCCATGGCTCGAAACCTTCTATCGATACGTCGACCGATCCTTTGGCACGACGTCCAATCTTCTGACATGTTTTCCTCCGGCCCAACATGATTCTTCCTACTTTAATTGTCTCATCCTGATCAAAGCATCCTGTATCACTCCAAACACAAATCAAATCATAAACACTTATCAATTGGTTTCATCATCAAAATCTAAGATTCAATAATCATAACTTCTCCCCCTTTGTCATCAACAAAAAGGAGAAGTGAAATTATGCAATGATTTGACATTATGTCTAAAATCTTGCTAGTTGTACTTCTCCTTTCTATTGATGACAAAGGGGGAGAAGTTATGATAATAATCATGCATGAAATGATGTATTGAAATTTGGATTATGCATGATTTTATGATGACATGTTGCTTAGAAAATATAAGATTCACTTGTAATCGATTATGTCTAGATCGAGTTAGTTCAGAGTCTAATTGAGTTAGTTTATAATGTAATTAGGCCAACTCAATTAGGAGCCAACTGGGCCTAAGTTCGGGCTGTGTTGGGCCAAGTGAAAGGCCCAAACAATGACCCAAACTGGTGGAACCGTCAGTGGCACAGTCTCCGAGATTCTGTCAGGCGGTGATATCACCCAAACATAGTCTCCCAAGCGATGGTACTGTCAGACTGAGCGGTGGTACCACCCAGTGTCAGTGCTGCAGGCGATGGTACCGCTAGGACCTAGGATACCCAAGATGAGATCTTTTTTACTCCAATTTTGAAGTCATTTGGGGTCTATAAATACCCCAGCTATTCCTGCATCGAGTAGCAAGATTTTAGCATGAAATTGAGTTGAAAAAAGGGGAAAATATTTGAGAAAAAAATGAAAAACTTTTTTAGGATTTAGGATCACTTCTTCTTGGTATTCAGAAGTTTGTCTAAAGAGAGAAGTGAGGTATAAGAAAGAGAGGCTTGTAAAGGTTATCTCCTAAATCTATGAAAATGAGAAAGATTGTAAAATGGTAGTTGATTTTTGCCCATTGAAGGAAGATCATTAGTGGATGCCAGTGGCATTGATAGAAGAGGAATCGGGAGTGGATATAGGTCACGACGATCGAACCACTATAAAACTTAGTTTGTATTTCTATTTGTGCAATTTACCTTTACTACAAACTGCCTTACTTGCTTTACTTTCTCATTACACTCTTACGACTTTCAAGTTAAATACATTTTCGATATCGATTTTATCGAAACAAAGATTTTTTAAACCGACGTCATTTTTATCTGCTGCACTAATTCACCCTCCCCCTCTTAGTGTCAACTTGATCCTAACAATAATAATAAGCAAAAAGACCGTGTTAAGTCACACATGTCATCACTCACGTGATTGGCTTACGCCTACCTATGACTAGCATCTCTTGGGGCTCTGACTCACCCAAGAGCAACAGGTCCAAGAGTTGATAGTGTTTAGTTACTCACAATTAGCCATGAGTCAAGTAGAGGGGAGCTACGAAGCCTGAGATGTGACCATGGCGAAGTACCTTGTCAAGGTGCGACGGTTAGTTCTTAGCTTCTCCTAACTCAATGTACTATGGGTCCCTTAGGCAGAAAATGCTCAGGCTGATGCACTAGCCAGATTAGCCTCCACCTGAGCTCCGAGGGGGGGCTAGCTAATAACCAGTACTGGGATTGCAATATGTTTGGCAACACTAGTTTGGTTGGCTTTTATGGTTATTTCGGGCTTGTAAATATAGGTTGTGTGCAGTCATTACACAGAGAGAAAAACTGCCCAGAAATAGGCCATATAAGTAGTCATTTTAGGGTTTTTCTAGTTCCACATAATAGTGTAAAGTTTCAGCTAGTATAACACCTAGGAGCGACCCGGGTGGCACATGGCTGGATGGGCCTTTCGGGTAGTGTCTAGGGCTAATTTACTGTCTTATTCTGCAATAGTATTATGTGGGCACTTATGGAGACTTTTGATCATAGTAAACCATTTGAGACCCTTTATTACATGATCATTCGGAGCTTATGAAGTTTATATTTATAATTTGCATTGTCTATCAAGTGTTTGTTGAAATGATTGTTTATGAATCTCGAGTTAAATACTTTTTTTAACATGTTTTCTCTTTTATAGATCTTTAACAGACCATAAAAGGTTTCGGGGAGGTTGACTATTTATGGACGGATACAAAAGGTGTCGCATGACTTAAGCAAAACTAGCTAAGTATGTTATACCAGGGCAAAATATACCCGAGTCATGTGAGTCGGGAGACTCAACCTGCCCCTACATTTGTCTCCTTCACGATATAGAGGAACAGGTTTGCAATGAGCCTATCAGTTGAATTAAATGTCACACTACGGACCCCTTTAACAGAAGCCTTAATGCACACCTTACAGGGGAGACAAATGATAAAGAATATATTGATGGCCAATCATCATCTGACACCTAATCATCACATCAAGGCTAACATGGATAGAAAAGGTCCAAATCACCCTCCGTCTATTTGGCCCCATGGACAATAGTCCGAGAGAGACTATTCAAGCCTATCTCTCCCCTATCATCCACGTGAACAAAACTCCAAAAGGAAAACATTAGGATAATTACATATTATCCTCCAAGTAGACTAGATATAAAAGTTAACCCTTATGTCGTCCAAGAAAAAAATCCTCATCCAATGTAGATATGGACCACTAACTTTAGCATTGAAAGATAGTTTCCCAAGAGATCGATAGCTCCTCCTTTAGGCATTCCTATATCCTTGAGTTCGAACACATCGACTCGACTCAAAGGCAAAGTCTTCGTCAGGCAAAAGAAGATGCGTCTGCAGGACGAAATCCTGCCATCCAAACAGCTGTACTAGGAAAAGCTTGTTTCCCGTTGCCCCATCTACCCACATAAATTACAGACATCGAAGCCACTTGAGCGTCCACTTTTGAAGCCCTTTGCCACTGCATCTGTCCCAATGTGATGGTCAGAACATGTTCCAACTTTCCTCTTTTAACTTTTTTGACAGGGCCTGTCTATGTACCCATTGTGACATACGCAATGTAACATCCATAAAGCGGTGGAATCTACAAAAAGGAAACCTCATGTTGAGATGCGTGAGTGGTTCAGATGCCGAGTGTTTCAAGAGGATCGTGCATAGCTGCACCTCAATATTTGCATAGCTATAGCTGCATCTCCATATTTATTATAGATGACATGCCAGGGGAATCTCTACAGCCTTTATATATTATCGTCACTTTTTTTTTCCCCTTAGCTTACTTATATAATTAGGACGCAAGTATTGCTATCCAAGAAAGGAGATCCATGATAATTTACGACCATACGTTTATAATTATTAGAATACGAAATTATATTCTGGTTCAGTGATCAACTTTATCGGAGTTAACTTGCAATCGGTGACTATCGAACCAATGCTTTCATCAACAGCTGGAACCATTGATGAAACCTTTCGGTGTATCATGCTTGTTCATCATTTATGCACGAACAAAAAGTCCTGCTGAAGTATTATCACGTGGCAGATCAAAAAGTAGTATCATTTCTGTTCAACAAAACATATTGAAGTTCACCATTCATTATGCAGCCCAATAGTTTCTCCTGATCATTCGAGTTATTTCAAACCAAATGAGGCCCAGCAAATGATCACATCAAAAATGTTCCGTTTGTTGTACATGCTGTACTGCAGCCTGAAGAGACAAGTGATACAACTTGTTTGGTTACATCCGACCATGATGTTCATCGAAAACTTTAACCTACAAAACTTTTAACTTGACCACGAACGGATTCAGAGTATTTGGTAGCCGACTTAATTTTCATGAAGTTAATTTCTAATGTAGCTGAGATTCCCAAACATCAAATGTAATCTTCCCTGAATCACTGGAGGTGCATATATCATATCTCAAGGTCATCCAATGAAATTTCTTGAGGTGAGAGCATCTTCAGTTTCTGCAATATGAAAAAATTAAAAAAAAACTATGAAATGAAAAATCATCACATTTTCTCGGATTGTGATCGAATTTTCAATTTTTGCAGAGTTTATGAAAGAGAATCAAATTAGCGATAAAACAAGGTAATCATAAGGTCCAACCGAACTACAAGTAATTGTTGAGGCTATAAGTAGTTACGGTTCTTAAATTACTGGTTTAACATAATACTAAACTGAAACTGAACTGGTTCATCGACCAGTCCCACTAGTTCGTCCATTTCTTGCTGACACAATATTTCCAAAAGCTATTGCCAGAACCACAACTGAATTGAGAACCAGAAAATTGAGAAATAACTGTCAATTATCCAAAAAGATTTGAGAGAAAGGGCATATATCAACCAATCAAGAGGGACATAGAGAAATCAGATAAAAGGGTACATAGAACGTTACCTATTCTTAACTGGTCGAAAAGGGCAATGAATTGGAGGGCAAGGGTAATGTTAGAGACTAAGGGATAGGGTATGGAGGTCATGGAGGCATGAAGGGAAGCACCTCCAATGACTTGACATGTTGATGGATGTGAGGCATAGAGGTGAACGAGAGAGGAAGAGATAGGGAGAAGGGTGGGGGGGAGAGAAGGGAGGGAGAGGGGCGTTAGACTGGAAGAAGTTCAAAATTGAGGATATATATATATATATATATATATATATATATATATACAGGACTGAGTTATGTGGGGTTTTAAAGATATATAATATCTCTGATTTGGTCATTCAGCCTTTCTGTGCCGTCAAACCAAATTGGACTCGAAATGAAAGAGAAAAGAAATCTCAAACTCAAATCAAATTGACTACTTTTGTTATCTCGGTTTCTTACTTCAACTAGTTTGTCTGTTGTTTGGTTTATGATCTTATTTTATTTTTCAAACATCCCTACTGCCTAAAGTGGTAGATGAGCACACAGAGGTGAGAAGATAGCATGCAGGAAGTTAAGTGTAACAGACTTTGCTAGTTCTGATACCATTTAATATTGATAACTGTAACCAATTTGACTCAAATATTATTCTGTAAACCTCTCCATAGTGGTTCCATGAATTTAGCTTATCATTATGAAAAAAGAGTAATAGTTGCTTTCTTACAGCTGAGGCAAGTAATAGTCTTCTTTACACAATGTTTTCTCATTAAAATATATCATAAAAAATGTGTTATCTTATCTACATAATTTACATTTATGCAACTCTTATGTGTTTTCCATATGGAAGGAGTCCAAAGTATCAGTATAATAAGGAATAATTCACATTTAAGACTCCTTTAAATGAAAAAAAACCATAATATGGCATACCATCAATTCCAATCTATTGATGTTCTAGGATAAACTGAACTCACAGTGATAAACTGGGAAGGATCATCAATACTGGATGAGCCGAGGATGATTTCCCTCTTCAACTTTGTGGTAAGCTTGTGGACAACACGTAGCTGATATAAGGAAACAAAATGATTGATTAAAATATTGTCCAACAAGAAAACTCCACAGTATGAACAAAAATATAGCAAAGCTACCTCAGATCGAGTGGCTCCACCAATGATAAATATAAAAATGCGCTGGCCCATCTTTTTAAAATCACTTGATGAATGCCTCAACACAGAATCACTGCAAAAGCCCATTGGTCAACAAAATATGAATGCAGCCCCAAAATCTGGGATGTCTGAAATTTAATCAAGGGAACATCTAAATAACAACACATACAACCTATACTTAGAAGCAGCAGAAAGATACTGGAGATAATAGCATACCTTGAATATCCATCATCAGAACTTCGTGGCCTAGCCCATGTCGCCCGCCTAGATCTCATGGATTGAGCTGGTGCATGGTGAGTTGTGGAAGCAGATGCATCTTGTGAGGTCTCATGAAAACTAGAACTTGGGTCATTCATACAAGGATACTCATCCTTCGGTAGTTCACCTTTGCTAAGTTTCTCAATCAGCTCCTAGACATAATATAGAATTTCAAACGACCGACAAGTTACAAGAATAACACTACAGGTAGCCCAAGTATATTTGACTAAAGCAAAAAAATCTAATATGAGAGCATTCATAACATGCTTCAATGCAGTCTTATTCAACTTTTTGTGATCACAAACACAGAAAACAGGTACAGATATTAATGAGCATATGCTATAATAGATAGGAATAAGAAACATTGATGTAAGAGGTGAAGAATATATAAGGGTATATATTCAAGGGTATTCAACTGTAGCAAATTTCATTCTTTCCTATCAATTTTAATGAATGTTAAGAAAACATCGATACTAGAAGCTTCAGAGGTTCATCGAATTCAATTAATAAAAAAAAGTTTAGGATAACTATAGCTGAAAGGGAGAAAAAAAACTATCCATTCTCAGACCATCTTGCAAGTTGCAGTACTTTTGATGTCATCTTACTACTAGATATTATCACCAAGGTATGCAATTTCGAATAGTGTCGTCCAGTACAGGCGGTACGTACCGATCCGACAACATACCGGTATGCGGACCGCCCGCTACCGGATGGAACGTGCTATAGTTCTACAGTGCTACACTATAGCAGTGCTACAGTAAGATGAAGAAATATTTAAAACCGCTCGGTAACAGTGATACAATGCTCCAACGGTCAAATTGACCGTTGGAGCCCTTTCTCATAGTATTTAAACCCTTCTTCTCCTCCTATTTCACTACATTACATTCTCATACTCTCTTATACTATCTCAAATTTGACCGTTGGAGCCCTTTCTCATAGTATTTAAATCCTTCTTCTCCCCCTATTTCACTACATTACATTCTCATACTCTCTTATACTATCTTAAACTCTTTTTTTTATACATTTGTGCTCTCCTAAACTCTACAAAAGAATGATTTTTAAATTGAATCGAGATGAATTTGGAAAGATTAAGAGGAAAAACTTTCTAATCAACATGTATGTTTACATAAGAACAATCCATAATGGACTGAAATACGAACCTTGCACAAGATATTCTTCAAGCCTAAAAAAAATATGTGATACTATTCTTACCTAATTTACATTGATTTTGCTAAACTTATGCTATTACTATATTTATTTCTAACTTAAAAACCCTATCCTAAATTTTTTTTTTGTATTTTCGGAGGGTTTTACACCTAAATTAGGTGTACCGCTCGGTACGCCCTAGCGTACCGCTCGGTACACGGTACCGTACCATACTGAGCCAACCTCGAAACACCGATACGGTACGGTATTATATACCTTGATTATCACTTTTTCCAAATTAGGTCTTTGTCGTTTAGTTTTAAGCTAACTTTGTAGGTAATCAAAACTAACCTGCAGAGATCATCAAGCAATTTCTTTATGTATCAAATTTCATCCTCCTCATAGTGGCTTTTTTACCGTCTTCTCAATCACATCTTGCCAACTTGGCATAATATAGATCATCGATTATATAAGGATGTCACATACTTACCATCTTGGAATGTACCATTGCAATGGCGTTTTAGTTCTCAAGCCCTGTGCAAGTGAAGAAATCTGCACCTCTGTCCATGGTTCCTCTTTTAACCTATTTTTTATGTTTGGTTCTGTCTCTAGTAGGATGTCCACACCTCCTTCTCCCTCCACTCCAAGCCAAATCATGATGGTTGACCCAAAGCGACCCATGTAAGTTAAAGAGATACAAAACAGTATGTTATCGTCCTAAAATCCCTTTTTCTTCCTAATTCCTTGTACCTCTCAACACTCCACAAGTTAGTCTTCTCTCTCTCTCTCTCTCTCTCTCTCTCTCTCTCTACATTTCAATCGA
Organism: Musa acuminata AAA Group; assembly: GCF_036884655.1. Classification (NCBI taxonomy): domain Eukaryota; kingdom Viridiplantae; phylum Streptophyta; class Magnoliopsida; order Zingiberales; family Musaceae; genus Musa; species Musa acuminata. Next base: position 15,568,582 of record NC_088344.1, on the reverse strand, counting down.
CAACAGTTTGTATTACATTGGCATAGTTGGAAGCCAAAGCATTACCCAAACCAACTACTGGCCAGCACAAGGACAAGTCATGAAAAGTAGATCATTATCTTAATTCTACAATTGTTACTTGATCAGATCCCATTATCTTGCTGAGTCCAATGTTAACCATTATAAAAGGAATAATAGTATGCTTATAAGAACTTGGGAGTTAGGGGTGTGTTCAAATGATTCATATTGGATGCATGGATATGACATATTGGATACCAAAGGACAAAAGAGTTAGTGCAAATATGCGTCCATTTATTTCCAGTAAATGGTTGGACTGTCTGATCTCACAAAGTGATTACTCCCATTCTTCCAGAATCCCAGTTCTTAAACAACCAATTGGGCCCTATATATGACCAACATAGAACAAATCTTTGTGCTTCGTAGCAACACCTCCTTATGATTCTAAAGTTACTCCTTTTCCCTCATTATTCTCGACTTCTTCTGTTTCTGCATCAAGATGTATATTAGCAGACTTAATGATATCTTTTCTGATGCCAGCAGACTGAGTGACATTATTTAAGTAATATTCAAATGACAATCTTTATGACTTCAGCTGGTCGTCTGCAAGCACAGAGAAACCATAATTAAAGGGAAACATATGCTTGAAGAAGGTAATCTCTCTTCACAAGTGGTTTTCATGGGAGAATAGGAAATGACTTCAATAAAAAGAGGTTAAGCTAGTTCATTTTTCAGTAAAAAGCAAGCAAGACTCTAATAAGATTTCATTTAAGATTCATGAAGAAGGAAAAGTAACTCAAAAGGAAAAAAAAATCAACTAGAATTAGACTGGACTTTTTTAAAGATTCACAAACAAGACAAAGTAAATCAAAAGGGAAAAAATCAACTAGAATTAGACTAGCAAAAATTTAAGACAGCTATGACTAATCGAAGCTGAGCTGAAGACTTAAATATCATGCAACTGAGGCTATAAATGAGTAACAAAGACAAGTCCAACTTAATCTATTGACTAGTTAAAATTAAGATATTCTAGCATCATATAAAATGCTCTTATTCAACATAACAATACCTCTATCAGCGGATAAAATTTAGATAGCTGCCATGTAACTTCCTCAGATTTTCGTTCTTTTCTCACTGCATGCTTCTTCTGATAACCAAAAAATTCAAGGACTATTGTCAGAAAATAGTTGCAAAGAAAATTCATGCCAGACATGATCTCAAAAACAGAGGCAATTACCTTGTATGCATCAAATTTGAGGGTGAATCCACTTCTTGATGTCTTTTTAGTTCCATAACCTCCCAGGTAGCACATGTTATTAACAGCAATCATATCATCAGATGAAAGTTGTGCAAGCTGTAAAAACAGAGAAGTTTATTTGATACAACTAGCTGATATCATGGATGCATAGAAGAATTTCATATCAAGTTCATAAATCAACATTTTTTGAGGTCAAATGATGCTTCACAAAAAGAAAATACAATTTTCAAGCAGGCAAAATCTTAGATACACATAAAACAACTGTTGTTAAGGATATACTTCTGAGACATGGTGGATATTCAGTGTACAGACTGAAAAAAAAACCATATTTTGAAAGGATATATTGGCTTAGTTGTTTATTTTGTTAACTACATTAACAATATAAGCCAAAGTGCAGTAAATTACAGTGTTTTCAAACATACTGCTCAAATTCTCTTTAAGAATATTTATGACCGTAAAGCTGTTACTTTAATAATCTTTAGCATTCATTTTAAGCATTAGCTAAATAGGTATACAACATAATTAAAGTTTACGAGTATTTTTGTTAACTAGTCATAAGGAATAAAGTTCAGACAAAATTTGAAAGTAATGCCCCAAACAAAGATAATGTATCAAAGACTTACAATGAAATAATCAACTATTTTAATATAATTTTAACAAAAATTTGATGCTAAATCACATCCAACGAAATATCCATATTATCCATTGGGTAGCAATCAAAGTATTCATGGAGCATCCCATCTTTCCCAAACTGCTTTTACTTGAGCAGTTAAAATCATAGTTCGTAATTTGGTTAATTCCAATCTGAATAGGCCATTTTCATTGGGATCGGCCAATCTCGGTTAGATTTTGGCACAGGGCTAGATGGGGCTTCGGTATATTGTCGGGTATTGAACAATCTTCACAAGTTCGCACGTTTTCTTGATGGGAACTTGCCTTCGCACCCGGCACTCGATGAGCAGTTGTTTGTGGACTTGCAACTGTTCGTTCTACCTTCTAAAGTCCTTATTTTCCTCCTCTCTCTCTTTTCTCCTATGCACACAAGGTGCTTGCTGAATTGCTTGTAAAACTTCCCTCTTTGCGAGACGTCGAGACTTGTCCATCGCTCGTTTTCAATCTAATCAACTTTCTGTTTTACAGGTCCTTCGAGACTTGTATGAGGTTGCAACTAGGCTGAACCTTTGCAGAAGCATATGTCACAAAGACGCCTCAAGACTTAGGCAATCCTAGCTAAGTCCGAGAAGTTGGCGCAAGGGTGCGTCGCGACTTAGGAAACTCAAGCTCAGTTAGCGTCTTGGCCGCAAGGGTGCCTCATGACTTAGGTAATTCCAGCTAAGTCCGTGACAACCCGGTAGGAGGCTTATGCTGGGCAGTAAGCCTAATTCTTGAGTAAGGCAATCCAATGGCTAAACCATATTGTTCAAGCCCAGTATTACGTGTACCACCTAGTACAGGCCTTGTACCACTGGTATGAGCCATCTACAAAGCCATAAGACTACCTATCAAGTAAGGCTACCCAATGGGGCTTTGTAGGTGGCAATAAAAAGCTCACACAAGCCCCTTTCTTCACCTCACTCTTATATCACATCCTCTCTTTATCACTCATTTTCTTGCTAATCTCTCCCAAAATTCACCTATTTCTCTCAATTTATTTTATTAGAGTGATTCAAGATGGTCATGTAGGAATTCCAAGAATAATTGGTAAGTAATATCTTCTAGATATAATTGAACTAGTAGCTTATTTTGCATATTAGAGTCGGAGAAACACAATATCTGCACTGAGTGTTTATAGATCTTTAAAACATGTATTTGAGAATAATTAAACATGAATTTGTAGCCTACGTCACTGCACTATAATGTCACCCAAAATGATGTACAAAGTTTTGACTTTTTAAGTTGTAACACAGCAAACAACAAACAGATGGCTGCTAAAAGAAACAACTAGAAGCAGGTGAATCCATAGGTGCAGCAGTCCTAATAGTCATACCAATTAAATGTCCTCAAGTAGCTGGCTAGCTATCAAAATCAGGGTTTGCCATGCTGCGGTATACCACCCGGTACGGGTGGTATGCACCGGTCCGATAGGGGACCGATAAGTGGACCACCTTGTAGCGGGTGGTCCAATTAAATTAATAAAATATCCAAAGAAATGGTGGGTTCATGTCCAAATCAGTATAAAAAAGAAAAAAACAAGAGATTAAGACCCCGCGAACATAAGCCCTCTTCTCACGCATCGTGGCTGCTTCGCCTCTGCTGCCATTGCTACTTCACCATCACGTAAGGTGCCACCACCTCGCCATCATCGCTTCACCTCTACTATCGCTGCTGCTTCGCTTTCACATAAGATGTCGCATCACCATTGCTGCTTCTCCATTGTTGCCACTGTCGCTTCGCCATCGCGTAAGATGGTGGCACCTCACTATCATTACTTCCTAGGTACGTTGCCGTTGCTCTTTTCCTCTTCTTTCTTCTTCTTCCTTCTTCTTCTTCTTCCACTTCTTCCTCCTCTTCCCTCTTCCTTCCTCCTTTGTTCCTCTACTGCTCCTTCCACTTCTTTTTCCTTTTCTTCATCATCGAGCCACCGATATGCGCCAGTATATTGTGTTGGTACACCAATACAAACCAGTAAATACCGTTTTAGTAGTTTGCGGAAATGGACCTGATACCCATAAAGGCAAACCCTGATCAAAATAAACTTTCTCATAGGAAATAAACAAGTGCAACATTATTCAGTCAGCAAGAATATGCAAGGATGATTTCCCTTAAAAATATCCATATTTTAGGTATTTCCCAAAAGGAATCGTTTCTTTTTTTTTTCCAAAACAATACCCCTAATTTGAAAAATACCCTTCAAAGTTTTTTCGTCAAATTTTTTCACCCATTATTTTACTGGTTTTCAACAATCGGTGTTTTTATTAGGCTCATTTACAATAGTTTTCAATAGTATTTATAGTGTTCTATTGATGTATTGAAAATACTGTAAATGCTATTGAAAAACACTATAAGTAACAGCATATTGTGTCACTTTGGTTGTCATTACTCATGAACCATTACAATACTATACTTCTAAGCTTGTAGTTAGCTTGGTTGAAGTTAGGAGTTCATTTAGATCATTTACAGTGTTTTTGAGTAGGACTTTTTACTATGGTGGCCAAAACACAGTAATAAGTCAATTTTTTATTTTTTTTGGGTGATATTGTTCCTAAACTATTATAAATAACTATTTGAATTATAGTATGATAGATCAAATAATTTATAGTATATTTTGATTTCATTTGACTCATTTACAATGTTTTCAAGTAGGCTTTACAATGTTTTTGTTGTGGAGGCCAAAACTTTGTAATAGGCCAAAAAAACTGTAACAGATCAAGACACTACAACAAGCAAGAAAATTTTTGAGAGGTAATTTAAGTATTTTTCAAACTAAGGTACTGTTTGAAAAGCAAAATAATGGGTACTGAATGAAAAATACCCAAAAGATGGTTATTTTCTATGGAAATCACCCAATATGCAGAAAAAATAAAAATGCATAACTGTGAAATACATTTAAATAATGTATATAGTATGAAAACAACTCGAAGCAATAGTAATTTATGGGTGCAGTAGTTCTAACAAAGGATTGTTGTATCATCTGAAATTATATGAAACAGGTGGTATGTACCGGTCGGGGCGTCAACTAGTATGTAGACCACCCCTATATCGGGCGGCCTGGTCCAACTCAAGAAAAATAAGAAAACCTAAAATAGCGAAAGGACCCATTGAACTCAACATTGAAAAAGGAAAAAATACTAAAATAGAAACTAGGTCTCATGAACGCGAGCCCTCTTCTTGCATTTAATGTCATTGTCGTTGCCATTGCTTCACACCACTATCGTCATCGCTGCTTCACGATGTGGTTATAGTTGCCACTGCCAACACCGTGTTCCTTCTTCTTCCCAAGTACACTCCCACTTCTTCCCCTCCTATTCTTCCTTCTTCCTTCTCCATCGCTTCTTCTTCTTCCTCGTCCACCTCTCTCTTCTTCCTCCTTTCTTCCTCCTCTTCCTCCACGTGCTCTTCCTCTTCTCCTTTTTTTTTTCCTCTGAATCATCGATACCTACATACATGTTACACCAGTATTGACTGGTATGCCGGTCCAACCAAATCACCGAAATGGGTTTGGTACCCCAAACAACAAATCCTCGGTTCTAATAGTCATTATATATTAAACTTTATTCCTAAAGCCAGTAACATTGATATTTTCGTCTTACAGCTAGGTAGGAACCAAAATAAACTATGCTAGAAGAAACAAATATCTGCAACAATATTCAGTTAACAGAATATGCAATAGGAAAAGAACAATAGAGAATCATAACTGTCAAATCAAACACTATTAAAGAATCCAGAACTGTATGCCATTACTATTGAGAGCTAATTTTACAACTCACTTGCATCAACTTTGATGCTTTGTCGCCTTCAAACTTCTCTGGATAGATGGATGCATAAATCATCATCAGACGTAGTTTATTTTCACAACTGATATCCTGCACAAGAAAAGCAACTAAAGAGACTATATATGATTAAACCGACAATTGGAATTGTTAACATGTGAAACAATCGAATTGACATTTTAACCTGCTTTGTCCTTAGAAAATTAATTAGTTCTTTGGTCCCAGCATCTCCAAATACAAGATCTTGTTCCAGCTGTCCAACTTCACGAAGACCTTGTTCTCTAATTATTCCATTAATCTTACCAGCAATCTGCAAAAGTTGCATAAGATTAGATAAAAGACATTTGATATAATCCTCCACAATATTGCATTTACTACAGTTGCTCCCTCATTATACCTACTAACAAATCCTTTGAAAATTTAGTAGGCAATTAAACAAAATTCACTAGAAAGAAAATATACAGGACCCTACTTCCAAAGCAAAAAACTTCACAATAAATTAGGTTATAGCCAAGAGTACCACTCTAACAACCATGGTTCGCCTTACCAGTCCATACCAGTGTACCGACCAGCTACAGGTATAGTATGTACCGAGTTGTACCAAGTCGTACCGAGCGTATCGACACATGGTACATAGAGGCATACCGATGTGCCACCCATAGTGGTCCTCTATTGGACTGATACATACTACCCATACCGAGTGATATGTTACGGTAAGACGAACCTTGCTAATAATAACAACAAAACCATAAGTCCCAACTATTTGGGATCGACTACATGAATCTTTTTGCTACCATTGAGATCTATAAAATGTCATATATTTAGTTAAGTTTAGAGTACTTAGATCTTTATTTATAGTTTCTATTAAATTTTTTTTTAAGTCTTCCTCTACCTCTCCTCATACCATTAACAATAATCAATTCACCTCTTCTAGCTACCACATCCGTAGATCTCCTAATTACATGTCCATACCATTTTAAACGATTATTTCTTGTGTTATCCTCTATCGAGGCAATACCTAGCTTTTCACGAACAAAAATATTTCTTTTCCTATCTATCTTAGTAATTCCATACTTCCATCTCAGCATTTTCATCTCAACAACACAAGCTTTTTTTATATGTTGTTTCTTAACCGCCCAACACTCAGATCCATAAAGCATTATTAGTCTCACAACTATCTTATAAAATTTTTCTTTTACCCTCAAAGGCATAGTTCTCCTTATCAGTCTGTACCGATGTACCGATCAACTGTTGGTATGGTACGTATTAAGCTATACCAAGGTGTACCGAGCATACGAACATATGGTACATGGGGGCATACCGATGTACCACCCATGTCGATCCCTTTTTGGATCGATATATACCACCCATACCGAGCGGTATGCCGTGGTACAACAAACCTTGCTTAAAGGTATTCGATGATCATATAAGACTCCTGATACCTCTCACTATTTTAATCATCATATTTTTACTCTATGAATAATATTTTCATTAGTCTCTCCATCTTGTTGAATAATTGATCCAATATACCTAAGGATTTTATTTAAAGAAACTTCTTGTCCATTCAACTTAACTATATTCTCCTGTCGATCCTAATATTACTAAAATTATATCTCATATATTCAATTTTAGTCCTACTTAATTTCAAACATATAGTTTCTAAGGATTGCCTCTATAGCTCAAGTTTATAATTAATCTACGTAGGTTCTCACCAACTAAAACAATATCATCATCATATAACATATACTAGGAGGTCTATGATGTAAATGAATAGTAAATTTATCCATTATCAATGTAAAAATATAAGGACTTAATGTGAATCATTGATGTAATCCTATGCTAATAGAAAACTCACTAGACACGCTTCCTATAGTTCTAACACTATCGCTGTATTGTCATATAGATCCTTAATAATTTCAATATAATTAGTGGATATACTTTTCTTTTCTAAAACCTATCATAATAAATCTCTAGGAACTCTATCATAGGCTTTCTCTAAGTCAATAAAAGCCATATGCAAATCTTTCTTTTTCTTCCTATACTTTTCCATTAATTGCCTTAACAAATGAATAGCTTCTATGGTTAATCTTTCAAGCACAAAACTAAATTAATTTTCAAAGATATTTATTTCAAGCCTTATCCTACTTTCAAGAACTCTTTTCTAAAGTTTCATAGTATAGCTCATAATTTTAATTATCTATAATTTGAACAATTTTGTATGTCACCATTATTCTTATAAATTAGCATTAAAAAACTCTTTCTCCATTCATCAGACATATTTCCGAGTCTCATAATCTTGTTAAATAAGTTAGTTAATCAAGCTACTCTCTTGTCCCCTAAACTTTTTCAAACCTCAATAGGGATACCGTCAAGTCCCATACTCTTAATTATTTTCATCTTCTTTAAAGTATCTTTTATTTCACTAACTTTAATTTTATGAATAAATCTATGATTATTAGATCAAACATTATTATTTATCATTAAAGTTAAGTTCTATATAGAATATTCATTAAATAATTTATAAAAATAATTTCTCTATCTTTCCTTAATTTCATTATCCTTAACAAGAGTACCATTCCAATAAAGGAAAACAACATGAAATAGGCCATTTTAAAGTTCTTTTATTTGTTAGAAAATTAATTTTAAGCTATATAAACTCTTATGTTTTTTAAGGCAGTAAGTATACCGTACTTACAAAATTCACTCCTGTGTTCGTCTTAAGGGCAATAAGATAAACTCTAACAAAAGTATTGAAAAGCAAAAAAAGTTCATATGTAACGCACCAATCATATAAAATTTAAAGAAATGCTTCTATAATTGTAAATATCATGATTACCTAAAAGAAGTCAAGTCATGAACACCCCTCATAAGGTAAGAACCATCCATAAATACCCTTTCAAACAAATGTTTTGACTCTGTTAAAATCTAAACAACAGGAATCTTAGATTTTCCCTTATAGAAAATATACTTCATTATCTTGGATAAAGTAGCTTGTTGGACTACTGATGGATCAGACAAAATACAGGTTGCTTTAGGTAGACCAATGCTTGTTTTTCCTCTCTGAGATGAATTGTAATAAGGCATATGAGGAAAGAAAAGGGAAAAAGTATAGCATTAGGGCCAACTGATCATTTTGTATTTTAACCCAGAATCTTAATCTAACCCCAATTGTTGAATCAAAAAATTAGTTTGGGACAGTCAATTGACAGTGTTAACATATGTGAATGAATCTGTTCATAAAGGGCATTTTGCAATATTTGCTACATTATCATGGTAACCAATGAATTGTACATATTTTGAGACTCGAGACCATTGTGAGATGATTGCAGCTTCTGATCGTGGTCAAACCTCATGAAACACCATAATTCACCACATCAACCTCATAGAAGGTTTGTAATTGTTAGTCCTGCTTGTAATGTACCAAACGATTCACATTTTCTTCAGTTATCAACTCATGGCAATGCTAGCACATTAGCTTTTCCAATTTGTTTAGAACATTTTATGCCACTATATAAAATTTTGTAATGTTGAAAAATCCATGACAACAACACATGCGGTCATTCATACATTACCAATGTAGGATTCACGACATGCAAGGACTATCAAAGCACAAACCTCTGTGATAATTATGGAGTAGATGACATTAAAAAGGAAGAATATAGGGTATCTCACCACTTGAGAAGCCTTGGGTGGCATTTGAAGGAACCTGAAGTAGTTGGAAACACGACAAGAACAAGTAAGCAGGTCACTCCACTTGTGGAGTTGTCTGCGACAACTTTTGTCTTCCTGTCTAGCTGCCTTAAATGGCTTTCATTGCTTACTTTTAAGATTAATATTTTATACTATTAATAAAAGAGTCAACAGTGTGCTGCCTCCTCCAACTTCCAATTATCAAAACTTGGGAATAGCCAAGGTATCCATCCTTGGTTCGAGTAGTTCTTTTGGACAACTTAAGCAATGAAATGCAACATCTAGTAGCTTACATGTCTAATTCAGTGATAAGGGTAGATTTCTCCTGTATGGGAGGAGATGTCTGTCGAGGGACAAACAACATCTCAAGAAAGACACAAGGAGAGAATGGCAAAGGTGGAGATGTTGCTGTTAGTGATCAACAATAACATGTTATAGCTCCACATCCACAACATGTGCATCATGTAGATGGAGACTTAACCAAAGTCTATAGAAGCCCAGGTGGACTAGGTTGGTAGAAATACTTGTGATCCAAAATTTTCAACAGCAGCTGAGAGATAGTGGTGACTAAGTTCATGCTGCTCACATGGGCAATGAGTGGGTAAAAGGACCAGCCGTCACCATGGGTGTGAATCGGCATGCAAAACGTCCAATTACAAATGATCTACATGTGCTACAAGGCTTACAGTCCTTCCTTTTGTTTTCTCAACCTCAAAAACTATATCACATATTACCAGTCCAGCCAGGGTCTGACATGGATCAGGTACCCAATACATCAAACCATGGTTACCACTACAATCGATCTTATTAAGCTTCAAGAGCTAAAGGTCGAGTATCAAATAAAATTGAATGATAACAAGTAGGCCATATATGCTATTTTAATCTTCATAAAGGTAGGGATTCAAGTTACTTATGATCATAATACATTCTTGGTTCAGAGTCACTTAATCTGTCCAACAAGAAACATGTTCTTGAAGAAGGATGAAAATGTTCTAAGCATATAAAATCGAGGTTTTCACACTAGTCATAATATAAGACATACTGCACTCACTGATATCTTTATGAAACAGATACAACCTCTACATGGAGAGAAAGTTTGTCAATCTGCTCAGTATACTGCGGCAAAGCTTGAACCATTTTTTGCAAATCTCTAGTGGAAAGCTCACCACCATCTCTAAGTAACAAATAAAAAAAGATAAATAAGCAATGTATCTCAGTAAGCTAACTTGGAGATGCAGAAAACATGTCTCAAGTCTCATAATTCATAAAGATACAATTGAAATACATCATAAGAATGCTTCATTTTATGGCTAACACAGGTCAAATATTAAATGCATATTTGGATGTCATAAAAGCATGAAGGTATAAGCATTAGATACTTAAATGTCAATTGTACTTGACATTATAAGCAATTGCTAGTTTTCATGCCAGTTTTGGATGCCATGTCAGTCACTACATCATCTCATTCTTTCATGTGACTGGTGCAACCACAAGAGCTGTTCGCAATAGTGAAGATCAATATGAAAGCAGAATGAAGAGCAGTCTGCTGGCAACAGATCATATAGATAATTTGAATTTATCAATAAAAACGGTCACAAAATAAACAATGTTCAACTCACGCAAAATGACACCAAGGAGCAAAATTTCAGAAAGCAGAAATGGTGTTCGTGCAGCCAAGACATGACAGCATGTATGAGGTATGAAGATGCATACGCTAGCACTATTTAGTAATAATAAAGAATTGTCAAAATAAACTGAATGCAAAAGTTGAAGAAAAATACTAAGTTCTAAGAAGTAAGAACTAAAGCAACATCAACAAAATAAATAAATAAAAATATATGAAGTCAGATTATAACAATCAAGTGAGTCATTCATACAATGCTTGATATTTTAATATAAAACTGGATGTAACATATGAATACTACAAGAACATATTTAAACCTAGTATCCTATAACTGACTTTATTTCAACTTATGCTATAGTTTCTATCTGATATACAACAATACAAGGCCTCATGAAAGAGACCCTACTGCTTCTTGAATGATTTAATGCAGTATTTAGGCTCTTGGACCTCCTTATCTAGATAAGTATCATGTATCTTATGGTGTGAGGTCATGTGTGGGGATTTGCCTTTTGGTTAGAGGACACTTTGGTTTAGTGGTAAGGGTCTTGTGCTGCTTATGTGGAATTTGGTGAAAGTTGAACCACCATATAATTGCTTTTACAGTGTCTTCTTTCCTCTCCTTCGTGTATGTATCATCAAATCATGTTTGTTTTGCACTATGTAGTGGGTAGGCAGCAAGATCCATATCAAACACATCAGAAATTTGTCTCATGTCAAATCCTCTCATAAAGCCCCATATGGACTGCCTCATGCTGCCTAACTGAGAAAGGGAAGTCAGCTATCTCGTGTTAGAACTCCGATTAAATACCTGCACACTGGTAGAAATCATCTTCCTCACTGTTGATGATCGACTAAACTGAATTGGTGTACTACCACTACCATTGTTTGTCATGCTCATTCCATGAATTAATTGGTCAATGTCCCATCGCCTCCTCATCCAATTACTGATATTTCAAGCATGGATGCTAGATACAAAATCAGAGTCAGCATCAACATCATCGTTATGATCCTCATACCCTCGTACATATTGCAGCTCTAAGGCTCTATGTCACTTGTTATATTTTTCTCGATTTGCCTTTTCCTATAGTCATAGTGCTTTCTGGACACCGGGTTTTGCACTAAAAGCCCTTCTTATCCCTTCAACCACCTTTGCACATCTCTGTATATTGAAAAATCCCATGTATAAATGATGCTTCAGGCAGATTATTCCTCTGCCCCTACTGATGTCATACTGGAGGCACTGCCAATGATGGCTCTGCTCCATGTGATGCATGTGTTTCCATGTTCAATTGAAACTTTGCTATTTTAGGGTAATTTTTCAATAAAAGAATTGTCGACATATCCACAAATCATTAGATTTATATTAATTATAAAATGAACATTAAATTGGTAAAGATATAGGCCAGAATGTGAAGATATAGGCTAGATCCAAACAAATCTAGGATAGATCTACAAAGAGTTAGGGGAGATCCATCATGATCTAGGCTGGATTCCCGATGGATATAGTCTAGATGAGCCTACATCTAGGCTAGATAATTTATCTAGCTTAGACATATAAGACTCGAGGCTTGATTTAGCTTCATAAGGCCTAATTAGGTTTAGATAAAAGAGATATAGACCAATGTTGGAAGGGAAAACATAAACCCTAACCGAATTGCATAGGTTCGGATTTGCCTTGATTTGAAGAGAGATCGAATTGGATCTTGAGTTCTTCTTGAGCACCTCCTAATGTTCTTTAGTCATATTTTAGAAGAGACTTGAGAGAGATTTAGGGGAGGCTTAGAAGTAAATGAGAATGAGAGAGAACGTGTGTGAAAGAGAGTAAAGAGGGGTAGAAAAAGACGAGGGCTAGTTTAAATGAGCCAATGACCAGCAGGTCTCTTTGGATCAGATCACCACTAGATGGACTTTGCACCCGGTATCAGCTCCTTTCTCGTCTTTTTGATTTTTTTTGTATTTTGACTACCAGTACACTTGTGTTCAGATAGGGTGTGTCGGACAAATCACAACAACCTTAAATACTTTTTGGCAAAGGTTCTTCTCTATGCTTTATACGAGGCAACTTCAGTCTCTACTGAATATTAACTATTCCAAGATGAGGTTTGCACTATATTGCATTCTCTTTTTTTTTTTCTTTCTAGGCAAAGCACCAAGCCAGAAAACTTAGTTTTGAAAAAAAAAAAACAACTTCTCAAACAACTAAAAAGTAAATCAATATGGGAAAACTTGAACTAAAAAGCAAACCAACGCTCCTATTATAATTTCATCCAGACTTCTACCCACCTAATGGAACTGTCTAAAATTTCACTCATCCTATATGCACCAAAAGCTATTAGATCAATCCTAGAAGCCTGCTAGACATTTTGCTTATCTTTTCTCCAACCTCCCAAACTTCAAAAAGGAGGCTGGAAGAGTGGAATGCATAACTCTTAATAGCCGATGCCAGAATTGTTAAGGGCACAGAAAAATAAAAATATGCTCAATAAAGTCTAGGTCCACACCAAAATAGGGACAAAGGCATTAATAATCCAGCCTTTCCTTAAAAGTATTCCCCAGAATGAATTCTTATTATTTAAATCAAGCCACATGAAGAGAATGAATATACAAAAAGCTCATATAGAGATACTTAGAAATAGGGCAAAAACAATTGGAGCAGACAAAGAAGTCCTCTGAGATTATCATTCCGAGTCAATGGGTCATCATCATTTAACGAGAAAAGAGAAACTGATTAAGCTGATGGGTGAAATAGGATCTTGGAGTTGAGCCTGCTCAAAAGACCAAAATATCAAAGAAGAGCAGCTTCTAAGACCAAACTTTAATGAGAAGTAGAGAGTACTCAATCAAGAAACCAATAATTATGTGCATACAGGGGGAAAGAGAACGTAATATCAACTCAAAAGTGCAAGACCCAAGCGACACACCTAATGAAAAACTGATATTACAGTCATGGGTCTTCTGGTGCTGACAAAATCTCAAAAAAGCATTCTGTTAAGCCATTCTATTTTGTTGCATATGCACTCTCAGAGTTCACAATATATTGTCTGATTCTTGAAATCTTAATTACACAAAAATAATAATAATCCTGAAATGGAAAACGTGATTTTCCCCAATAGCTTCTATAATTTTATCAAAACAAAGGTACAAACCACTTGACAGTTACCTTGAACCATGGTGAATTTGAGCTGCTTTATTTTTTGATATGAAATTTGTCATCTTCTCATGCAATCTTTCACTAGCCTGCCAAGGGATTTATCATGCAAAAATGAAGCACACTGACTAAATTTGCCTCAAAAATGACAAAGCATAGGATCAACCAAGGAAAAACAAGAATAAACAGACAGATCATTAGACTAACATCAGCAATATGTGCATGCCAAAGCTCAAGCCAAATGGGGTCATGATCCTCCAACAACACCTCCTTCTTGTCTGTTGATCCTGTTTTGTTAGGCACCTTCATCAAACGAAAACATTACAACCACATGATCCAAAAGAACACCTACCAGTCACCAGATGTATAAGATTGGAAATGAATACTCACCTCATGTGTATATTTGTTACCATCCATGTTTAGCAAATCATGGCACATGGCATCATAGGTCCATTCATGTATAATTGGAGCAATCTATAGATTCAGATTTCAGAAATGGGTGTAAAAATTGAGAAAACAATCTAAAGATCATAGGATGGTCAAAAAGCAACAGGACAGCCTAAATATTATTTATGTACTTGTACCTGATCTATGGAACGGTCTACAATAAGCAACTCACATGTCTCCCTCTGGGGAAAATCATGAATTTTAGCTTTATACCTAGAAAGACAATTCCAAACTCCAGCAGCAAGCTTAGTTGGGACAAGATCATGAAGTGTTGTCACTGTAGAAGCATCTAATGATGACTTTGCAGCACGGTACCGCACATACGGAAATTCCTGAACAGAATCAGAAACAAAATTATCATTAATAACAAGCAACTGCTAGATGTACAAACTTACATTCATTCTTGAAAGACATACGAATATGTAGCTTTATCAGCACATATATGCAAATAAATATGCATTCATCTTTCACATAAGGCTAAACTATGTTGAGACATTAGTCTAAACTGGACATCACTGAGAAGGACAAAGAAGGTTCAAAGAATATAGATCTAGATAATAGGAAGAAGACATGTAATAGTTTTTTGAAAAGTAGTAACAAACAAAAGGCAACAATAATGAAACATATCAAGATAAAGATTATAGCCTAGAAGGAAAAACGTGTACATAAAATGAAGAAAAACAGGAAAATAAAACAGTTCACAAAGAAATTGAAGCAAATATTTCATCTTTAATACATAAAACATACCAACTGAACAATGAGAATTATTTTAAATGCCAAATTGATTGATATCTATATGCTGAAAGTAATCATTTAAATGTTGTCCAAGGATAACATTGCAAAAAGCTTTGTTGTGTAAGCTTAATTTCCTCATCTCATTACTCTGCATGGCAATCATTTCATCTATTGTAGCATAAACAGAATTTTATGCCTTGTAATATATATATATATATATATATATATATATATATATATATATATATATATATATATATATATATATATATATATATATATATATATATATATATATATATATATATATATATATATATATATATATATATATATATATATATATATATATATATATATATATATATATATATGTGTGTATATGTATATGTATATGTATATATATATATGTATATGTGTGTATATATATGTATATATATATGTATATGTGTGTATATATATGTATATATACATATATATATATATGTATATATATATATATATATTTATTTATTTATTTATACATATATACATATATGTGTATATATATATATGTATATATACATATATATATTTATATATATGTATATATACATATATATATTTATATATATGTATATATACATATGTGTATATATATATATATATGTGTGTGTATATATATATATATCCAAAAATCTTCATGACATGGAGATAATTATATTAGAGAGAGCAGATCTTAGTTATGAATTGCAAATTTGGAAGAGAATACATAATTAATACAATAAGCACCAGTGTACATGAAAGCAAGGTTTGCATTACCTATGCATACCGCCCAGTACGGGTAGTATATACTAGTCTGAGAGGATAATGGTACATGGATCGCACTCTACCAAGCAATACTGGTGTCTTAACCCCATATTGGACGATACGGGATCTATACCGAGCGATAATGGTCGAAATCCGATTATTACCGACCTGTACCGATTAGTAACGGTCAGAGTTCGATTATTATCAATCAAGAGCTGAGATTACCCTATTTCAAATGGGCAATTTGACCATTTTAGCCTTAAAAAAGGGTTTTTAAACCCTTTCCTTCCCCCTCTTTCAACTCATTTCACTCTCTCAATCTCTTAAACTCTCTCAAACTTTTTTCACTCACCTCTCTCTTATTCTCATATTTTCACTCTCCTAAACTCAACAAAACTATGATTTATGAATTAGATCAAATTTAGGAGGTTAATTTGAGTGGGTTAAGAGGAAGAACACTCTAATCAAGAAGTATGTATTCTCTTTCTAGATTTTATTGATTTATGAGATGATTAAGCCTATTGTATGTGGTGTATGACTTAATATGTAATATGTTGTTTGATATGTTTTTTATGGTAGAATAGTGTTAATTAGGGAGTAATTAAGATCCTTAATGTTGTGATTAATGTGTTTAATATTGATTTTTTTGAAATTAAACACTTAATAGGTTAAAATTTTAAATTTCATGCATATTAAGGATTGGATCATATGTTTGTGATAGTATAATAGGTTCAATTAGGTTTTAATTAAGTTTTTAATATTGTGATTAGTAGTTTTAACGATGATTTAATCAAAATTTGATCGGTATTAAATCAATTCAATACCTTTAATACCTATTAAAGTATTTCACATGTTTATAACGATGAAAGATGACTAATTATGAATTAATTAACTATGTTAATACTATGATTAGTATATTTAATTATGATGAATTCAAATTTCTCCCATATTTGGTCAATTAAATGTCTTTAATGCCTATTAGAGTGTTTGATATGTTTATAGTGTTGAAAGAGAAATAATTAGTGGATAATTAACTATGTTAACGGTGTGATTAGTGTATCTAATGATGATATCATCAAAATTATGTATTTAATGCTTCTTTTATGTATTTGACATATTTATGGTGGTTAAATAAGCTAATTATATTTTAATTAAGTTTTTTAATACTGTGATTAGTGGTTTTAATGATGATTTAATCAAAATTTGATCAATATTGAGTCAATTCAATGTCTTTAAAACCTATTAGGGTGTTTGACATGTTTATAACGGTGAAAGAGAACTAATTAGGGTTTATTAACTATGTTAGTACTATGATTAGTGGTTTTAATGATGATTTAATGATATTCAATCAATTCTACGTATAATTTGCACCTTGTATTTTAAATTAGGGATAATCGCAACCTGCTTATTTGATTTAAATTTAGTAGGAACATAACACCAAAGAAACAAACACATGATGACGCTTGGGATCATGCCCAAAAGATAGACGAAAACCGTAATCATTGGTAATGCATTTATTATAACTACATTGGCAAGGGTGGAGGAATCACCCAAGTGAAGATGCATTTGGCCGACGGGTATCACGATGTTGCAAAATGTAAGAAGGTCCCGACAAAGGTCTATAAATGATAGATACAATAAAAAAGAAGGCAAAAGTTGAGGAAGAATATTATAAGGCTACGCAGGAACCAATTTATGACGACTATAAGGGTCACGACGATGAGATCAACCCGAATCTTAAAGCTAGTATTCATGCATCACTGGAGCAACAATATATGTACGTGGAAGCAATGAGGCATTGACGATCTGACTCACAATGGAAGCATGGCGATGACAGTGGATCTACGCCATAAGAAAACTAGAGGTCGACCAGCATGAGGCAACCAATTGCCCCTACTCAATTAAGTCGAACTGATAGCATGAGGCATGGTGGAATCCGTGGTTTTATGAGAGAACTTGGCAGGATGTTCGCACCAGATATTATTGATATTGATCCGCAAGCCTATCCTCCACAAACAGCAAAACAGATACGGATTGATAATGTATATATAAAAGAAAAAAAGTAGGATATTATGTAGCTCAAGTATAATCGATCACAAAGTTTATATATAATCATCATTGGGTCCACTCTCTAATGCAAAAGTATTTAAATGATGAGATACTCAGACCTAGAGTCACTCAGTTTGCTATAAATTTCATTGTCTTAAAGTTAATACAACAAAAGAGGCAAGTCCTCAAGTCAATGGTCACCTCACAAGAATGGCCCGAATCCAGGTATTCGAGATCGAGCAATGGAAAGATGGAAAAGACCATTCTTTCTTCTAGATTTTGGGATACCATAAATGAAATCATAAAAGGTGCAGAACCACTTTACGTTGTCTTTTGTAAGGTCGATATGGAAAAGCATCCATAAATACCTTAACTTAGACATATGTTGATTATAGCAAGAGAGGAGGTCAAGAAAACAATCAAAGATTATTCTAAGGCCGACCAATACTTACATATCATCGATCATAGGACTGAAATTTATATGGACCAAGATATCCATAATGCACATAAATTTATATTCGGTGTAATTTAATTCATAATTTTTTGATGTATAAAAAATTTATACTAACAAAGTTATGTCTTGCAGCGTATTATCTAAACCCAACAATTCAATTTCAGTATGGTCTTAGAACACAATCAGATTTATTGTCAACACTAAGAAATATTATATATCGAGTCTTGTCAAACTAGTTATTTAAATGGGCGCTTGGGCGCTCGACACTCGCCTAGGCGTTCAAGCGAGGGGAGGCAAGGCGAGGCAAGGCCCAAGTGCCTCAACAATGAACCAGGCGGCACACTTCAATGAGACACTACCTAGGCGCTCGCTCGAACCCAAGCGCTTTGCACCTCGGGCGAGTGCCCAGCTCAAATAGTTGAACCGAACCAGATTTTTAAGTGTAGTTCGACCCCGAGCAATCAACCCTAATGAGCGCTCCTGCCTCTGCCGCCAAAGCTTTCCGATGCTGCCTCCGCTGCAAACGCAGTAGACCAAGGCCTTCTCTGTCGCCGATGAATAGGTCCGACAGCTTAGCCTTCGTCTGTAGCTTCCTTCCGCCGCCGTTGGCAGTTCCTTCTACCGTCGAGGGAGAGGACCGTAAGCTTCCTCCGCGATTGACGTACACTTCGAAAGCTTCCTCCGTCCACAACATCGTCGTCCGCAGCTTCCGTCGGTGTCGCTACTGCTATATGCAGCTTTTGCCGCTGTCGCAGCTGTCGTCCGCAGCTTCCTCCGTCGTTGCTGTTGTCGTCTGTAGCTTCCTCTATCACCGCTACCTTCTAATGAGCGCTCCTGCCTCCGTTGCCAAAGCTTTCCGATGTTGCCTCCGCTGCAAACGCAGTAGACCGAGGCCTTCTCTGTCGCCGATGAATAGGTCCGATAGCTTAGCCTTCATTTGTAGCTTCCTTCCGCCACCGTTGGCAGTTCCTTCTACCGTTGAGGGAGAGGACCGTAGCTTCCTCCGCGATTGACGTACACTTCGAAAGCTTCCTCCGTCCACAACATCGTCGTCCGCAGCTTCCGTCGGTGCCGCTACTGCTATCTGCAGCTTTTGCCGCTGTCGCAGCTATCGTCCGCAGCTTCCTCCGTCATTGCTGTTGTCGTCTGTAGCTTCCTCTGTCACCACTACCTTCTCCTTCCCCACTATTAACCATCAGTGACACTTTTCTCTTATTTTTTTTCTCCCTATACTACTATTAATGGTTTTTTTCTCCCCTCTTAACTACTGTTAACAGTAAATAATATATATTGTTAATAGTAGATTGTTAAATCTCTAATCTTTATTATTTTAAAATTATATATTAGATTTTAGAATTAATGACAAGTGTACAAAGCAGTTTAATTCTAATATGTCTTCATAAACATGTTTAGCATATTTCTATTTAGTTGTATTATTTTAATTATAATATTTGGGAGCCCCTCGCTTCGCTCGGGCGAGCGCCTAGCGCCTTAAACGTTATGAGACTTTGGCTCCTAACGCCATTTAAATCATTGTGTCAAATACTACTGATGCAACCGATGCTATTATGGAGGGTCGATTATTCCGAGAAACAATTGGTTCATTCTCAAATATTGTAGTTGTATCGTGTCGTTACAATATGGATCTTAGTGAGGAAATGTTACACACATATTGATTATAAACTATATTTGATATTAATTATTTGTTATGTTAATAAAATCTTATTTATATCTTTTTGCAATCAAGTGGTGGCTAAAATTTGGTGAGGACGTGCCAAATTTAAAGAAGGTTGTCGTCTATGTACTTTCACAGACAACGACATCTAACGTACTTGGTCAACGTTCGCATTGATTCACATGAAGGTCCGCAATAGATTATCATATAAACGGTTGGAGAAACTAGTATATGTTCACTATAATATGCGGCTAAAGTTGTGATGTGCCAAGTTGGACAAGGAACCAGAGGAATCAGAGATTGATCCCATTGATCTCCAATTTTATAACGAAGATTCAAAGTCGATGTTAGAGTGGGTTGAAGTGGCGGAGAACCAAGAGGATCCTCTACTTAATGAGGCAGTCCTTTGTGTTTTATTATTGAGGCAAATAGAAGTAGAGGAAGCACATCCCCAGCAGGAGAAAAATCCCCCTCGGTCAAAACGTGACGGAAGGAGTCGAACAAGATTGAGTCAAACTGCTCTAGGAACCAGAGACACCCAACCATCACAGTCGTCCACCAACGTACAAAGGCAAAGGCAAAAGGGAAGGCAATATCATCAACTGCACCATTAGAAAGAATCCACTTAGGCGACGAGACACCTTCGCAATCATATTCAACAACTCACTTGGTCCAGAGACATAACAACAACATGGACAATAATGTCTCAACCGATGATGGCAGCGATGCCGAGGAGCCGATAGTCCCGTCTACATAATTTGAGGGTGGTGCATGGACGGAGGAGCAATATTTTACATATGCCACCTAAGATTCAGATCATGAAGCTCGACGAGGTACTGGTCAAGTTTATACACGGAAAGGGAAGAAGCAACTAGTGGATGATTTTAAATATTTACAGTAGAGCCTACATGATGTAGATACAGAGCGAAGCTCATCATATTCATAGTTGTCGTATTATAGAGAATCTTACGGCCAACAATAGTACGGTGATAGTTGCTCATACTTCTCCGAGCAACAGTATGATGATCGATCTAACGATACAAAGCAATAGATCAGTAGCGAAAATAGAAGTTCTAACATTCACTATGCTCTACACCAATACATGTCATATTCGTCATTGCCTTAAGGGTCGCCTCAAACACATGTGGTTCATAACGATCAACCTACGACTATAACCATATTGATACACTAATGGTATACGGTGTATCAGTACACTATATCAAGGGATCAATTTCAAGATTGAGTCCGACAAACATATTATATTGATATATAAATACATAGGATTGAGGACCCCGATCCACTGCCCGTAGAGTCCCGTCGTTCTTTTTGGTAGTAGAACAAAGCATATCCATCGATTGATTACTTAATTCATTTAAATATTAAAGTTTAAGTTGTATAAAAAATAATCTAACAATTCAAATATTTTTTTTTGCAGATAATTCAATATTAATGGAAGGATGATCTGGAACGTACCACAAAGTTATTCCTCAAAGTCCGAAAAAGATATGTGGCAATATTCTTTCATAATTTACATTATTTTTGCTAAAATTATAATTTATATTTATTTCTAACTTAAAAATCCTATTCTAATTTTATTCTATTTTTCAGGTATTTTTTGAGGTTTTTCAACTCATTTTGGTCATAACAGTGTACCGTCAGTATGCCTTGGTACATATCATGCCTTGGTATATACCATGCCTTGGTACATACTAAAATTTACAATCTTGCATATCTTCAAAATTAATGATGATTTGGTGATTATGCATGTTGTAAGATGATGAACAAATTTGCTAGCTATATGTTATAAAACTTGCATGATGATAAAACTGGAGATTATGTAATGATTTGAACTTGTATGTCTAAACACTTGATAGTTGAACTTTTCCTTTTTGTTAATGACAAAGAGGGAGAAGTATGATGTTATGCATGATTTTATTATGACATGATGCTTGGATTTTTTAATCCAAGAGTTCTATCACTATGGTATATTGATAGAGGGAGTTTAAGTTAACTCCTTCATCAATTGATTGTCATCATCAAAAAGGGGGAGATTGTTGAATCTCGGATTTTGATGATGAAACCAATTTATAATGTTTATGATTTGATCTGTGTTTTGAGTGACGTAGGAAGCTTCTATCAGGGAGAGACAATTAAGGAAGAAAGAATCATGTTGGGCCGGAATAGAACATGTCAGAAGATTGGACATCGAGCCGGAGGATCAGTCGACGTATCAAGAGAAGGCTTCAGGCCATGGGTTCGAGCATCGGGCCAAGAAGAGCGGAAATTGCGCCAAGAAAATCGAAGTTGCGAAGGTCAACTGACCGATTGGGCAATAGGCTGCTAGAGAAGACGATGCGCTGAAAAATCAGACGAAGCATCGATGAACCAATGACATGCCAGACAATATTTGATTTAAGTCTTATAATAATTGTCTAGATCGAAGTAGGTTTTAAGTGTGCAAGATTAACTACGATAGCGATCAAGGCAAAAAGCAAAATAAAGTCCCGGAGTCAAGAACGAGATTTCGTTGGGAGTTCGAAGTTCGTCGGAAGTCCGGACGTTCGTCGGAAGTTCTGTCGAAATTGATCGAGAAGTCCAGGAGCTTGCCAGAGAAGCTCGTCGAAACTCGCCAAGAAGATCATCGTGAAGTCCAGGAGCTTGCCGGGAGTCCGCTGGAACATTGCCAAGAGATCGTCGGAAGTTCACTGGAAAATCACCGGAAGCTCGTCGGAAGAAACCGGACTTATTTAGCTTAGTGTATGCCTTAAATTTTGTAGTTAGCACATAATTGGGTTAGAATTAGGCCATCTCAATTAGGGGCCAATTGTGCTCAAGGTTAGGCTGTGTTAGGCCAAGTGAAATGCCCAAACAGTGACTCAACAGGTGGAACCGTCATGACACAGTCTCCGAGATTGTGTCAGGTGGTGGTACCACCGATCTGGGCGATGGTACCGCCCAATGTCAATGCTGCAGGCGAGAAGGGGGAAACCCAGGATGAGACCTTTTTAGGCTCCAAGTTTGAATCAACTTGAGGCCTATAAATACCCCTCTCATCCCTGGTTAACATACACAAGAATTGAATGAAAAAAAATAGAAAAACTCTGTTGTCTTGTGAGAACTCCTCTAAAAGCTCTAAGTGTTAGTATAGTTTTAAAGAGGGTGTAAAGGTTATCACCTAAACTTGTGAAAAAGAGAAGAGGGTTGTAAAAGGGTAGTTGATCTTCGCCCGTTGAAAGAAGATCGTTAGTGGATGCCGGTAGCCTTGACGGAAGAGGAATCGGTGGAGTGGATATAGGTCACGACGACCGAACCACTATAAACAGGTTTGCATTTCTATTCTTGCTATTTACTTTCACTGTAAACCGTTTACTTGCTTTACTTCCATTACACTCTTCTGTATGCTTTCAAGTTAAATACATTTCCGAGATCAATTTTTATCGTACGAAAAATTTCAAACCGACGTGATTTATCCGCTGCACTAATTCACCCTCTCCCCCCCCCCTTCTTAGTACCACTCTTGATCCTAACAGATACACCTGTACGGACTGAAATTGCAAACCTTGCATGAAAATAATCAAACACATAAACACCATGATAAGAAGCAAGAACAATTGGCTAAATGCCTAACAACCTATATTTAAATTCAAACCTAAATTGTTCAATCTAAAGTGCTCAAAAAGATGTAGTCACATAATGACTTTTTATAGCACTAGAATTCTTCTTTACCATATTTGTTAAAATTATTAATAATACTCTATCCACTTTATGGTTTTGTGCTATATAAAAGGAAATTAAAAAATGTAAAATTATCTGCCAATAATAAAAAAAATTCAATTTTTGAAAGTGATGACCTAAAAAATATGACCAGTATTCCACTTTACAGCAGGTGATATTCTGTGGAGCTGCCTGCTCATACCCTTAAAGAAGCAAATGCCGTAGAAATACGTGTGGCCATTGTATTCAAGCAGTCATTGTACATGTGAGAGCCTTCCGCATTCTCCCCAAGTAGTTCCTCCATAGCCCTCTCATGGTCGGTTATAAAGCCCTAAATGACAAAACTCAAAATGATTAGATTCAAGATGAATTATTCTGAAATCTAAACTGGGAAACAGAAGAAAGAAAAAATTAATCAGTGTAACAGACCATTTGATACAACTGAAAATCAGAACATATATTAAAGAAATTATAAGAAAACAATACCTGACTATCAATAGCAAAATATTCCAAATTCATCTGCAAAAATTGTTCAAAAGAAGAAAAGAACAATGAAACATAAGTTTCGGTATATGTTCAAAAAATTAATTAGAAAAAAGTCAGCTCAATAGTCTAAGATGAGCTTGTTGATGAGGTAGAATGAGTAAAAGAATTAAGCTCAACCTCACTTAAACCACCAATGCGGGGTAAGACGCTTGTGTCCTTCTTGATATGTGCCACTAACTCTTTATTTACGGGTGAACTGAAAAATACATATGCTCTGGAACAAAATGCATAAAAGTAACTATTAAACTGAGAAAATAAGGTTAGGCCTACTATAACCGAGTTAGGTTGCATATAGAATTCACACATACTTTTTGTACAAGGGTGATTTCCCAGACATGTCAGACAAGAACATGACCACACTGCACGAAACCAACACACTTCTTAGAGGCACTAGATAACACAAAAATCTGAAATAAATCACAGTAGGCATCAAGATTTCATCATGTAAACTGGAGAACACATGCCACATGAGCACAACATAACAGTATGCAATCATGAAACAATGAAAAACATACCGCCCATCAGAGCATACAATGAAAAAGAGGATTTGCTTCTATTATCTAAACTGTACTGATATTTACAAACCCTTAAAAACACATCCTAGAATTCAAATAAAGGTAAGGTTCACTGCTGTGCCCCTACCTGGACAACAAAATTAAATTGGCATATTCCTAAAGCTTTTCTTAGCTCAGCTTTCTTTTCTTCATGGTTTAAATTATAAGGTGTAAAATTGGCACATTACTTGGAGTCTCTTTTGAGGTGTCAAATAGGTACTAGTCCTCTTTTCACTCCTGGTGGATATATTCCATTTCCCTTCCTGTTCACTCCTCTTTTCACTTTCAGGTCCAGCCATTACTATCCATAAATTTGTTCATATTTCAGTAACCCTAGATTTAGGGAAAAAAATATTCATCAACAGGTACAATATATTCCATACCCATGCAAGTACAGAATTCCAGCTTCGAGTATAACCTAGACTAGAATTAACCATTTCAAATTTCCTTATGAATGGAAGTACAAGATCATATATTAGGAGAGCAAAGTTATTCCTGTCATACAGAATGAAAGAGGAAAAAGTACAAAAGATATCAATGTAAAGAATATACTTTTCTTTTGTTGGCTGGATGAAATATACAGCATCCATGGATGGCAATGGCTGCCTTCGCTTGTATATGTCTTCAACCACTGCAAGAAATTTTTTAGCAGTAAAATACGTACATGTAACCAGATCAAATCATGGGAAAATAAGAAGAAAGATAAAATGATGTTCATAGAGATAGCTCAGAAAGCACAAAATGCCAAAGCCGTCAAATTGTCCAATTAGAAAGCAAACAGAAAGAGAAAAGGTTTAGAATGGAGAGTTTTGAGGAGGGCTCCAAGAGACAGTTATCAAGCCCAATATTTTTGAAATATCCATCCATTGACCAAGATATTCTCAAGAGTTTTGAACAATAGTTTATAAGTACCTGAGAGTTTACCTCTCCCCAGTAAATAAGAAATGAACCAATGAGTAAGAACATTGAATATTTTCTCTAAGGCTACCTCTTAGCTTATATCAAGCTTTTGACTTACCATTATTCTTGAGCTTAAGCTTGCCCATCTTTTTCCTTCATGCCCTCATCATATTATACAGGAGCTCTACCATATTCTTTAATTGTTTCAACCTTTTTAACTCTTTTATGATATATAGTTTCTGTGTCATTCAGAAAATTTGTCTCAAAAGGACAAGCTTCTTTAGGATTTTGTGAGGAACTTGCTCCTAATCCAGAAAAAGAATTTGCCCTTCAGTTCCACCCACAAAAAAGATCTTCAAAGGGTGTTTATATTTTAGCTTTGTCTGTGAAGTTGAGCATGACTAGTGGATATACAGAGGATCTTAAGGATAACAGGATGCTTATAATGGTAAATTGAACCATTGTTAATTATTTGCATTATCACTCTTTAACTCTGCTATCACAATTTTAACTTTAGTTGTGATTATTTTGTACACATGAATGAAACTCAAGTTTTATTATCTCCATGGTCTCAAGAATCTCCCTAGTTTTAGGTTTTAATTAGGTAAACTCATTCACCTCCTTGCTAGGGCTGCCATGATGATAATGTGGTCTTCATCTACCAGCACATATAATTCGGATCAACTCACCACAATTTACAAGTGCACTTCTAGCCTTCCTTTTCAAATTGCTTTAACAACACCAAATATTAATCACAAAGTTATCCTTCTATTGAAAGTGACATTTCTTAATTGCCCAACAATATCTTAATTACTACCCTTCCCATCCATTTTGAACATCAGTAACCTTTCCAATCCATATTTTAGTTTGAACTCCCCTCATTCACCTTCACAAGCTTTCTTGGTTATTTCATTGGGATCAAGCTTGGATCTCAAGAAAGCTTAGCATATTTCTTACCAAATCATATCCCTTGCTTTGTGCTTAGTTTTCTTTTAAATGACATGACTTATGCTTATTTCTCTAGATTTATGCCTTGCATTTCTTGTTCATTTGAGGTCAGATCTACTGCTTCTAGCATAGATCCATGTAAATCCAGACATGGACTTTGAGGACCAAGTATAACAGGTCCCAGTTTGCTATATCAAAGGCCCCATACTGCCTTGGCCGTTAAGCAAGTGCCTCAGCAGTGAACAAGTTGTAGGATGCTTGAGCTGTACTTTCCCAGCCTAATAGTATATATGCTTATACAATCATTAATGTTCATATATATGTGCATACATGTTCAGTAATAAAAGATCAAAAGTACACGTCCAATATAACAACATCTATACATGTATCATAATTTTATTTCTTTATTTTTGCTAATATTGCTTTTGCTGGCTGTAAAATATCTTTCAAGGTTTGAAAATCAGTTTGACACAAATGGCCAATTTAAGTTAAAATTTTAATTTTCTAAAATTTAAGAGGAAAATCTCCCAAAGCATTTGCATGATATAACTTAAAAATGTTATTTTCTTCTCAAGCTTGTAGACTTGGCTAACAGTTGGGCTTAAAGATAGGACCATTTCTTTGAAGTCACCTAAGCTATTATACAAATATGATTTTAAATACATGAACAAGAATGAGAATCATATTTTTAAAAAGAAATGCATGCTATAAACTTACAAGAAACTCCTTCCTCTGTAATGTCTGCCATCTTGCAAGAGTGTGAAATTACTTTAACGGTAATTTTGTCCATAATAAGTACCTACAAGAAATTTTAAAAAACAACTAAATTTTATAAGTTATTAATAAATGATGAAAATTCTAGCACCAAATTGACATTTTTCATTATTTGCCTGAAAAGCTTTTTATGCATAATTGCATATCACCTGAAGGATTTCATAATTTTAGATATTTTAGTAGAAAAAATTGTAAAAAATGTTTCTCTTGTATTTGTGTCATCAATTACAAAGATGACTTCATAAAGAATATACAAATACTAGCAATTTTAAATGCTCGCCTCAGCCTATATTGATCTAGAAAAGACATCCTTGAGTTCTCTAAAGTATCCGTCCATACAAATAATGATGAATATATATATGGTGTCCAATAGGGACTTTTTTTAAAGTAAGAAAAGTAATTTTTCTCACGAATAGGAGGACATAGGAAGGTAGCCAGCAGTGGATGATGTTAGATCAGAACTTCCACTTACACAAAAATCCACTGTAGACCCCAGCTCTACAACTAAATAGTGTATAATTTCATCATGAATCTCTAAAATTAGTACTTGTTAATGCAATAAATTTCAACCCAGGTTACAAGAAGTACGAATTAATCAGATTCCAACCCTAAATATATCTAAACAGCAGTATGAATTCAAGAACAGGCAGAGATAACTATATCATGCCTTGAGCACTCACTCATAAACACACTGAAGGCCCCAGCTCCACAGATGAATACTTGAATAGTGTATAATTTCATCATGAATCTCCAAATATGTACTTATTAAATTAATAAATTTCAGTCCAGGTTACAAGAAGTACCTATTAATTAGGTTCTGGCCCTAAATATTTCTAAACAGCAGTAGGACTTCAAGGACAGGCAGACAGAACCATATCACACCTAGAAAGGAAAGAACTTGTACCAAGGCTTGTTCACTTTGCTACCAAAATGCCTATTTAATAAAAAGCAGAAAACTAAGATCCAAGAGCATTCAACAATCCAGAGAAAGTAGACAAACCAGAGACTGTTAAGGTACTGGACCTTAAAACAAAGAGCATCTGGCAGCTTTTAGAAGGGTAGAAAATAATTCGCTCCAGGTCAAAATCAGGAAAAGAAGAAAATTTACATAGTCGAACTTCCTGGCTCTCAAGAGATGCAAATCAAAATTGCAATCACCCGATTTTTCTTTGAAGTAAATTCAGGACAAACCCAAATGGCTTAAATCAACGTTTCACAGTCCCTAGCCCGACCAGGATGAGTCTGGTACATGCCAGCATGCTGGTATGTCAGTGTAACGGTTAGCATGGACCAAAGAGAGAGGAAGAGAAGAGAGGAGGATTACAACATGGAGGAGGAGGATAGAGAGGATGAACAGGAGGACGATAAGTAGAGGAGGAGGAGGAAGAAGAAATGAAGGAAAGGAGAACACAGAGAATGTGGCAGTGGTGCCAACATGATGAGGTCAATAAGGCGGTTGGCAGTGACGGAGATGGAGGTTGTGCCATCAGAGGTGACGGAAAGAGAGAGAAGTCCCTGTTGAAGTGAAAAAAAGAATTTCACTATCTAAAAGAGCCAACGGCTGTTGCTAAAAAAAGAACATAAGAAACACCTATTTCAAACCTGACTGAACCGGTCCACATGATGGAACCAAATTGGACCGATAAATATCAGTTAGTACATACTGGTCCAACTGGTTTTTTAAATCGTAGCTTAAATCTTAAGTAACCCTTCAGTCAAAACCCTTGTTCATGTCCTTATAACCAGTATGATCAACACACAGTCCAAGCACAAAAGCAAAAGTTCATATTTGTCATAATGAAATACACCCTTCAAGTCTGACAGTTTTGATCAAGCATGGAAGTACAATGGAGCAAGAAAACTCATGAAGCTTTTGTGGCATGAAAAACAAATCAACAAAAGTGCCTCACATATTATACAAATTTACTCAAAGAAATTATAAAATTATCTCATTGCTATGGAATTGAACCTACAAAAGATACCGTTAGAAACACATTCTCACTACAATGACACAGTTATCTTAAACTTTTGAAATAGTACTTGAATTCATGATCAGCTTAAAGCAAGAGTGAACAAATTAAACCAAGAGGTAACAACAAGAATAAAAGGGAAACCAAAAGGATGAAAGCCCCAGAACTGTTAGAAAAAAACACTACAATGATTGCTTAAACTTGGAAGTAAACATGGAATATGCACTGTGCTGATCATCCATGAACCAAAGTACCACAGAAGGTGAAGTGGGAAAGCCTGCTTATGCTCACCTTCATCTGCAACTTTGGTTTTCTTAAACAAGGAGATTAACAGTCTAATACTATGAAAAGTTAAGGCAAGACTGCAAACCATATTTTTTCTTTATATCGAGTTATCAAGAAGGTTACACAACAAGGATGGTCAGTGCAAAGAAAATCTTCCTAATGTAATGTCTGGGGAGGGTCAACATGCACAACCTTGTCCCTGAATATGGAGAGGTTGTTTCCATGACTCATATCTAGTCACCCAGGTTATGGAACAATTCAGTTCAAAAGAATGTCTTGCAATACTAAGGACTGAAGTCCAAAGATTATCCTTATACTTTAATTATAATATTTATCTTAGATGCCTATAAGTTACAAAGTGCTTCTTCCCTTAACTGATAAATCGAAATTCTTGAAGAGCTCTCCAGACAGTCTACTGTAATAGGTGAATCCTAACATCTCTCTCTCTCTCTCTCTCTCTCTCTCTCTCTCTCTCTCTCTCTCTCTCACACACACACACACACACACACTTCTAGTTAAAACTCTGTATTATTACCTTCTTGTTGAGTAACCATATAAATGAACATTAAATTTAGCTTAGTAGAAGAGGATCTTTTCTAGTTGTTTCTCAAGATTCAGCTCAAAGAGAAATTTTCTTGTCCACATCAGTGAACAACAATGTGTATAAAAAAGACAAAATTTGGTGTACCTTCCAGACATCCAAAATGATAATTGGATAAGTCAAAAGAGGATAGCCATTGTAAGAAGCAACGTTTGAAGATCTGTAAACTAGATATCCACCAACAATCACAAAAGTCAAGCATAAGGTGCAGACACACATACACACAAGAACCAGATATTGACAAATCTTCCCAGTATGTAGATTGGAAAGAGAGTCAAAGGTCTCTCTCTTTCTAGCAAGTACCGAAAAGCCAAGAAGCTAAATATATTGTTCCAACTTCCAAAATATAAGTACTTAAAGATAATCTAAAGTCAATATCCCAAACAAGTTGATGGACATTGAAAAGCCAACACTTTTTATGAAAAATGAATATAGAAAAAAAAGAATTAAGTAAAAAGAAATTCATGCTGCTTGGTACCTTCCATGTTGATTTCGAGTCCTTTGCCCTAGTAGATTGAAGCATTTCACATAATAAACCTAAAAGAGTCAAAACAAAGAGGGAGAATTGAAAAATATTAATGATATATCAAATGGAACATGGCTAAAAACATGCCCCAAGTTAACATATGTAATTCATGAAGCACTAAAAATATAAGTTCAACTGAAAACTTGGAAATACAGCTAGCAAAAATCCAACAAAATAAAAAGGACAAGCTCTCAAACATGAGTAACGTCTTACCGCAAAACTGAGTGGCATATGTGGGCAGATAAGGAAGTTGTGGGTGTTGACTATATTCAACATTTGAAAAAGATCATCAGGTTTCAGAAACCATATAGCCTCTTGTATGTGCACATAAGTTGTTAAAATGAATGACACTTATGATGTCCTAACCAATTTGGACCCCTAATTGCCCTTATTAGTTTATCAAACCAACTGATCCAATTGATTGTTTGATCATATGATCAGGCCTAAACCAACTGGATTCGTTATAATGTTCTCGTGATGTTTAACAAAGCATGGCTGACTCAAATGCAACCCCAGCCTGAGTCAATCAGGCAAAGGTCAAGCCAGATTCAGAAGATCTGGACCCATAGGACTTTCAATTACCTTGAGATGCATTCAATGCGGCTGTGTTGATTCAGAAGGCTCTAATGGATGAACAATGGCCTCAAGAAGAAGTATTTAATGAGAAACACACAGGCATCCAGTAGCAATATTTCAAGATGCTGTTGAATTATGTAGATCCAAGTTAACCCATTTGGGCACTAATAGCCCTATAAATATAGATGGAAGCAAACCTACGATATTATGTATGGATATTTATTGCATAATAAAGCTGGTGAATTTAGAAATAGTTGTTAGTATTTGCTCTTGGGAGACCTATCCTTTTCCTCAGAATGAAGAACCCTGATAAGATGGTCATATCTTATCATCTTGAGTTGGATGTAGAATTCTGTTTGAATCCACAAACAGCGAACTTGTGATTATCTATTATGAACTTATAATCTAATTAATTAATTAGAATCTTGATTGCTGTCAACTTTATTTTTCAGACGAAGTCCAAAAAAATTTTATTATTATTCTTCTTGGCTTTTTTCTTCTCCTCCCTCTTGTTATTCTTCTCTTTAGACAGTAAAATTGGTTAAATTTGCTAAATCCAACATAATCAGGATAAACTCTAGTTGCTTCTCTTTAATTTCTAACCATATGATCAAGAGTGATGTTAATAAAGATCAGGTATATCGTATCAGAATCAAGTAATACACTGAACTTTGGCCTTACTTTTTAAGGAGAAAAGATTACCATTTGTCCATATCAAAAAAGCTTAAAGGTTCTATTACATAAAAGAATTGCAAGTCTAGCGCAACAAAGTTGGCTCATTATAAAAATACGATACAACTATATTATTCAACATATGAAAGGGCATAAATAAATTACTGCAAATGCTATGTCATATGTTCAAGAAGATTTTGCTGTCATATAAAGTCCTACTCCCCCATCTCTCATTGACAGAATCAAGAATTGGATAAAAACCTTTACTATTAGCAGATAAAAGATCAAAAACAAGTTGGCTGTCAACCAGATGGAGAATATGAATCTTGTTTGGATAAAGATAGAATTATTTTGGGGTCCATGTCACTTAAAAGAGAATTTTTCATGGGCTTATATGCATTTCCTAAAACTCTGTCATTCAGCTTTCTATAACACTATGAAGCATGGGACTCACTTGGCAAGGTTTGTAAGAAGAATTGAAATTTTGGTAAAAGAAAATTTCCCCAGAATAATTGGGTGGAACAATGTGATATTGGTCATTGGAAAAAATCTGAAAATATGCTACTTCTAGGGTTCCTAGTTCCTACAACCAATTCTAATTTCTTACAGTTTACATAGCAACATTTCAATTAATTAGAGGATTGAACTTTCTTTATCAGAATCAATAATTCAAGTGGTTGTTAATTGACTGGGCAAAAAGAGGTATTGTCTTGCTATGTCTCATACTTAACTAACAATGTAGATTGATTCTGGTACGACACATCCAATCCATATCAACATCTTACAAGACAACTTGATTTGACCTTTTTTTGCCATAATAGATTTAGCTTAATTTATTTGAGATTGGTCAATTTTTGCTGATTTGACAATCACAAAAGAAGGAAAAAACAATGGAAGGAGCAGGGGAAGGAAAATAGAGAAATTAAGATGAATAATATACAAAAAGATAAAGATTGACTACAGTCACAGAGAAGGGACAAGGAGTGGAAAGGAAAGGACAGTCTAACCTCTAAAAGAACAGGAATGTTATCATTGAGAAGGGAGATATTATGGGAACCAGATTTGATGTCAATGAAAGGAAAGCTCTCTTTAATGAAGTTTCTTTTTATTTGCTTTTGTATTACATTACGCTCGCTATGCATGGTGATTAAAGAAGCACTAGGGTCATGGAGGGGCTCATCACTATTTCAACATATTTTAGGTTTTTTTAAATCACATACATTATTTACTATAATAATATCTTTACAATGATATTTATTGTTTCAATGAATGAATAAGTTATTTTATTAGTAACAAAACTCTGTTACTTTTAATCGTCATCTTATATATGGTTCTTTTATATTAAATTATTTCTTAAATTCATATGATTTACAAAAATATTAGATATTTTATAAAATATGAAGGTAACTATTTTATCATGTAAAAATTTTACTATTCATAAATTTTTAGATATTTTGTCTAGCGAACCTGGACCTGCAAATTTGATCTGGTCGATCTTTCAATACCAATTATATCATTCTTAGTTGATCGTAATCTTAATATTGATCTTGCACATATTATTCCATACACAGCACAACCACAATCATTGGTGAATTGTTATGTGAAAATGTGTTTAAGCTTTATGGAATGCTTAGAAAATATCATTTCAAGCAGAAACAAAGTATTCATAAATAATTTGTGAATAGTGTTGTCTGTGTTGCAGGGAGATAAACTGCGATTGAGCTCATCTTACCATCCACCAACCAGTAGCCTCTGCTTTGAAATGAGGAATTTGCTCTGTCTATTTCCTGATTCATGCTTTCAATCTGAACAAAAGGTTATTTTCCTCCCCATACAAAGGACAAGAGATCTGGGTTTTTTTATGATCCTTTCACCCTCCCTTTTCTTGGTTTAGTCTTACCTGGCATATAATGGCTACTGAAACTTAAGGATGACTCCTTCTGTGGGCCCATGCGTAGCCTGTGCAACCCTAGGGTGCTGCAAGGGCTAGGAGAAACTCCGAAGGCTAAAATATTACTCAACAGGCTTCCTACCCTTGATTACCTTTGTACTATAAGGGCAGCTAATAAAGCATTGTCCTAAGCTTAATATTGACAGCCAATACTTGCATCACCTTTCTTTATTTAAACATTTAATACAAACTTGAGCTGAGCTCATTTCATAATCCTCCTCATACGATCTGTCACGCTCTTGGACCAATTTATCATCAAATGACAAAAATTTACTATTTCTGCAACTTCAACATATAGCTTTGTCAAGCTTGCACCTTATATTTATCCTAGAAATCAAGGTATTCATAAGAAACAACCTTTGCTTGCAGGGATAAAACTAAATACATAGATCCTCCCTGCATTGGCAGGAGACGTGTGCATCAATCAAACAGTCGAAAAAAGTTACGAATCCTGTGAACGTCGACGGAGACAATTGTGATACCTTCACATCTCAATTTCAAATAAAGATATAAAACGATAGGAAAGGGTCAAACCTGCTCACAAACTCTAACATCCCAACTTATTTAGAAAACCTAAGATGACCGACTGACACAGGCTCACGTACGATAAAAGAAGGCACCGAGTGTTTTATTAGCAACTTCTCCATTTCTAATCAAAATATCTCGCGCAAATCAAACAATAACAAGAAAGCATGCCCATCAAACACAGAAAGAACAAACAACCTAAGCAATTGCCCGTCACCACAACACAACACAACAATCGGAAAAAGTTTGGAAAGGACGTACGGTCTCGGGTGACATGGCGGAAGTTCTTGTAGTCCCCGCCCTGCGACGACAAATCGGAGTCGGAGAACGACATCGCCGCTAAGATGATATCGGGAAGCGTCCAGCTCCGATTCGGTTGGGGGGCTGCAGAGTTCCGCGATCCCAAGGGGGTGGGTTGACCGCCGAGCCTAAGCCGCGGTACCGCTGCTTGGACAAAGGACGAGGGCGACGATCGAATCGTGGCGTGCGTTGGGAGGGGGAGGAGGAAGAAGGACGCACCGCGGGTTAGACCGAAGAGGAGGGCGAACAACGAAGCTTCGCGTGCGTAGGGAGGGGGAGGAGGAAGAAGGACGCACCGCAGGCAAGACCGAAGAGGAAGGCGAACAACGAAGCTTCGCGTGCGTCGGGAGGGAAAGGGGATTGGAACGCGGACGGGCAGAAAAAGTAAGAGTTGGGTTGGCGACATATTCATACGGAGGGGCCCAGTGTATGGAAAACGCCGTTTTGTGGGTCCGTGGCAAGAGATCGTGACCGTCGCTTCTTCGGTTCGTTGGTTAGTTCACAGGACGGGGAATATCCAAATCGGCCGTACCGGCCTCGGAGAGATCGGCCTTGATGCCTTTTAACTGCTTGCCAATCGGGGGCCCATCGCAGGACCGCGATTACAACGACTCTATTGTAGTCTGCAGCCTCGGCACCACGTGTGGTCAGGGACGCGCTCCGTCACCGCTTCAGTCACGTGACTCGTCACATGCACACAATATCCCTTTGATTTGATTAAAAAAAAACCATCTTAATCATTTATTTTTCGCAACATGTTATCCTCTTGGCCGGGTAAAAGAACCACTCACGGATTAGACGGAATCAAATGTTGATTTGTTGGTTTAGCCACCTATCTCTCCGTTTGTTTTGTGAAACGGTCAGCCTCTTTTTTGTATGTTTTTTCTCTTATTTATTATAAATAATGAATATACTGTACGATGAGTCAATCTATACTTGTTGTA